>NC_056733.1:1926733888-1927061902 GCF_019279795.1 Protopterus annectens
CCATAGGGGGAAAAAAATCAAAGCACCAGCCAGTGACCCGGGAAAAAAGGGGGGGCCCTACCCCAAAATTAAACCCCAAAGGGCCCCCCTTCCTCCCAACCCCCCAAACTGCCAGGTCATGTGTGATGCCCAGGGCATAATAATGAATGTATGTGCTGGCTGCCCTGGGAGTTACCACGATTCCCACATCTGGCATTTGATGCAGCTATACCAGACATTTGCCAATGGGGACATCCCACACGGACACCTAGTGGGGGATGCAGGTTATGCACTGGAGCCGTGGCTGATGACACCCATCAGAAATGCACACACACCTGAACAGGAACTCCATAATGAGGCACATGCACAAACACGTAATGTAATAGAACGTGTGTTTGGGCTGCTCAAGTCACGGTTCCGGTGTCTGGACACATCTGGTGGAGCCTTGCAGTACACACCAACTACATGTACCCCAATTGTCATGGTTTGTGCTATGCTACATAATATGATCTTGCGAAAACAGCTGCAGCAGGACCAGCATAGGGCTGGGCCAAACAGCCCCCCACCATTGCCAAGGCCATCACAGGCAGAGCGTGACTCGGAGGAGGAACAACCTGAGCCTGCCCCAGTAGGCAGAAGGAGGCGTGCCCAGTATGCCCTGGCCTTGGCAAAGAGGCAACGCATAGCACATACACTGGCTCAGTAGGAACCCTGGGAATGATACCTCTGACTCACTCAAATAATAACATGGATGCCTAAAATGACATGACCTGCTCACAAACATGTACAGGGAAGTGTAATATGTGCATCCGACAGAGGCAGCCCTGCAGCACCACCTGAGGCATGAATGCCATGTGTTAAGTAATGTAACACCATGTACTATATGCACACCTGAGCACCCTAACATCCACCCTCACCAAGCATGAAGCCACAAAATGATGATGGGATGATCAAGTGCAATAACTGGCTGAAGTAATGCAGTTAGTCAAAGGGGAGCCAATGTGTTTCAGGCTGGGAAGACATGCGGAGCATGACATGATGCACCACCTGCTAGGGGTGGCATGCACCTATCATTCCATGCCCCATGGATACTGGCAAAGGCTGTCAGTACCCACAGCATGCCCTGAATAGGTAAGTCTCAAAACACAAACCCACCTTCATAGGTACCACAAGGGATAGGAACCTAGATGTAATGCTACCCAATGCCAGAAGTCTAAACAGCAAGATGTGTGCAGTGTAAATGCACACAGTATGGAGAATGAAGATACCATTCCTGTAATAGAGAACTGGGTCAAGGCTCACATCAGCACCCTAACACTACCAGATCACACCTCATACTGTGCTGTACAGCCGCAAAACATGGACCAAGCTACAAAAGGAGGGTGACTAGCAATAAATGTCAAGGATAACCACACCCCCACGTTGGTACCACAACAAGAAGCAGCATGGATTAGCCATGGTCAAATACCAATGGCTAAAACCGCCTCCCAGTATATAGCCTGCTGCAGACTACTGTCCTAATACTAGAAACTGCACCTGGCCTATGTTGGAATACATGAATATATCAAGCCCCCCAAACCACATTATATTGCTTGACTGAAAATACCCAGACATACACTGGGAGCATTATACTAGCACCAACACAGTAGGAGAAAAGTTCCCAGAATCCATAAACCAAAATGCCCAGGAACAACGTACCACTCCCACAAGAGGGGTAAGCATACTGGATGTGATAATCAGCAACATGTGTACTGGATGGCAGGATGAGAAGTGTATCCCTCACTGGTAAGACCAGACCATAGAGTAATCACACTGGATATACACATCCCGACCCCAGTCCCTGGCCAGAATACCACAGTGAAAAACATGTGTAAAGCATAGGTTGCAGCCCTCCAAACTGATGTTGAATGCACGAAGGCCCTGTGCAAGTGCAGAATATGGGACACACCGCAGAACATGTTATACAGGCATTCCATGAACACAGCCAGGAATGCTTGGAGTATGCAATCACAAATAACAACAACACACAATGCCATACATGCAGGCATCTGGCATGCTGGACTCCAGCCGTTACCAAACCATGCAAGAGAATGAGGAAGCTACCACATGATAGAGCAAACATAAAAAGGGAAGTAATCACTGACCAGTAGTATGGCAATAACATATGTCCACACATACAATCCACTAAGTCCAGCCACAACAAGTAGAATCTGTGAATCCAGAGGCAATGTGACACCTGTCCCAAGTACACAGACAACCACAACACCCCCCAATGAATACAAATATATGTGATAGATGCAACCATGTATCCAAACCAGAGGTTGAGCTCCACCAACTCAGTACTGTCAAAACTAGTCAGGAGGAGAAGGTAACCACATACACCACAAACCCAGTCCCAAATAGACCTACCACAACTGTAAACCAAACACATAAACACAAAAAAAATATTCCCGGAGGCCCTAATTACAAAAACACCACACCAACAGAAGCCTGAAAAGCAGATCACAAGCAACCACAACCTCCAAACATAGCACATACAACGAATAGTACACAAAACTGGTGTGCCAAACAGTCACAGGCCAGAAGGAGAAACAACATGCCTGATACAGTTGTAATAGGTATCTGTATAGGCAGACACACTGCTGTCCCACTCACCAGACTGAACAAGGGAAAGGGTAGAGTAAGCTGCCTGTAGGCTGCCACAAAATGCCACATAACACAAGTACGCAGGTCACCCCAAAGCAAGCAGAAATATGATGCACTCAATGTCCATGCTGGTGTGAATGACCTGAGATGTACCTCCCTGGTCTACATGAAAAGAGACATGGATGATCCTCTGAGTATGTACCCCAGGCCGGTATGACACTGGCTGTGTGCAGCATCCAACCCTCACCAAGAATGATGCCACAGTACAAACACAGAATGATCATGTTTAACAGCTGGCACAGTTACAGCTGTCAGTCCAAAAGGGTCTAATATCTGTCTGCTTGAGATGTCAAGCATGACAAGCCATGCTGCTGTTCCAGGGATGGCTTGCACCTGTTACCCCTGTGCGTCTGGATACTGGATAAGGCCTTTGCCACCTCCATAGAGCCATATGTAGGCAAGGCCAAAAAGACTACCCACCACCCTAGAAAACATAAGTGGTAGGAAACATAAGGGTAATGCTGACCAATGTCAGATGTGTAAACTGCAATATGCATGTTCCTGAGGCACTTCCCATTATGGAGAACATCGATGTCTGTGCAGTGACAGAAGGCTGCTGCAAGCCTAGTGATAGCACACCAGCACTACTAGGTTATACCACATATCATGTGTTATGGCCCCAACACCTGGACCAAAACATCAAAGGAGGGGGAGCATCCATATGCAGCACAGACACCCATATGGCCAGGTAACTGACAATGCACAAAGCAGCGGAGACCACCCATGTGCACCTAAGTGTAGTCCAAACTGCTGTACAGTCTGTAGCATGCAACAGACCACACTCTCACACACAAGAACTCCACCCAGACATCCTGAAGACACTGGACAGTATGAATGTCCCACCAAATACCAGACAAGGTACACAAATTACCACATAGGTGGCAAACCATTATGTATGCAAGGAGTAATCAGGGACCTAGGGACACAAGTCGACAGTAATCTGTCATGTGACACTCACAATGCCAATGTGGCTAGGAAGATTGTCAATATTGGACACCGTATCATGAAAGGATTCACATCTACATCAACAGAGGTCACTGTGCCGCTGTACTGTTCCTTATCAGACCCATAATCTAGTACAATGACTCATATGGGATGTACCATACATGACACCTGCAGCGGTTCGGAAGACCTCATAGTTACCCCACCAAGAGGATAAAGGGTGTGAAATATATGTCATATGCTGCCTGGCTGTAGACACCCCAGCTGAATGCAGTCACAGACTGCCTACACAGAGGCATTGTATGTCTGTTGTACAAGGCCATGTCCAACACAGGAGTAATGGACATGCTCCACCACAGGAAATCAAAGCCATTGGAGCTGTGAGAGTGACAGATGTCAGCCTCAACACATAATGAAATAAGATGTGCTGGAGGGACAGATACATAACCCAGAGGCTCCCCACACCCAGAAACAGGATCCCAATCCATGTTAGGCAGAGCCCCTCACTGACACCCCTCAACAGGAATATTGCCAAGTGGATGGATGATCGTACATGTATACTGGGGATCTTCACTGTGTCACGACCAGACAGAGGCACAGTAAATAAATTCATAAATGGCCATAATAGAAACATAGCAAGGGGTGGCGAAAGACACACACACTCTGGCTAGGCTTACTAATGCCCTAGGGTGGATAGCCTAGTATGAACCCATGAACCTATGAAGATACAAAATGTACAGGACACTAAGGATAATCACAAGGCTTACCTAACTGATGGTAGGAACCATGTTGGGCATCCACAGATATGCTCCGAATTACACAGATATTACAAACAACATACCAAACACACACACATATTGCTAACATACAACCTGACAGGTGCAGTGCAAACTCCCCCCCCCCCAGAGTGCAAAATATCTATCCCAGCAGACTGCTGGTCCCCTGACATTGCAGATGCTGAAGTAACAACCATCATCTGCAAGGCAAAACACACAGCAGCAAAGGTATGTGATGGTGTCCTGGGCTGAGGCCAACATGGACTCCAAGAATAATGGAACGCCAAATCACACTACTGCCCAATGTCAGCCTTACCACAGGATATGCATCCAAAGAGCAGTGTACAACAACAGTGGTCCTTCACAACAAAGGTGTTGCCTGAATGGATACTGCAAACTACCACCCCAGGATCCTGACAAGCTTGGTCTGCACAGCTATGGAAAGGATCAGTATGTACCGCAGACAGAAAGCTATTGTGGACCTACTGATACTGGACCCTACACAGTGTGGCTGTCGTAACTGCAGATCCTGCCCCAAAACATGTTTGACCCATTTGAAGCAGTCATTAAGGTCATTGATGAGGGCAATGTGGTCCACACAGCGTAGCTGGACCGTGCACATGCTTCTAGACAATACCGTACCAGTTCAGTATAGATATGTTCACCAGCTTAAATATATACCCCTATGTCAGTAGAGAGGTTGCAAACCAGACCAAGGACAGAACTGACATGGTCAGACATGCCGCATCCATGTCAGACTACAAAGCAGATATGAGTGGCATCCCACAAGGCCTGGTCCTGCCCCCCCCCCCCGTTCTGTATAAATGTCCCATAGGTATAGGCCAACATGTAAGGACTGTGACTGAACATGTATGCAGAGGAGTACAAACAGCCACCATATCCGACCCCCAGCTGACACAAGCAACCCACAAAAGGGCCACCTACAAACAGACAACTGGAGCCATAGCCATGTCAGCAAGCTAATTGCAGAACTGTGTATAGGCAACCACCGTGGATATACAGTAAGTGCGCACAAATTACCACACAGGTGTTAACCCATGACGTACCTAACATGTAATGAGAGACCTGGGTACAAAAGGTGATAGATATCCTGCACTGGACAAACATGTGACTGTAGTGTTTGCAGAAACATATACTATATACCCACCCAAACATGAAGGTTGGCAGATGTAGATAAGGGGATGTCACTGTGGCTCTGCAGTCATCCTCCATCAGCGTCACAATTGACTACAATAGCCCCTGTGGGATATACCTCAGCAGACACCTCCATCAACTGTAAAGTCCACAACAGTACCCCACCAGGAGTAGCAAAGAGCATGAACAGATGCCATGTGTTGCCTGAGTAAACAAACTGCAGCCCCACACACTGCCATACTGCCCAGCTACAGGCAAGCTGTGCCTGATGTATGAAGCCATGTCCAACCTGGAGTCAATGAACATGCTGCACCTTGTACAATCTGAATGGCAGTGAGCTATGCACATGAGAGACCTGAACCCCAGCACTGACATACATAGGACAAGCTGTACAGAATGATCCATAACACAGAAGGCACCCCCATTCTTCAGTAAACTCCTGGTAGAGGCAGCCAGAGAGTCACTTATCGACACCCCTCAAGAGGAATCCTGATGAGTGGATGGGAGATGGTAGGCTAACCCTGGGTATCACTGTTATGTCAGAGGTAGACGGAGGCACAGTATACTAACCATGACATATGTCATGGCAAACTCCAGTTACAATGTGTGTCGAAGGACAAACACACCCTGTGACTAGCATCAGAAATGGCCTAGGGAACATCGCTAGTGTTTGCCAATGTCCACCCATGTTGTGGAATACACTACCAATGTTGGACGAGCCTGGTGTAGGTAGTCCATATCTGAACATAATGCAACACGGTCATATGTGCACAACTGGCCCGTACACAGTCTGTTGTGCTCACTATGAAGATGTCAGGCAGTCATAGGACTAAAGGCCAGGATACTGTCCGCCACAGTGAAAGTACTGAACCAGTACACTATACGGTACTACATTGTTAGGTCATTATGAAAGTATGTTGAGAACTGTCTGCAAAGTATCCCATGCAATCCCTGCAGGCACAGTATAATCCCTGTTGTGGCAGACACGAAGCAGTTGGCCAGTTAGTACACAACATGACACCCAACACACAACCATAAACGTGAGATATTGTTGAAGTTCACACACGCCCAAATATGTGGTGGACTTCAGAGTGCAACATATGGAAAGCTCACACTGGGCATGCTCGCACACTTTGATAAATGAGGCATATGTCAGACAACATGCCATGGAAAGGCTCACACACTTAGGCCATATCTCCGTTTAGCAGTTGGCCACACATATCTGGTATTTGTACGTGTCAGTCCAGGAACCAACCACAACCCAGCAATCTGCCCAGTGCACACAGTAAATGACTACAGAGACATAAGTGATATAGTGGATCCCCGTCATATGCAAACATCTTCCACAGATACACAAGTTGGTCATAGGAACAGAGAATGCTATGGCAATAAAGACCTGCAAACAGTAGAACAGCACAACAAATATTGTGCATCCGACAATTGAACATATGGGTGTAGAGGTCAATACTAGGCTTGTTGCCCTAGGGAATGACAGCTCAGCCAGAGTGTGCTTGGCATCTGCATCCCCAGTACAGTAGGCTACTGTGCCACTGTAAAGTAGGTCACATAAGGCAACGTGTGAGGCTAGTGAGCTGTGCCTCTGTCAAGCAGGGGCACCGTGAAGCTCCCAGGGATTGAATGTGCTAAGCCACAGCCATGTTGTCGGTATGTGCTTGAAGAGGGTTGCTGAGGATCTCTAACAGTAAGTGTCCATCAATAACAGACTGAGGGGAGCCCTATCTGCATTCTCTGGACAATTCCACTGTCAACACTGTGTTGTAATGATTATGTGTGAATGAAGTGCCGTGCCAGAACTGTTCACAGATGTCCTCCCTCTGTGGGCTACAGCTCTGCAATGTATTAGCTCACTCTGTCTGTTGTACGGCTCATACATGGCTGGTGTACACCTGACAGGTGTCTTGTTGTGGAGCAGTCATGGGTATATGTGGGATAGCATGATCAATGCAAACCGTACACATGCTCATAGAATGCAATTGTCAAGGATTATGCTGAGTGGCCAGTATAGTCCCCCAGCATGGGTCCTCTGAAGTCGTCCACCCCAGTCTTCACAAGTGTAGAGTGTGCTTGTGCTAAATACAGTTTGTGTGCAGTGACAACCTTGCCTGGGGATGGAGATGGGATATGGATGTCCAGGGAAAGGTGGGTATGGTCAGATATCAACAATGGTGGTCTACCTCTGGTGTGGAACAGTGAGTACCCACGTTGCAGATGGACAGGTGCAATATGTATTCCCCCATGTGGCTGTGGTGTGTGGTTCTGCCATAGCACATGGACCCACAAATTGTAGTGGCTGTAGGGTAAAGTGGTAGAGGCCTGAGTATTTCTCACACACAATATGCCTGTACCTGATGTTAACAACTGGAATGGTGTATGTGAACACCTGCATATCCCGGCACTGTTCCCAGGGAAGCTAAGTGTGTGTCCTGGATGTGGGTGTGGTGTTCTGGACTGGTTGTGTTGTGTGTTACAGGTCCTGTGGTCACAAAGCATGGTATAGAACATAACCTGCCAGTGCGATGTGCATATCTGACCCTGACGTAGGTGGCTGCAAATGCATATATATGCTATCCCCCACCTGACAGGTAGTACTACATGTACATACCTCTGTAGAAATAAAGATGTCAGCACCCTATAAATACTGCAGGTGCAGAACAAATGCTCAGTAATTTGGATAGTGCGCTCTGCTAATGCGTCTCCCTCAAGTGTCATAATATAGTTAGGTAGGGGTTTGAATCCTGCAAATGCTCAGTGTGTGGGTGAGTGGGATTTTTGTGTGTGAGAGGGAAATGTCCCTTTTGGCAACTGGGAAAACACACTACAGGATGCACATTCCTCTTTCTAAACACTGATGATGTCAGCACCCTATACATACAGCAGGAGAAGGGAAACCTCTCAGTAATGCGAATAGCGCGCTCTGCTAATGTGTCCGTCTCGAGTGTCCTAACATAATTAAGTAGGGGTTTGAATCCTGCAAATGCTCAGTGTGTGTGGAGGGGGTTAGTGTGTGTGCAAGTCTGTATGAAGGAAATATCTCTTTTGGCAACTAGGAGAACACACTACAGGATGCACATTCCCCTTTCTAAACATTGATGATGTCAGCACCCTATAAGTATAGCAGGAGAAGGGAAACCTCCCAGTAATGCGAATAGCGCACTCCGCTAATGCGTCCCTCTTGAGTGTCATAACATAGTTAAGTAGAGGTTTGAATCCTGCAAATGCTCAGTGTGTGTGGAAGGGATTAGTGTGTGTGCAACTCTGTGTGAGGGAGATGTGCCTTTTGGCATCTGTGAAAGCACTCTACAGGATGCACATTCCCCTATCTCAGCACGGATGATGTCAGCACCCTATAAGTACAGCAGGAGAAGGGAAACCTCCCAGTAATTTGAATAGCGCACTCTGCTAATGCGTCTCTCCCGAGTGTCATAATATAGTTTGGTAGGAGTTTGAAACCTGTAAATGGCATGTGTGTGTGTTTGGATGTGGGGACTCTGTGTGTGTGTGTGTGTGTGTGTGTGTGCAATTCTGTATGAAAAACATGTGCTTTTTTGAAATCAGGAGATCACACTACATGATGCACATTACTCTTTCCAAACAGTGATGATGACAGCACCCTATACATACAGCTGGAGAAGAGACATCTGCCAGTAATCAGAATAGTGCAACCTGCTGCAGCGTCACTCTCAAGTGCCATAACATATTTAGGTAGGGGTTTGAAACCTGCAAGTGTGTGTGTGTTTGGATGTGGGGAGTTTGTGTGTGTGCATTTCTGAATGCAAAACATGTTAGTTTTGGCAATCAGAAGATCACGCTACCAGATGCACATTACCCTTTCAGAACACTGATGATGTCAGCACCCTATAAGTACAGCCAGAGAAGAGGAACCATCTAGTAATCTGAATAGTGTGCTTTGCTAATGCGTCTCTCTCACGTGTCATGACTTAGTTATGGTAGGGGTATGAATCCTGCAAGTGTGTGTGTGGGGGGGTAGTAGGGTGTGTGTAAATGCAAGTGTGAGAGAACCAATCCTTTTGGCAGATACTACAATACACCAGATGCTGCATATTCCCCCAGTAAACACAGGGGATGTCACCACACTATCAGCACAGCCAAACAGGGCTAGTTGGCCAGTAATGCCAATAGTGCGCTCTGCTAATGGGTCTATTACCATTGTCAGAGTACAGATAGGTATGTTTTGGTAACCCACAACTGCCACGTGTGGTTGTGTCACACATTATGACCTTGTGTGGGTCTTTGTGCATAACAATGCATGCCATTGCCTAAACCAGCAATGGCATTGCACACATGATGTATGTGTGTGACACATACACATAAATACCTGTGACCTGCAGTAGTTACCATGTCTGACACATGCCTTGAGTGGATAAATGGTATTTGCAATCTATACCAATATGACTGTGTCTTACTGTGCAGGGGTCGCACGCGGTATGTGTCTATACAGTGTGGGTGTATATGGTAAAATACCTACAGCAGGGGATACACATCTGGTCTGGGCCATATAGTCTACATGTAGTCAATGTACAGGTGCTGCATGTTCCCACCTGTTGTGGGAGTGGTAATATGTCATTCCACTGCAATTCAGTGACCACATGCTGTGAACCCTTCAACTAGTGTGTTGTAGCTACAGTAATGCTCACGCACAATGTTTGGCTGGATGCAGTCCAGCCATATAAAGACAGTTCTTGAGACTGTCATATTGCCAGTGTTTTTATTGAGGATAGGTGGTTTTCCTGTGTATGGGAGGGTTGTGTGTGCCAGGCTATGAACCAGATGGCAGTCTGACACACTGTTAGCTGCACATGATTAGGCCCTGATGCTTTGTGCTGTGCCAACAACCTGGAGGTGTGTGTATCTGTGGTGCCTTGGGATACCACCCCCCTGTCCATGTGTGTTACATGTGTAGGGGACGACAGGCATGGTATGAGGCATAACCTGTCAGTGATGGGTTACACCTGTGAGCCATGAATCAGGACTCTGGTACTGCACAGACATTGCAGTTCACCGTGCTGAGGACAGTGTCCAGTGCATGCATCTTGCGGTGTACACTGCTGGTGTTGTGTAGCAGCACTGTTAGTGTCCTAACCTGTGTGATACCCGTGGAGGTGGCTATGTAATCCATGTCCTGCAGCATAAGGCAGTATGTGTGTATCAAGGAGCTTCGCCAATATACATCGGGCCATGGGTGTCACGTGCAAGCTGACCCTTGCACATCATTGTGGCTTCCCTAGCATGTTAGCACACGTTGACAGCCAGCGGATACCCTATGAATGACATTGGAGACTGAGCAGAATGTAGACATACAACACCCTTCCTACATATAGTGGTAGCATACCTGGTGAGGGTATGTTGGCAACCAAGATCAGGCTCATACTGGTCCGTGCCACATGCTGAGAGATCCATTCTATGTTCCCTATCATGTAGTCCAGGGAGGTATGTCTCAAGTCATCCATAGTGGCATGGTCAATGAGTGAGTCATATGTGTCCATGCCTCTGACTGACCTGTATGCATGTGTTCTGTGGTGGACCATAGTGCCCCTGAGGCATATCACTGTGACCTTCACCAGATACAGCCTGTTGAGCGGGACCCCAGTGCAGCACCCAAGACAGGTACCTGACACATCTGTAGCAGGTGTGTTTTGTAGCCCTACAGGCTGTGAGCATGTGGCACACGGGATGTGTGTGCCATGTGTGGCATGTGCTCTGTTCCGACGGAACATATGCCTGTGTGCCAGCTGCGGAGGTGTGTGATGCTCAGGCAGGATGCTATTCTGAGTCCCCACATATGCCCCAGTGTGTTCAGCATGCTGTCAGTGCGTGTCTATGTCTGACTTGTATTGTAGTCACTGTAATATGACATGCCACCTGACAGGGTATGGCATTACTGGGTTCAGAGAGCTCAGTCCCCAGATTGGCTATGTGGTGGCGTCCCACACATGTGTTGTACGTTCCTGGCCAAGGGTGATGGCTGACTGCATACATGTGGCAGCTGTGACATTGCCACATGACTCACATAAACCACAACTGGACCATAGAGGTGAGTCACAGGTTATCTTTGCACATGCTACCCTAGTAGTGTGATTGCCATGGTGAGTACCAACACATAGGGCGAATGGGGAACAACATACTGAAGGTGTGTATGTGTGGGTGTACTGCTACTGTTTCATAGCACTGGCATATATGACTGCACACATGGGTAAATGCCAGGTAAGACATGTGCAATGTGTCACAGGCAATGTACATGCGAACAGGATGGACAGTGACATTTTGCCATGTGTAAACCTGACATACGTATTGTACGCTATGCAGATGTCACTAGGAGTCCACAGAAGCACTGTAACTCTGCATTGCAGGTGTAAGCAGTGTTCCAGGGAACCCCAAGCGAACATGCATGCAAACAAAGCTACAGTAAGCAGTGCTGGAAATAGTTCATTGTACAACAAAGAAGGGGTAACACTAACAGTAAGTAACAATGCAAATATGTAGGCACTATCAACATGTACCCAGGAATACACAGCACAGATGCCCATGGTAGAACTGATATTATGTCATAGTTAATTGTGATTTGGATTACATTGGTACTGCACACATATCAACATGCGCAAACATCCACATTGCATAGTCGTTGTGGGCAACTTGACACCATTACTGTACATGTCCACCATTGCATATCACTACTTGCGTTAGCTTCCCCCCTGTGCTACCCATGTATGCGGCTATCTGTTGACATCCTTACCACCGGCATGCAATTATGTGCAGCTGTTACACTTTGGTACGTACTATGGGTGCAGATAACAATTCAGGACATTCATACGGTTACTTTGCATCAGGCATGCTGGGATATACACACAGTCATATCAGCACACTGTACTGTTACCAACATGATACTACTAATACACTCCTATGTAGTCACCCTGTGCATCAGCAACATGTTTACCTGTTCCCGCAATGATGTTAGAGATTGCAGGAGGTGGCACAGTGTCATCATATGCACAGGGTGTGAATTAGGTATGCCTGAGTCTGCCACTGATACCACCAATTGACATGTGTGTGTATGTGTGTTGGTGAGGGGCAGCAGTACAGGGTGGGGCACTGTTGGTGCAGTGTGTGCATGTATGTGGTTGCCCTAGGTGTTAACATTTTGCATGTGTGTATGCGCGCCCACAGTTCCACCTCATGGCTGCCATATACAGGGGTTTGTGGACAGCCACAGAATGCACCTGGCAGGTCATACAGATCAGTGTCTGTGGGCACGGACACGGTACCTGTGCCTGGCAGGGGTGCTACGGACCATATCCAGTACTAAGCCAGGCTGGGTACTGTCATCAGAAGCGGGAGTGTGTTGACTGGACACAGGTCCCTGTTGGGACTGTCCAGAGCCACGTGCACATGATCTCCTGGGGCGTTCCGATGACAGCATAGACCCAGCATTGCTGGGGCTGCTGCTGGCACTATGGGGGCGTGCACAGGCCTGTTGTCGTCTGCGCCGACTGCCAGCTGCTGCTGTTGCTGGCATACAGCCATGTCGATGCAGCAACCGCCCACCATTGCCCTGACTCATGGACATTTGGTTGTGGAACTGCTGTAATATGTCCCCACAATGTCTGTCTATGACATCGGTGAAATTACAGATAGCATCCGCAATGTCACACATACTGTCAGTCATGGCTGTGTGACATGCTCTCAGCTCCCTCAGACCCTGTCTGGTGTTCCTTTCCATATGCGACTGTGCCTGCATGACAGCCCGAAACATAGCTGAGGTTAACAGACCTCTTTGGGCATGTCTGCCAGAGGCAGTACACCCATGGATGCTCCCACGAGAACCCATGGGCAACTGTCTGTGTGGTACCATCGCAGGACCCTGCCCATGGCTGCTGTGTGGGGAAGCATGTGCAACAGATACCACATTACCCTGGTCAATGCCCACTGTATCCTGTCCATCACCTAGGGACAATGGTGACAAAGGATGTACTGGCAGGATGACTGTGCACAATGATGGGGTTGATAGCTGTGTACTGTCAATTGGCTGACCAATGGCGGACCCTGACACACCTTCCTGTACCATTACACAGATATCATCATTACCAGTACCTGTGGCACCAGATTCAGGTTCCCTGCTGCAGGACACCAGAGCAGCACCAGAACCTGTGGGAGGAAGACGGGAAACACAGTTTACAGTGTCCACACATTGTTACCAGTGATGCACTTATGCACACATGCACACATGCACATATGGACACATGCACACATGCACACATGGACACAGGCACACATGCACACAGGCACACATGCAGACATGCACACATGGACACATGCACACAGGCACACATGCACACATGCACACATGCACACAGGCACACATGCACACATGCAGACATGCACACGTGGACACATGCACACGTGGACACATGCACACATGCACACGTGGACACATGCACACATGCACACATGCACACGTGGACACATGCACACATGGACACATGCACACATGCACACATGCACACGTGGTCACGTGTACACATGCACACATGCACACATGGACAAAGGCACACATGCACACATGGACACAGGCACACATGCACACATGCACACATGCACACGTGTACACAGGTACACCTGCACACATGCACACATGCACACATGCACACATGGGCACAGGCACACCTGCACACATGCACACATGCACACCCTGCAGTATACACACAAAGCACCACTGAGTTACACTAGTGTTACTAGCACTATCAGGACTATTATAGGTATTGTTAAACACACTCACCAGCATGGATGGCCTGCCTTGCTGTAACCCCGGAGGGACCTGCAGAAATGATGAGATTAATGTCAGTGGGCACATCTGTGCCATTGATACTGCATATGATACAGTGCAGTAGTATACCAGTTGCCTTTCACATGTCAGCTGCTGATATTGCCAATATCACACATGCACAATTACATACTATGATGACAGCTACATACCACGGACACACCTTACACATGCATTAACTAACAGTGTACAGAACAGTCAATTGTACATATAGCATATTACCTGCATGCTCCATGTCATGCTGCTGTGTGGATCCAGCCTCCATCATGATGCAGGTGTATTGCTGTTGCTGTTCCGGGGCTGGAGCCACAACACTTAGGAGTAGCCCCTCCAGTCTGATGAGGGAGGGATGTGTGGCCACCCCACCTCTTGTGGCAACCTGTTGCCTGTGGATATCCGACGCACGCTGATGGACATTTCTGATTAAATCACTGCAGTGATGTCGTACCTGCTCATATGTCCTATTATGTGTGCCAATGTCATGTACCCTACAGACAAAGTCTTGCAACAGTGCAGCCCTCTCCTGCTGATTCTGACTGGTGCGGGAAAACAGTATGTCATACTCCCGCACCAGGCTCTGGTGTATCTCCTCATCTTCCACTGCAGAGTAGGCGGGATTACGCTGACGCGCCATCTCCCTGGAAGAGAACACAAACAGGATATCAGCAGACTATGTCAGCAATATATGGCACACATACTATACATGATACTCATGTCTAGTGATATACTACTACTTGCATGTGTGTGTCTCGTAGTGGATACACAAGTACATGGCCAGATATCAGTGCTCAGCCAACACCTGTGCAACAATACCTGCCACATTCCACACAACATAGTAGCATGCGCCATCGGTCAGCACACACTGACAGGTCCAATGCACAACCTCACTCTGGGGGTTCATCCCAAGATACTGTATGTGGGACGCCATCTACTAGTGTGATGTGGACACAAGTTACTCGGCCTGGATATACATATCCCACCACCACCACCAGCACAGTAGACTACTTTGATATGTATGTGATTAGACAGTTATTCACTTGTTAGGACTGAGATGGTATCCATGCAGCACACTGGGCCAGTGGAAGCCACAACCCACACTGCTGACCCCTTTGCAAATGCTTACCACGGACATCCCACAAATTGCATGGAACTTGCACACACATTTCTAACCCAGACTCTATGCACAAAGGTTAGGCATCCTATCCAGTGGACCCCAGACAGAGGCAGATTGTATAACAATAGCAGGAGGCTACTGCAGGACAGAGCAGATTCACATTAAGGGAAGGCATCTGTGGTCAGCACTGGTACTACGCTACGGTCTCTCATAACAACGGCCATGGCCTACTCTGGGAGGGAAATGGCCACAAACACTATGGATAACCACAAGGCCTTCTTCAGTTATGTTACACATATGGACCAAATGCCTCAGATATGCTCTGCGTTAATACACACCTACTTAACATTCACCAAACACACAGATATTGGCAACATTCTTGCAGACAGGTTCGGTGCACGTATCCCCCCCTTCTTCCCCACCAGTTGAAATACTTATCACAGCTGTATGTAACCTCCCTATCATCTCACATGTCCAGGTGAGGGCCGCCCTCAGCAAAGCAGAACACACAGCATCACTGTGACCTGATGGTATCCCTGGATGTGTGCTACATGCACTCCAAGAGGACATACAACCGCATATAAGACTGATAATTAATCTTGGCCGTACTACAGGATATGTACCTGGACACTGGCATACAGCAACAGTGGTCCCACACCACTAAGGAGGCATCTCTACTGACCCTGGGAACTACCACATCATATGCATAACCGGCCTGGTCTGCTAAGCTATGGAATTATTCAGTATGGGATGCATATGCAGTGATATTGGGTTCCTGCAGACACTTGTTCCCAGCCAGTTTGCCTTTGTGATGGGCTGATCCTGCCTTTTGAACCTGGCTGACCTTTCAAAACAGTCACTACAGCCATTGCTGAGGGCAATGCACAGACAACTGCTGCCAGGATCATGGCCTAACACTGATTGACATGTAATGTATAGTCATCCCCTTTGGTGGAACTACACACACAACATATCACATGGACATACCTATAGATACAGACCTATGACACATTTGGAGGGTTCACAGTATGCAGACTATTAACCTGCTACTTTGCATTACCTGTGTTTGTTGCAGCTGGTTGCGTTACCACTGCTTCTGCTTCCTGCTGCTACTGTCACTGCTGACAGCTTAGAGTCACAGTGTGTAGCGTGTGTTTTTTTTTTTTTTTCTCTGTCTCTGTCTGTCTCTCTCCTTCTGTCTGCTTCCAGACAGTGCAATGAATGTATTCCATGTGTGGAGTGTTAGTACAGGATGCTTTTGTAGGTATCTGCATAGGTCCATGTGATGGGCCTCTGCACCAATTGTAAGCCAGCATTTGCTAATTGCATGCAGCCAGTTGTGCACTGATTGCAGTTCTCACTGTGATTTCAGGACAGTGCTATAAAAGGGTATGTGAGATAGGCATTGCCCTTTCAGATTGTAAGGGCGGGGACCATGCTGGTATGCTGTGGACACTGTTCTGTGAGTGTAAAGGTTAGTATCTCTATCATGATTCAGGCTGTGTTGTAGATTCACATTTCTCCATTCCTCTCACCTGTGCCCTGTAGTAAGTGTGTATGCACAATGACACCTACAACTATATATATTTATATATATATATATGTAAATATACATACATTTATATATGTACATTAACTGACATTATTACCTACAAGCTACCAACTAGCATGTCTGTTTCTGTTCACACACTACTATTATGGAAATCCAGTAGTTTTGACAGTAATTCTAAATGACATGCGTTGTGTACTACACATCCTGTATTCCCTTTACATTCATCCCTACTATTACATGTTATATTTATTTTAGCACAATGTTCTTGTATAAGAGTCATGGCTTAGTGGTAGATCATACAGACTACTGTTTCCAAGGTCCTGGGTTCGGGACTGATAGTGGGATTTTATTTTGCTTTTGAACTGACTACAGGACCTGTCAATCAGAGTGACTAAGGCACTTTTAAGCAGTTGTAACCGGGTTAGCGCTGGTTTGTGCGGAGCTCACGGATGTGCACTGGCGTTCAGCTCCGCGCACACACGTGCACACCCGCTTACAACCGCTTAACAGTGCTTACTCTGGCGCACACCCGCGCTATTTTCTTTGAAAGAAATGAAAATGGGGAGACAGGAAAGTGGTGAAAAAGGGGTCACAAAGAGGGTAAGACAGCAGGGAAACAAGCTTGGGATTTGCAGGAGGGATGTAGGTAAGGCCCATAGCTGCCCATTTCTTCATCAGCAACAGCTGTGCATATGTATGTAATTTGGTGTGACATTTGAAACCTTCCACCCCTGGGAGAGGTCAGGACAACAATAATACTTGTTGTACAGCCAATTGTAATTGATAGTTTCCATGTCCAGCAGACATGTGTGCGGAATGGGCAGCAATGTACGGGGCGTAATTTTTTTGTGGGTACAGAGTGCCCTTTTTTTTTTTTTCAGGTGAGAGTGGTATGTCAGGTGAAGGAAGTCGGTATAGCTGGGGAGGTAGGTTGGGTAGGTAAACAAATAAGACAAACAAGACGCATACAGGGGAGGTGTATGACACGTGTGGGGGGGTTACACAATTGACGGGGACGGAGGTTTGGATATCCAGAGCCCATGAGCCCACAGATGGCAACAGTGGAACTGATATCCCCACCCATAGGCAGTTGCCACTGTTCCTTCACTGCCCAGGACGGGGCTGTGCTGGGGGCTGTGTAGGCCAGGCAACAGGCATGCCTGTAAGTTGTGCCACCTGTGCCTCAAGCTGGCGTAGGGGCTCAAGAACAGAGTCCCCGATCTCCCTACGTACCACAGTCCAGACGCTATGGAGGGTGAGTGGTGGTTCTCCTCCGGCCACGCTTGCAGAGGGGGGACGAGCCCC
Source organism: Protopterus annectens (assembly GCF_019279795.1). NCBI lineage: Eukaryota > Metazoa > Chordata > Ceratodontiformes > Protopteridae > Protopterus > Protopterus annectens. Next base: position 1,926,752,275 of record NC_056733.1, read on the forward strand.
ATCCCCTGCAGCGCTTCCACCCACAGGTGGCACAGGGCCACTGGAGGAGGGTCCAGACTGGGCACTAGTGCCAGGTGCACTTGCCAGCTGAGATGGGAGAGGTGGGTCCGCTGGAACCCGCCTTCCCTGTCGTCCTATGTTTTGCATTATGTCATGACAGTTTGGGTTAGTGACATATAATACCATTCACAATTAGTTGTAACAGCATGCATTAGTATTCCCATTAACCAAACACCCAGATATTCACACCATTGAACAGCGAGCATAACACATGCATAATTTGAACAGCAATACATATTCCAACAACATGCAGGGTTGATTGATGGCAACAGGCCATCAGGTTTGGATGTATGAACAGGGCAGATGCATCAACGGACATGCAAATATATATGACCCAACAGGACAAATTTCCAGGGGTGTTAATTGTGATTGCACATACCATTTTCACGTGGAATGGGTTATATGTGGTTATAGGGTGGGGTGAAGAAAATAATATTAACACCTTCGAATACCAATACATATGCTGTACATTTCTAATAGCTGCACATATATACACACTACTGTTCTAACTACAGTTTCCTATATGATAACTACTTCAACTTGGTGATAGGACTGTTACTGCAACATCAATATACATTTTATTGTTTTTCATACACATTCATATCTAGCTTTGTTCAGCTACATCATCCTGCTACATTTGCTTTATATAGCTATAGACAAGTGTGGATGTTTGGTATATCAGACAATCATACTATCTGCATATTGCAGACTGAGAGCAACATATCCAGATTTTGGGATACACATTCCAGATGCAGCAACACTTTGAACAGATTTCGCTGTTTGGTTTTGATTCTCGCATGCATTTCATTCTGTACTGACTGCAGTATATTTTATTCAGGGGTTATTACTACTGTATTGCTGGATTCATGACACTTTCTCACACTCTCTCACTTGTTTTCATTTCACTATTCAGGATGGTACTTACTTCTAGGCTTTATTGACATTTTTTACCTGTAGTTATTACAATCCTTTCCAGCAGTCTCACTTCTGTCATGTTTCAGTATTTCAACAGGGATATATTTCACACATGTGATTTGACCATCTTCTGCAGCTGTACTTTTCAGCCTGCTGCAGGTTGTGTACTATTTTCTTACAGGTGGGGCATCTTTATTTTAGAATTTATGTCAGACATTTTCATTTTTCTGTTTGGATTACAGACTGCAACACACTTTTGTAATCAAGCAATACTTGCAAACACTTTTACACTGTTACTTGCACATTTTATTACTTAGTGACTACACTGCACTCTTTTGCTAACTGTCATACTTTTATATTTCTTTACAGTTACTGGTAGTGGATTACTGACCTGCCTGGTGGTGCAACCGCACCAGCCTATTGCCATAGGCTCTGAGGTTCGCAGAACGGACACCTGCAGCTGTAATATAAATGAAGTAATATTGGAATACACATCTCCATAATATCAGCTAGTTTAATTTCTTACATACATAATTAAATGTAACTTACTCAGTAGTGGGGCTTTGGGTATTTGCCGGGCCTCCTGGATCCAAAGGTTCAATTGGTCCTGCTTGCATCTCTTCAGGTCCGCATGGTGGTGACGGACCTGCTCACCAGTCCTTGGAATCCCTGTGGCACTGGTGAGATCATGAGCCAACCGGTCCCACGCCTCAGCCCTATATGCTCCCCACAGGACCTGGCCCTGCATGAGTTGGGCCTCATGATTGTGGACTAGGAGCCAGACCATGTACCTGGACTCCTCAATGCCCCACCTCTGTACTCGAAAGCAACTACCCTCACCTACTCCTGTCATTCTGGCTGCCAGTCAGTTCTACAATAGTTTATGCTGTGTATTCCCGCCTATGGGGCTTATATAGTCCATTTTTCCCGCACATATCTGTGATTGGCCATTTTGGAATTGTATCAACTTCACTAAACCTGCATTGTCATGCTCCAGTTTGTACTCATTCCTATATATTTGCTATTATTGCATTTATAGGTACTGCTGTCATGGCTTAGTGGTTCAGTACCTTGACTATGGTGTATAGTATCCTGGGTTTGAACCTGGCCACTACTTTTTATTTTTTATGACTGTCTAGACAAGCTGAGGGGTGTGTCTGTGTAAAGGCAGTTTTGATACGGCTTGCTCAACGTTGCCCGTCGGTTAGCTTGTTTGCATGGTGCACAGCTCCGCGCAAACAGGGTACGCTGGTTTAAGCCTCATTTGGCTATCAGCACGCATATTACGCTCAGCTCAGCTAGGGGAACATAGATTCAGCATGTTAAACCACTTCTCAGCTATGGGCACTCATTTTGCACCAGTTAAACCACTGCTCACCTACGGGCAGATGCACTCACCCTGTTAAACTGTAGCTCAGCTATGGGCACATCTGGCATTTTTTATTGTTTTGTTAACTCACATTTCTTCAATATAAATGGGCTATTTCATTACATTTTACATAACATGTGATTTTATGTGTACATATTTGTCAGGGACTTGTTTCGTGCTTATTTTGCTAAAAATAAAAATTGGTGTTGTGGGGGCTCGAGCCACGAATGCCTGCTCTTCAGCCAACATCTCTACCGCTATGCTATTGCTTCTTGGCTTACTTTGCATATTTAGTTCTTATATGCTTTCCCACTGACTGCTAACTGTGGCTGCGCTACGGGCATGCCCGTGCTAACGAGCACACTCATGGTTAAACACCTTTACAATTTAAAAAAAAATTATGAGATGTTCATTTGTACATTTTATGTTCGTAGTCTGTGGGGGCATGTGTTGTGTTGTGTTTATTCACATTTCCATGGACTCTGTCATGGGTGTTTACTTTGGGCACTTTTACTCTTCTGGGGGGGTGTCCGCTTACAGGGCTCGGCCTATGGACATGTCCCCTACTGTCTTACATGGACCGTGTTAGCCTTAGGTGTGATTCAGCATGCTCTCATGAATATGCAGAGCATGCTGACATCACTCCGTTTAACTGCAGCCTCCGTGTATGAGTTATAACTCTTACACGGAGGCTTCGTGAATCCTGCCCTCAGTGTTTTGCCAGAAAACCAAAGATTTTATGAGGAACAGACCAAAAACATATGACAAAAATCTGAGCATTCTGTGAAAAATCTGTACAGTTGAGAGGTATGGGCCCAGCCCTCTGTTCCATCATTTAGCTGACAAACCACAATGTGACTGTGTCTGGTGGCAGGCACTTGATGATGTGAATGCTGTGTGTGTGTGGCCAGGGCCATAACTGCAATAATGTAAGACTTAGAGCTACTAATATGAGTAAAAAGGCTACTGGCAGGCAAAGACTATAGTACCTGTGGGAAGAGCTACTGGGGGCAGGCCTTGTACCCAACCACCACTCACTGAAGATGGGGGAGTTATTGTCGACTGTAAGGAATCCAGGCAACTCAGAAGAGTTCCACAGTCCAATTATCGATGCTATGGCAGAAGTGGAGGACAACTAGAGGATTTCAACTAGTGATGCTCCAGGTATGCCTTTCAAATATGTACATTAGTTAGTTTTTGCTTTCTATTAAGTTGGCTTCAGATGTATGCTTATAGTACCTCTGTCTACTGAAATTTGTTTGTCCAGGGACAATGCCCACCTGCACATGGTATGGGCATACTTTCTGTCATTAGTTGTATGTATTGTATCTAAAATTAGTTCATTTGCATGTGTGGTTGAAAGTATAATATTGTAATCATCTTTGTATTTATTGTATTTTCTGTTTTCATGCTGTAATCCCAGGTGAGGCTGCACCAGCACTGTGCATTCCGTCCATCTGATGTTAGAGAACTGCTAGCCTGTGACAAAGATGGAGGTGAACAAGCATAGGCTAAGGCTGTCCTCCCCACAATCTGCATGCAGTCAGTATACTTATTCATACCCATTACACACAGCCATCTGACAGCGGAGAGGTTGATGGTGGATGCTTGATGAGCATAACTCTCAACCTCTTAGTACAAGAAATCGGGATGAAGCCTAAAATAATAGGCAGAAAATGATCCAAAAATAGTGACATATTTTAAATATTGCTCTTATAAACTTAGAAAGATGCTAGAATAACAGAATGTATATTAAAATGCATTTTTCTGAAGGATATGAAGTCTGAAACTGAAATGTATGTCATTATTTAGTGACATCATTCCTCAGTGATTTGCAGAAAACCACACAATTTATGAGGAACAGACCAAAAATATGTGGCAAACATTTGGACATTCTGCAAAAATATGGGCAGGTGAAAGGTGTGTGACTGTAGTGTGGTTACTGCTGCTGTTAAGCTGGCAGACTCTTCTCCTAGCATTTGCAAGGGTCAAGTACCACACAAGGGTGCTGTTGGAGGTGCTCATAGAAGTTATGCTTACCACATTCTCCCAATGGTGTGTCAGTATCTGCTAACTGGGTCTATATTAGAACATCGAAATTTCATTATTTTGAATGTTCTAACATCGACCCCTATTCAGCGAACGCTGACAACAACAAACATTCAGAACAGCGATTTTTTTCCTAGGGAAAAATTTGCTGTTCCAAAACACATACACACCAAACAAACAGCAATCCACACACATACACCCAAAATCTTGCAGCTAACCGTACACTAAACTGTACAAACACCACTAACTGTCCACTTACCTTAACCCAAACCCTAACCCTAAGGTCCGTCACTATCGCACACTCACCTCACCCGCGTCCTAACCCTAGATCACCTAACCTGCCCTAACCCTCACGTCCACACAATCGCACACATACCTCCCTCGTGCCCTAACCCTAGCTCACCTAACCCACGCCCAATCACACATTTACCTGAACCCAACCCGTAACTTTCCACCACAGTGCTGAAAATAGCGAAATGACAGAAACGAACAACCAAATTCTTTCCCTAGGAAAAAATTTGGTTATCTGTCATTTTGCTATTTTCAGCATTCGCTGAATAGGGGTCGATGTTAGAACCTTTGAAATAATGAAATTATGACATTCTAATATAGACCCCTGCCAACCAATGTATATGCAGGGCTGAAATGGAGGCACAGACAAGTTCCACCATGGCCTCAGAAGAAAAAGAGACAGTACTGCATGTCATCCATTTTGATATATAAGACTGCATGAACCTTGGGATTGTGTCTCAGTGGATAGGATAAAGAACTCACTGGACCATACAGTGTCTGTTATGAAAGGTCTACTATGGAGGGGAAGTTTCCACAAGGCCCAGCAGCCAGTGCATCATCAGGTGTAAACCAATGTGTCAGTGGGCATACCAGATCCCACTCCCACAGTTGCACTACTTCCACTGTTACATCAGTAGAAGATGTATCCACACCCAGATGTGGTCAGCCACTAGTCATGGTCATGGATTAAGTCATGATGAAAGCTCATCCAGGAGACATCACTCAAATTTGGATAGCACCCTGACGTCTAGCCAGGGTCATGGAACTAACAGTGCAATTCCTGGCAGGGATAGATCACATGGTTGGGGGTGTTGGTAATAAACTGGATTGTCTTCCATGTGTGGCTCATACCTATCCAGAATGCCAAGTTATACAGATGTTGTGGCTGTGTTACTGCAGACCCACACATAGTACAACTAATTTTGACTGCAGCAGTTCACATGCATGCACACATGCAAATACATACATGCACATGTATACACACACACACATACACACACACACACACACACACACACACACACACACACACACACACACACACACACATACATACACACACACACCAAATATTCTTCAAAATTGATTTATTTACATCTGGAGATACTGGCCTTGACAGTGCTTGGTTGTGCTGACCTCATCTTTCACAATTACACATGCTTCTTTTGTGTCAGGCTTTCCTTCCTGTAACTCCCTTCTCCATTCACTGTGCAAATGATGATGACTTTGTCTTGCCCTTTGCACTGTTCTGTGATTTAGGATTGCCTATTTCTGATACAGAGAATGGCCATCTAATATTTGATTTGTCAAAGAGCATGTTTTCATTAGGATATGCACTAATTTTCAATTTTGTTTAGTCTGTTTAACTTTAGTATTGTTATTAGTTGTAGTAGTAATAGCAGTAGCAGTAACAATAGTAGTAGCAATAGTAATAGCAGTAGTAGTAGTATCAGTGGTGGTAGCATTAGCAGTAGTAGCAGTAGCAAAAGTAGTAATAGTGGTAATAGTAGTAGCAGTAGCAATAGTAGTAGTAGTAGCAGTAATAGCAGTAGCAATAGTAGTAGTAGTAGTACTGGTTGTAGTAGTAGTAGTAGTAGTGCTAGTAGTAGTAGCAGTACTAGCAGTAGCAATAGTAAAAGTAGTGGTAGTAGTAGCAGTAGTAGCAGTAGCAACAGTAGAAGTAGTGGTAGTAGTAATAGCAGTAGTACCAGTAGCAATAGTAGTAGCAGTAGTGGTTGTAGTAGTAGTAGTGGTAGTGGTAGTAGTAGTAGTAAAAGTAATAGCAGTAGTAGTAGTAGTCACAATAGTGGTTGCAGTAACAGTAGCAGCAGTTGTAGTAGTAGCAGTAACAGTAGTAGTAGTAAGGTAGTATTATCTATGTAGTCCAGCTCACTCAGCTCCTTGTACAGATGATGCTGAGATTGTCTTTCTCCTGCTTGTCTCTCTGATTTGGGCTACTTATTTCTGAAGCCCACAATGATCAGACAATACATGCTTTTAGTGAATATCTTTTTTATTTGTACTTTTGGATTGCATCTTGTCATTTGCTCTTACTTAATTGTTTTTTTCTGCTGTATTCATAAGATTGCATAGCTATGCATAATGATCTACCCACACAGAAGATGCTGACATCCCGTGGATTTGTTTAACACAGTGATAAAAAAGAGTAAACCACTTTCTCCTGCAGAGGCAATAATTCCAATGGCGAAAAATATAAAAAGTTATTTTTATTCCACACGATACCAGGTATACAAGTTAAACAAGAAGATGACAAGCGCTTTCGCCTGGTTCATTCCAGGCTTTATCAAGTCAAACAACCATACTTGCTATGAAAATATGCTTATATACTGTTGGTAATTAATCATCTAATGCAATTAACATGCTTAATTGTTTAAGTTAACTTTCAACTGGGCTAAAATACATTGCAAAATGAATGAAATTGTTGAATTTGCTTGCATTAATTACCTTTTCAAAGGTTGAACGATTGTCTTTAAGATGATGCATCTAATATTTAGTATTATTCAATGTATGGCAAGTTACTTGAAGGTTTTTGTACAACTATTTCAGCCATTTTTTCACTCACTTTGCATATATTTTTATCTTTTTATCTCTTTATTATTGAGTTCCTAAGTGGTGTACACTATTTTAGCATTTTATTTTAGTACTATTAATCATAACAGGTAAACACACATAATTTATGACAGCAACAATGTATTTTTTAACAATTTCATTCATTTTGCAATGTATTTTAGCCCAGTTGAAAGTTAACTTAAACAATTAAGCATGTTAATTGCATTAAATGATTAATTACCAACAGTATATAAGCATCTTTTCATAGCAAGTATGGTTGTTTGACTTGATAAAGCCTGGAATGAACCAGGAGAAAGCGCTTGCCATCTTCTTGTTTAACTTGTATACCTGGTATCGTGTGGAATAAAAAGAACTTTTTATATTTTTCGCCATTGGAATTATTGCCTCTGCAGGAGAAAGTGGTTTACTCTTTTTTGCTGTTTCTACGCTGTGGTTTCTTGGTTTTTATTGTTAACACAGTGATGCTTATGCTTGATGCACAGGGTGGCAACATGATACATATGTAAGTAAAATATCTGTGTTCCATTTTAATTCATCATAATTGGGTTTATCTGTATTTGCCACATATATTAGTTATAGTTATGACACTCCTGTATAGATCAGCATAATTAGATTTTAATGAAGTTGTTGTTTGTCTTTTCGGCTTTTCCCGGTTAGGGGTCACCACAGCGGAACTCCAGTCCGCGAATGATTGGCAGTCTATTTTTATGGTGCCAAGTTGCCAGCCCGACACCCAACCTTCAGCGAAGGCATGCCCATTCATGCATGTCTTTCGGAGGCTACTCGACCATGGGGAGGACATGCAGACTCCACACAGAAGGCACTCCAGCTGAGAATCAAACAGGAGAACCTCTTGCTGTGAGGCAACAATGCTACCACTGTGCCACCGCGGATTACAATTAGATTTTAGATTTTAATGAAGTACAGAACAAAAACATAAGCAAGCATTATCTGTTTATTAAAGGTTAATTACTTATCTTTGTTACTTCTGCTGAAAACAACATGGCCTGGGAATGCCTTATGTCTGAAGCTCATGGTAGTCAACCATTACATGGATAAGCAAAGGTTGATTTGTTAGTATGTGTCAGCATTACTGTTTATATCTGCTTATCCCTTATTTTTAATTAAGTGATGAGTATATGTGCTACTCACTGGGTGTTAACCATTGCCATGGCATACTGTGCTTGCCTCCATCTGCCATGATTACCAGGTGCAGGATCCTCATTTAACCCCTTGTCTGTGTCTGCTGGCCCTGACTGTGGTCCCTTTCCTGGGGCACCCTACTGCAACTGATTTCTGACTATAGTGTTATGTAAGATGGCACAAGCAGTCAGTATTTTGGCAGAAGTGGTAGGGTCATATTACAGAGCACCTCCAGATGCATCTAGACAGTGTAACTGTGATTTGAGCAATCCAAATGCATGTTCTATGATACTTCTATCCTGCAGATATGCAATGTTCTATCCTTACTAGTGGAGTTGCATTGGTTACTCACAGGAGTCATGAACCAAGGGTCTAGTGCATATCCTGCATACCCAATAACTCTCAGACATCTGCAGCATCAGGTGAAAAGCAATCACTCTGGTGAAGCTATTCTTAAGCAATTAAAATGTGGTGCATCAGTATAACATTACATACATATGAGTGAGACTAATGAGAATTTATGACAGCACATATGAGCTGCATCCATTTTGCCCAGTCACTGAGTGGACTGTAGAAACTATGAATATCATTACAAATCAGCTCAAAGGGAATTGTGTGTGCTACAATAAATACAAATACAAATCCTGTGTGTTTGTAGGAAGGGCTAAAAATAATGAAGCTGGTGGAGAAAGTACCATCTATAATTAACCTATATGTAATGGGAAGAACAGTGTTGTTTGGGTATGTGCAACCAACACAGCTGCTACTGGAATGCCTAAATTCTTCCAGCAGAAAAAAGTAAAACTTTGCCTCTGTTGTTGTTAATAATGTTGCCATTGTGTGTGTGTGTGTGTGTGTGTGTGTGTGTGTGTGTGTGTGTGCATGTGCGTGTGCGTGTGCGTGTGTGTGTGTGTGTGTGTGTGTGTGTGTGTGTGTGTGTGTGTGTGTGTGTGTGTGTGCGCGCACATGCGCACACGCACATGCATGGGGGGGAAGCATACAGTGATTTGCCTCATATAAGAAAGAGGAAATAGTTCATCAGGAATTGCTCATGGTCTGGCAGGCAGTCATAAAATGCTACATCGGTTTTGGATAGTTGCATGTTAGGGCACTGGAGTTTAGCTAGACTTGATATTCCTATTAACATTTCTATTTTTGTGGAGCCTGGATCTCATGCATTATTTAGTTATTTACAGTGACAAGCTAAAAGCAGATAGCTGCACAATTCCTTTTCCATCTGTTTTATTCACATTTAAAATAATCAATACCTGAGGGAAGATGTTAAAATGTATCTCATACTAGACTTTTCTGGCATAGTTGCACATTGTAAATATTTCACTTCTGTAGGTATAGCATGTTACTGTTTCTTGCTTCTAGAAGTTCTATTGTTGTCTCTTGTTTGTATTAAGATGTTATACTTCTAAGTGGGCATTTGGTGCCTTATTAAGAAGGTAATGAATGGTTATTGATTACTTTTTAACATTTTCTCTACAGTTGCTTTCTAATACTATGCTGTGAATTTGGACCTTCATCTACAAAGAGTAGACAGATTTTATTTTTATTTTTATTTTATTTTACATTTGTTAACCAGGATAGTCCGACTGGATATATGTCCATTTTCAGCGGAGGCCCGGAGAGAAAAGCTCCTAACAATAACAAAACAAAGTATCATTTTATAACACAAAAATTTGGGTAGCATGAAAAAATAAGTTACAAAAGAACATTGAGACACACATTTATTTATTTTTTTTTTTACATTGAGTCAAAAAGTTGTCATTTCTAATGGTGTCATTAAAATTCATTTGATGAGATCAGAAGTAAGTGAATGTGAAAGTTGTAGTTACTAAAAGGTGACATTTGCGGATTGTACATTATGTGGAGAGAGGATAAGCCAGGCTTGATACAATAGCAGGTCCATTTTGACCCCAGGTATAGTTTGAGCTTGGCTTTGAAATGACTTAGAGAAGAAAGTGAGGTAATCTCAGGAGGTAAAAGGTTCAAAGATCTGCCTATAGAGTTAGAAAGGAGAGAGTTACCGGCTAGGTTATTAGTTTTGTATGTCTGGATGAGGACTCTGTTAGAAGAACGCAATGGTCTTGGGTTGTTATACAGGGTGACTAGGTTTTTGAGTGCAGGGGTGTTTTCAGGGTTATATATAATTTTGTGGGCCATGATCAGTTGGTTATATAGCAATAGACTAGGTAGTTCGAGCCAACCGAGCTGAGTTAGGCTGATGCAGTGATGTGTCCTGAAAGGGAGCCCAGTGGCAAATCTGGCGATGTGATTATAACAGGTAGTGATCTTGTTTAGGGTTGTCTTACTATTATTAAGAAGAAGAGGGGATGAGTACAGGAGAGTAGAGAGAAGGTGAGATCGAGCAATGGCTACCTTGGCTGGGGGAGTCAGAAAGCTTTTTATTCTATACAGTGATCCTAGTTTGTTATTGATGGTTTTGATCAATTGGTTAACATGTAGGTCAAACTTTAAGTAGTTGTCAATAGTGACAACTAGAAGTTTAGTAGATAGGTCAGGTGAGATGACTGTGCCATCCTTAGATTTAATTGTGATGTTTATGGTGCAGGACCTTTGTGTTGGTAGGAATATTACCATTTTAGTCTTTTTGGGATTTAATATCAGGCGGTGATTAGAGAGACAGTTTTCTATCATGTTAAAGGTAGTCTGGGTAGTTAGCTGTAACTCTGTAGGGGATGTAGCTGAGCAAATTAGTGTAGAGTCATCTGCATATTGGATACAGTTGACTTTAGGTATGACAGTGTGCAAATCATTGATGAAGATGGAGAATAACAGTGTGCCTAATATAGATACAGTTGACTTTAGGTATGACAGTGTGCAAATCATTGATGAAGATGGAGAATAACAGTGGGCCTAATATAGAACCTTGTGGAACTCCCAGGGTGTTAGGTAATAGGGTGGAGACTTTGGTCTGCCAAAGTACAGCCTGTTGTCTACCACTTAGGTAGGAATCAAACCATTGAAGTGATGTTGGATCTAGACAGAGTGACTGTAGGGTGTGGATTAATAGTTTGTGATCCACCATATCAAAAGCTTTGGACAGAGCCAAGAATAGAGCTGAAGAGATATGGTTATTGTTACGATGAAAGTTTATGGTGTTAGAGAAGACTAAGGACTTTGGTAGTACTGTGGTGAGGTCTGAAGCCATGCTGGGTATCTGCCAAGAGATGGTCGTTTATTAGGTGGTGCATGAACTGTTTTTGAATACATTTTTCCATTATCTTTGCTAGAGGAGAGAGTATGGCTATAGGCCTGCAATTGGAGAGCTCCATAGAACTACCCCCTTTATGGAGAGGAATGACATAGGATATCTTCCAGATATATGGAATTTTTTGCTTCTTTTAAGGTGCGATTGATAAGTAATGAGACTGGATAGGCGATGGCATCAGCTGATTTTTGTAGGTATTCAGCTGGAAGTTGGTCAGCTGAGAGTGTGGTGGGTTTTAGTTTTCTGATTAAGGTGCGGATAAGTGATGTAGCAATTGGTTGAAAGCTAAATAGTGGTAGATTTTTAGGGGTGGAACTATCTAGGCTGTGGGGGCTGAGAGGCAGTTTGCTGGCTAGGGCTTGGATTGTCTCGGTAAAGAAATGATTAAAACTGTCAGAAACTGCTTCTGAGGGTTTATCAGTGAGGGCAGCTGGGACAGGGGTAGTAGTTTTTCCAGGGTGTATTAGATTGTTTAGCCCTGCCCAGAACTTTTGAGGGTTATCTTGGTTAGAAGTTTGTAGTTTGCTGTAGTATTGTTTTTTGTCAAGTAATATTGTTTTTTAGTTTCATTCCTAAGTTGCGTGTATTTAATTTGATCATGAGGGAGTTTAGTAGTTCGCCATAAAGCCCAAGCTTTATTTCTGAGTTTAATTTTGAGCCTGGTCTCTTTTGAGAGCCAAGGTACAGCTTTTGCCTTCGTTTTCTTAGAGCGGATGGGTGCATGAAAATCAAGGATCTCAAGGAATTTTTTGTTAAAGTACAATATTGCTTCTTCTAAGGGGAGGTGTTTTAGTATAGACCAATTACAAGAATTTAGTTCTTGTTGAAATTTGGCTAAGTCGAAGTTTTTTTATTTCTGACATGTCTTAGTAAGTGTTGATTGGGTTTGCCTGCTTTGTGTTTGATTATATATGTAAGGTGGTGATCACTTAGACTATCAGGGAGGGTACCAAATGTATACAGGTTAGGGAGGGTACCCAATGTATACAGGTTGGGTAGACTATTAATGAGTACCCAATCAAGTATAGTTTCTTTCCGGTTAGGTTTGCCTGTTCTAGTTGGGGTGTTAATAACTTGCTTGAATGAATGCAAGTTAATATGGGTGGTAGGAGATTCTGAGGAACATGTGCTCCAATCTATATTAAAGTCACCGAGAATTAAGGTTTCTTGAGGGTAGTGACTAGATATCCAGTGAAGGGTGTCTTCTAGTGTGGCTATATTGTTACCTGGGGGAATGTACATACAAATTATATAGATGCATTTACTGTTGTTAAGCTTCAGTTTGGTGGCTAGGATTTCTGAATTATTTATCTGAGGTGGTTGTATAACATCTGTAGTTGCAATCATTTCAGATTTGTAGAGTACCGCTACCCCACCCCCTTTTCTGGAAGCCCGGTCCCACCTGTGTATGTTATACCCAGGGAGAAGTATTTTATTATCAGTAGTGGTGGGTTTTAACCAGGTCTCTGAGAGACACAGAATATCAGGGGAGAGAACAGCAAGGAGTGCATGAAGTTCATGCAATTTTTTATTGATACTTCTGATGTTGAGATGACAGGTTAGGAGAGAGTTGGGTGGTCGGGAGATTGTAGGGTTGAGGTTTAAGTTGCTGGTAGAGGGAGAGTATTTACTAGTGCTGGTAGGGCCAGGGTTAGGGTGTATATCCCCATCAAGTAATAGACTAACCCCGGGATTCATGAAGCTTGCGCCAGGCGCAGGCATAGCGTAGGCGGTATAACACCAAATATGGCCGCCGAGCGATTCAGGTACGATCCAATTCCACGTGCACTACCGGCGTACGCCAGAACTGCACAGCCCTCGGCTTAGGTATGCTAATCACCCCATGCGCAGTGCCGCACCATGCAAATGAAGGTACATAGTGATTCATGAAGTGGTGCAGGCGTAGCGTAAGCCCACAGAAATGTAAACCAAAAAACACGGTTTACATTTTTCAAAACAGAACATCGGAGCTATGAAAGCGGACCAGACTCATGTATTACAAAGTTAACATATGCCACTGGCTAAATATACAGCCAATGGCATAAGAAAAGATGCAGAACACCTAAAAAACAACATTTAATGTCATATCCACAGTAATGCAAAGTACAACTGCAGGGCATGTGTGAGCAAATGGGAACACAAAGAAAATATATACAAATGTCATAAAATCGCAATGTAATACAAATCAGGATTTCACCATAATACTCAATGGTATGCATGGTACACCACAACCAAGCTGCAAGGGTTGCTAAGGGTCTGTGACAGTGTTCGGTGCAGTAACTACGAATTAGTAGTCAATGCCATGCAAATGAGGCAGGTAATACTGAATCGCAAACGTCCCGCCAGATTAAGTATGTACCATATGGCGCAGCGCTACAACACCGAGGAGTGGCTCAGAGGTATACATGACATCAGTAGTGGGGTGTGCCACCATAGCTGTAAGCACATTGGAGCAATGCAAATCTGGCCTGGCCATTGCTAAGCAAAGTCACAGGACAGGGGTGGGGAGGTAGGTATAGCATCGTTAACTGAGAGCACATATGGTGCCCGAAAGCGCATGTGTACGGGGATGAAAACGTGCCCAAAACCCAGTAAGCAGATGCACGTGCTGCACACCATAGCACAAACAGGAAGGTCAGGGGAAGAAAAGAAGGAAATGCCGCAGTAGGGTAATTGGAGTACAACTGATCAATTAACACCTATTAACTCACAGCGGGCAATCGATGGCAGCTGACAAGTGTGCTCGTAGAAACCTGCAAAACAGGATAGGGGAGGTGTCGGATTGCAAAGAAAGGAGAACTGTCATAGCAGAGCAAAGCAAACCTACAGTAGACTGGCAATAGAACACATTACGCAAGATAAGCCAGGTCTAGGAAAGTACAAATGAAAGCAGGCTGCTGGATGCATGCCAGAAAATGGTAGGTGAAACGTGAAGAAATGTAAAGGGAAGGGCAAGAGGTAATCCACTGCAGCCAAATGTAATTCAACACCAAAGGCACGACAATAGTAGTTCCTGTCATAAAACACATAAGATACCCTGTAGCTACGATCATACATACACACCCTATGACATCATTGGTGTTTACAGCACAATAGTATAAAGTGTGAAAGCACCCCCCACACACCTGTGTATTCCCAAACACTGCACCATAGGTGTAAACACATGGGGAACTTTTAAAATGTACATGTTGGGAGCTGCCCTAGCTGTGATTCATCACCATGTGTTAGAGACTGACGGTGTTGTGGAGGATGATGCTGACAACCACTGCAGGCCCCGGAGGAGGAGAAGAGTGTTCAGACCAAGGGTAACCTACCAGGGGCTACATGATCTGGAGATAGTAGAGTGTTACAGGGTGGACTGGGACATCTTACAGCAAATAGTTGAGCTGTGCCGGCCATGCCTGAGATCCAGAAACAACAGAGGGGAACCCATCCTAGTGGACAGGAAGGTATGTGTAAACTTGCGAATACTAGCCACAGGTACCTTTCAAAGGCCAACTGGAGATATAATGGGGATCTCACAGGTATCAGCATCCAGGGTACTACACCAGTTCCTGGATGCCATGTTACCACATGCCAATGAGCATGTATACTTCCCCCAAACTCAGGAGGAGTTGGCCAGCAATATGCATCACTTCCACCATGTGGCATACTACCTGGAGGTACTGGGTGCGATAGACTGCACGCACATACATATCAAGTCACTACCCAGTGAGCATGGTAGGTGCTACATAAACCGCAAGGGATTCCACTCCATCAACTGCCAGGTCATGCGCAATGCCCAGGGCATTATCATGGATGTGTGTGCTGGCAGCCCTGGAAGCTACCATGACTCCCATATCTGGCATGCCTCACAGCTGAATCAGGTATTTGTCAGGGGGGACATCCCACATGGCCACCTTTTGGGGGATGCCAGCTATGCACTGGAGCCATGGATGATGACTCCCATCAGAAATGCACACACACCCATGCAAGAACGCCATAATGAGCCACACACACAAACCATGATCATCATAGAGCATGTGTTTGGGATGCTGAAATCATGGTTCCATTGCTTGGACACATCTGGTGGAGCCTTGCAGTACTCTCCAGGCACGTGTGCCCACATCTTCATAGTATGTGCCATGCTACATAATATGATCCTGCGGAAACAGCTGCAGCAGGGACAAAATGGTGAAGGCCCTCATAGCCCACCGCAATTGCCAAGGCCATCACAGGCACAGAGGGATACAGACCACGAACACCCTGTGCCAGCCTCAGTAGGCAGACAGAGGTGTGCCCAATATGCCTATGCCTTGGCAAAGAGGGAACATATAGCACATACTCTGACAGTGTGGGCCCCTATGGACTGACACACCTCTCCACCTGCACACACAGTAAAATGGATGGCACACACACACGATCACCTGTAAATTGTAATGTATAGGTGGGCTACTGTGTGACTCCTACATAGGCAGCCCTCAACCATTGTACACACAACAGCTATTGGAACAAGGAATGTCAACACCTGAACAGTACACGCACCTATCAGCATATGTTGATACTGTGTGTATAGTTTCCTAGGTACATCGGAAGGTACACACCCAATTGTCAGAGGCCATACACCAATCGAGGAAAACAGTGTCGGCTGTCGCTACAACATTGAGTAACCAACTGTCGCTCAGTGGAGCAGAGGCAATCGTGGGACCCCATGTGTGTAATCACTGTTCTCCACACACTCCGCACGGATTCCCTGGTGCGTTAATGAGGGGCTCCACATAATGTAATCATGGATGTCATGTCAAGGCATGGGGTGTACCCATGACAGGTATCTGTCACCCCGGCATGCTCCACCTACGGTCGTTTGAAGGTGTAGCACATTATAGTGCGTGGCTCACTGTGATATACATACCCAGTGCTAGAGCACATCCATTAAACATCACATGGACATACCATTAATAGGACTCATCCATAACTAAACTAACCGAGTTACCTATGTGATTGCAGTATGCAGTAACAGCCATAGTATAGTCGACATAGAAAATGCCATAACACGTGTACAAATCCCAGATGCCCAAGTGGTAAATGCAGTGACCGTCGTGCATGTTCCCGGTCCCACGTCCTGCAAGGGATGTAACGTAATCCCAAAGGCACGAATAATGCATGTCGGATGCAGGTCATCAGATCATGTTTACCAAACGTTAGCGGGAATATGCATTGCCCAGTGCTGGTAAGCGTCGTTTAAATATGACTATACGGATATGCGTGATACAGGGCCAAGCTTCTCTGAATATCGCGCAGATCATGGTCAATGATGTCCAGAACAGGTGAAACCAGCATTATTCACCCCTGTACTAATAGTGCACGCTCTGAAGGGTAAAACGACCACTGCCAGGAGTAGAACACGCAATCATGTACACAATCACCTAACACTATGGTAGCCAAGATGTACCTACGGCAGGTGTGTAATGTGACAGGTTCAAACACAAACGTGCGGAGTCCAGGAAACAGTATACACTGACAAGTACACAATGAAAGGTGTATTCTGCCTGTCACTCTCTCTGTCAGAGATATATAGATATATATATCTATATCTATAGATGTATATATATATATATATATATATATATATATATATATATATATATATATATATATATATATATATATATATATATATATATATATAATACAGATAGAAAGGGTGATAGAGAGATATATGTTGATATATACGGATTCACCGATATCTGCAAATATATAGATAGGTCAATGAGATGTACACAACCATGGAGGTACAAATAAATAGGATACTACCAACTATGGAATGTGTCACATACTGACATGCGTAACCACAAAGCTGAAAGACCGAAAGAACACAGTGCCGGAACACTAGAACCGCGAGTAATATTCTCATGATATGAAGGGACATTTAGTTACCGCTGCCGGTGTTGCGGTCCATGTAGTTACTGTGTTCAACTGTGTTTGTGATTGCCGTAGTCTGTGTATGTGTGTATTGAGGGTGCCGTGTGCATTTCCATGTGACTGTAATGTGTGTGTCTGTGTCTGCATCGTGTGTCTGTTAGTGCTAACTCGGAGGTAGATCATTATGGTAGGTGTGGTTATAGCTAGCCGTAGGCATACGGTTACCACCTGTCCCACATTAGGAGGTACAGCCCCTCCCTGGGCAGTTGTGTCCTGACATAAAGCATTAAAAAGGGCAAATGTCCGAGATTGTAGGACATAATTATGTCCCATATATTATGTAATAGTTGCATTACATAGTTATGCCTGTATGTAAGAAACGTAAATGTTACATGCAATATGATAAGTAGGCAAAGTCCTACAAGAATAAGTATGTATTCAGGATAAAAGTATTTGCTATCCTGTGTACTGACCATGGGTATGTGTCGGCCTGTAAACACTGATGTGTGTCCCGCAAATGTCCCACTATGACCATTTGAAAAGGTGCCAACCCATGCCAAAGAGTTTCAGTTACCAACACAACTGCAATGAGTGCAAATATCTGGGACAGAAATACACGGGACAGCTGTCATTTAGTAACATTCCTTTACATATCGCTGTATTTCCGGAGGTATGGAAGTATCAACCTCACCTGCATACTATATAGAAACCAATTAACAATGGCCCAATGTATATGCCCGTAAGAAAAGTCTACTAACTGATAGGTCTTTAATTAGGGAAGGAGCCCACACACATATATGGAATACGTAGAAATGCAAGCCCCACAAACCTGTATATGCTACGTACACCAACCTACATTCCCCACACATGAAACTATAGCAATACAGACTGTAATAACAGCACAAACATCCACTCACTCAGTTACATCTGCAGAAGCATTAACATACCTTATGAGAGACACATTTTTAAAGGCGCCATGTGAAATCGTAGCTGTTGTATAATGGAACAGACGGCAATGTTACAGGTTTTGTTTGCAATAGTCCCTTATCAGACGGTTGAGATGACAGGTACACTCACATGTAGAACCACATACTCTAGCCATCACACACAATCCACGGGGGACATGAATCCAAAATATCCGTGTCTCTACACATAGCAGTTGCAATTACACACAACAAAACACATACAGCCATCTCCCCAAAGGTAGGGCAAATGGGCAATGCCCAAGAGGAGAATTCAATTATACCCCACTGTTGCCACGTAATTGGCGAATGGAGTAGCTGCACAGCTGATGTGCAAGTAATAATTCATTCAGGAACACCAATTGGCAGCAGGAAACCACATGTTACAGGCATTGACGTATATAAGGATGACTTGCAAGACATTCAAACCATATGCTCATACCATAGAACTGTTTAAACAGTGTAAGAGAGATAGTTACGAAAGTTCAGAATGCTAACAAGGTATGTAGAATACTTAGTATGTTAGTGTATGTATAGCCTGTTTTGTATTAATTAAAAGTGTCCACAATGCATAAAGTGGGAAAAGGTACTATGTAGTGATGTCTTGCTGAGCATAGTAATGCTTGTAGAAATTGTATGTCCTGCAGTGGGCCACAAGGTAAACATCACAGACACCACAAGGGATGCTACATGAGGGCTTTAAACAGAACAATTCCATACCACCCACCGTCAGTGGTAGGGTATGTCCAACAAGTACGTACCATAGCAGGGGATAGTATATGTTGATATACTGTCACAGTAGGCATGTGTATGGGCATATAACGACAATGACATGCCTAAGGTGGTCCTGCTGTGCAAGTATGCTTTGCATTATGGGATAATATGTAAAATATGTGTAATGTACAGTATTGTAGGTAGATATGTCAGATATTCTACACAGCATAACAGTCATATCATGCATACCAAAGGTATCGTCTATTGGCATGTACAATATACAATAACAGGATACATATGGCTTGTAGTCACGGGACACTGTAACAGCATGATAGCTAATCAAAATGGAAGAGCTACTCAATTAACCATGCACAAAGGACATGTAATAGCTTCACAGGTTCATAGTGGGGTACTATGCTGTCTGGCAAGTCTATGTGTAAGCCCAACTACAGTGTTTACACCAGCGGCACCTCTCTAGGGTAGTGTCCTGTCTGTGAACAGCAGAGCCATGTGTTACCTGCACCTCTGCACAGTACACCCACTTCAGTGATCCCTGGCTTACATGTGTGTCTCCCATCCACCAAGTGAGGTATCACATGAACAGTGCTACTGAGTGTCCCTGCGTGATGTACATAGGAATCATG
Source organism: Protopterus annectens (assembly GCF_019279795.1). Taxonomy (NCBI): domain Eukaryota; kingdom Metazoa; phylum Chordata; order Ceratodontiformes; family Protopteridae; genus Protopterus; species Protopterus annectens. The sequence goes on from NC_056733.1 coordinate 1,926,772,156, forward strand.
TTCCAAAGCATGGTGAGTATCTGGTTTGGGAATGTAACCCTCAAGCACATCCCAATCATTGTTGCGTGTGTGCACATATCCATGAGCATGTTGCTGTCAATGGCTTTTGCTTATGTCGCTTATGTGGAGTATATCCATGAATATCGTTGTGGGCATGGGCCCTGTCTGTTCAGCAGAAGTCACCCCTGAGTATGCAGTATGCAAATGTGTACAGTAGTACAGTAGTCCGTAGTTCTGCCGCATACGTCAACCTTCGGAGCTCAATAATCCTCATGGCATGTTAATGTTGTGGTATGTAAAGCCGTAGCTGTTCTGTAAGGTACACCCTAAACAGGGTGTTGTACCCTTGAATATGTGTTTACGTCAGGAGTTCAGAGGTACAATGGGTGCCTATGTTCCAGCTACAAACCCAGTACAGATAAGGATGGCCACGTAGAAGGATATCCACACCACATTGGCAATATGGTTATCAAAGGAGTGGGTGCTACATACGTGTGTACTACGATCACGTACAATGTGACATGTATGTAGGGGACTACCACCTATGTGATAGTCAGTGGGTGATTGGTGTAATGCAAAGGGGATGTTCATGCACCTTGTGTCATGCAGCTTGAGGCCATGATATTGATATCAGGTATCCATCACAGTGACATCCTTATGGAGGGAGTCAGTATCAGCTGGTGGATCAATCATGGTGGTTTGTATGCAGTTGTCTGGAAAGCTAGTCAGGGAAAGTCCCTCAGTGCTAGCCTGTACCTCAGGGAAGCATATACTGAACATGAGGGGCCCTATGACTGAGGACTGTGGTACACCAAGTGTAACTGAAATACAGTAGGTACTATGGAATGCTACCCTCATTGTGTGGGTCCTGTCCATGAGACACTTTGCTTAACATCCTGAGACATAGGGGTCGATGTGCAGGTGGATGTGTATGTTGTCAATACCAGAATGGAGAACGGTGCTGAAAGGCAATGAGAGGACAATGTAGGAAGTGTGTACCCCCTTACCATCATCAACTGCCCTGATAACTGTATCAAAGGAGTCCACCAGCTGTAGGAGCCATGCTCTGGCCCTAACAAGTCCATCCTGGGTGGCATCAAAGGACTGGAGCCCACCAATGTCTCTGTGAATGACTTCCATGATGATGTGCCCCATAGCCTTGCAGAACAGTCCAGTCAGGCATATAGGGCAATAGTCCCTCTGGTTCATTGTGGTGCCACCTGTGTGGAATGTGATAACTGTTGCTGTGTGCCATTCAGGGGCCACAATGTCTGATACAAGGCTATTACTGAATCTGGTGGCCAAGTGGGGAGACATGTCATTCAGAGGTTTATGTAAATCACAGCCTGGGATGTTGGATGGTCACATGGAGTCAGTGTTCCAGGCCTTAGAGTGTGCAGGTTAGTACTGTATAGTTGTGACCGCAGGGACACCGCAATGTTCCTGCATTGATTGTGGCCCTGTAGGGAGTGAGAGGGTGTAATGTTAGCATTGAACCCATCCGCCAGGATGTTGCCAACATCACTCGGTTCTGTAATGTTCCTGAGTAACTGTTGTATGTCAGAGCAGATGTGGGAATTGCCATTGACTACTGACATACCTCCATAATGCCTTGTGGTACACCCTGGAATGTGTCGCAGTAATGGTTACGTAGCTAGGTTTGGAGTATGTGATTAGGGATCCTGTAGCCTTACTGAGGCTGACCAGTGAGCTACCCCACCCATGGGATTGTACTCCACTTTGCAACAGCCTCCACCTTTTGTTGTAAATTATGTCCATGGAACTGGACCTCCAGAGTGGCGTCCATTATCTGGTGGGTACCATCATGGCTCTGTTTGGAATAGCATGATCCATGCAGTCGTGTAAGTGCTAATGAAGTGCACTGGGGTATGTTTCAGCATTTGTATGTGCATTGTCCATCTGCACAGGTGTCATGACGTTAACTACTGCTGTCATAAGATGTCTGTAGTAGGCGTTGTAGTACTCTTGTACTGTGTATGCCGTGAAGAGTGTGGTGCCGGGATGTGGATAACAAGGGTGATTAGCATATGTTCGGAAACCACGAAAGAGGGAATAACCCCAGGTGTGGAACACCAGTCACATGTTGGTAGTGTCCATATCTAGGATATTGTTGGTCTTGGAGGTGGTGTGTATGGGTTTATCCAGCCGACTGGAGGTTATGAATCCCGGACAGCGTTGGCCTAATGTGTCGGTACATGAGTGGCTATCCCAGTTAAGTGTGGGGTAGTGTCAGTCTCACATCAGTAGTACTTGTCTGAACCCTACTGTCCAGTACACCAATAAATGAGGGCTGGTAACCATGGGGTATGTTGTTGAATCCGTAGCATGTTACAATGTGTATAGCAGTTCTGGTCACAGTTAGTTGCACGTGGATCACCTCTGATGCATTGTGCTAAGTAACTAGCCAGGAGTTGTGTACAACATAGTGGAATATGGGAACACCTCAGCCGTGGGTGTTCCGGTCCAGGTTACATGACTGATAGGTGTGGTCTGCGTATACATGACTGAAAGGTGTGGTCTGCGTATAACCTGTCAGTGCAGGTGCGCTCTGTGGAGCCTAGAGGCAGGTCCCAGTCACTGCAGAGATGTTGAAGTGGTCCATTATAAGGAGTGCCTTGCCTGCGTGCGTCAGAGATGAAGATGTCAAGCATCGAGTTACATGATCCCATGTTTTGCTTGCCTGTTCCCATTCTGGTGGTGAATGTTATTGGAAACTGTGCAAGACAGGCAGAATAGGAGCAGCAAGAGCCTTACATGTTATCTGTACTCCCAGGGCTGACAGGTGCAGGTCATCTGTGCCAAAGCATCGTGTTTTGTTGACCATGTCAGTCAAAGCGGACAAATACTGGATGCCTGTGGAATGACAGCAGAAGCATAGGCAACTGTTGAAGTGAAACAGTCAGTCATTGTACAGTGGTATCAAGTCCAGATGAATGCATAATGCTTCCCAGGGCTTGGCCCATACCTTCAGGGCTACAAGACCGGTGAGCTATTGCATGTCCCTGCACATGTAGTCTGTGAAGTTGCATCTCAGGGCAGTCACACTAACATGGAGAATGACAGTCAAATTGTACCTGGTGAGGTGTGGCATGGGTGCATAGGTTATGTTGCAGAACCAGTTACCCGACAGCTAGATGTAAGCGACTATCGCCTTGTGTAGCCTGCTGAGTGGGACATCAGTGTGACTGCCTACAGAGTCACTTATGACTGGTGTGTTGTGTATGTTATAATACCCTATTGGCTGTATGTGATGGGCACACATGAGTCTGTGGGCTTTACGTTATTGTTGTTGTGTTTGGTGATGGGGGCTGCCTTTGGTGCCTACACAGAGTATGGAGAGGTTCTGCAAAAGTTGTACTCATACTATGTGTGGCCTGTGGTGGTGGAGATCTTGTGAGACTATGTGATGAGTGGGATGTGTTGCAAATGTTACATGTCCCCACATGACTGTTAGGTTCAGTCTGGGTTGATGACAGCATTACCCCCAGCATGGCTACATATGTGCATCTCCCGCATGCTGTAGTGTCGTATGTTGGGAGGTGAGCATTGACTGTGTACATGAGGCAATTGCTCTATTGCCACATGTATGCCATATTCATCATATAGACAGGCAATAGCACTGGTACGTGACAGTTGGACATGCCTGTATATTCAACCATGTCTCACAAGATATGTGAGTTATGTGTGTACAACAGCTGTTGTACTGTAAGCAAGCTGGAAATGTAAGGACAGACAGTGTACATGTGAGAAATGGTTTGGAATAGGTGCTATATTAATTAGTCACTCATGAAGTGCTCACAAGTTCTGAACAAGTGCTGAGCATGAAAATGCAATACAGATAGGGTGTTGGATAATATAAACCCACAAGTGGTGATGACAGTCATAATTGGAGGTACTGCACTATTACCCTGCTGAGTATGGTCTGTAAGTCCATGAACCATTATCAACGTAGATGTTAGCAGTACAGATGTAGATGACAGTACAAATGTTTGACTACATGTACCTTCGTATGTCACAGGAGTGTTCTACCAGTGGACTGTTGACAGAATCAACACTACAAAAGGTGTCAGAGTGACATGTGCATATCACACCAGTGGCAACTACAGTAAAACAGGGTTAATGTGTTGTACCCCCCCTCATTGTAGCCCATACCACACAGACAAATGTGAGGTATCTGTGTATGTAAGGATGTGAATGGCCATGACCTATGAGCAATAGCTGTCTCAGTGTTGTGAACAACTCAGTGTTGTGAACAAAAAAAAAAAAAAAAAAAAAAATGTTATCTGCTTTTACTGTATTTGTGTTTCTTCCTACTTTATTTTGCTTTTGCGTCATCTTAAAAGTACTCAATTGTATTTATTACTGCTTGTTGTAACTCATTCTAAGCCTTTTAGTTTAAGCACTTGGGCTTCAGACCAGTTGTTTTACATTAAGAAGGTTTGTGGTCTGCACTGTAGAGGCAGAACAGGTAGCTTACATCCTTCTAAGTTGGGAACTGCTGATTGAGGGCTCAGTGTCTGTTATTCTAAAAGTGTATTAATTCTGGTTTAAGCACTTGGGCTTCAGACCAGTTATTTTACATTAAGAGGGTTCGTGGTCTGCACTCTTGTGGGAGGAGAGGGTGGACTCTGCCCTTCTGAGCTGGGAATTTCCGGTTAAAGGCTTATAGTGCCTGCATATTTGAACTGCTGCTTACTGAAATCGGTACACCTTGTTTGTTGTAGCATAGACTAGATCCAGGCCTGCTGAATCAAGCTTTGTTTGCATAACTTGGGCACTAATCCAGGCATTCTTTAAAGTATTCAATTGTATTTATTACTGCTTGGTAGTAACTTGATTAAAGTGTAGCTATCATTCTAAGTCTTTTGGATTAAGCACTTGGGCTTCAGACCAGTTGTTTTACATTAGGAAGGATTGTGGCCTGCACTGTGGTGGCAGGACAGGTAGCTTACATCCTTCTAAGTTGGGAACTGCTGATTGAGGGCTCAGTGTCTGTTATTCTAAAAGTGTATTAGTTCTGGTTTAAGCACTTGGGCTTCAGGCCAGTTATTTTACATTAAGAAGGTTTGTGGTCTGCACTCTTGTGGGAGGAGAGGCTGGACTCTGCCCTTCTGAGCTGGGAATTTCTGGTTAAAAGCTTATAGTGCCTGCATATTTGAACTGTTTCTTACTGAAATTGGTACACATTGTTTGCTGTAGCATAGACTAGATCCAGGCCTGCTGAATCTAGCTTTGTTTGTATGCTTGTTGTTTGCTTATTTCCCTGAAACGCTAATTCCACCTAAAACACGGCTTTTCAGCACTTCTGTGGATCCCTAGTGATATCTGCATTGCTTACTGTACTTATTTCCTTGTTTCACTTGAAAGAAAGTTACTGTTTGTCATTTTTGCATTTAAGTTATCTGTAACACATTGCATTTAAGTTACCTGGCACTTGCTCACTAAGTCAGCACTAAAAAATTAAAAGCACTACACCCTCACAAACTCCCCTTGAGTACCTTGTTCCCCATTGGCCCTTTAATTCAATTATAAAGGAATTCCCTATACTATTCTAGCATGTCCAAAGGTCAGTTGTCAATCTCCTCTCCGTTCCAGCTGGTGAATCTGGGAATCTTGAGGCAATGTTACAACTGCCTCATGTACACAGACAACCCTCTCCTCCTCCCAACAAATTCCAACACATGTGAGAAATGCAACCATATAGCCAAACTGGAGGCTAAGCTCTCTCAACTCAGTACTGGCGTAACCAGTCAGGAGGAGAAGGAAACCACACTCACTACAATTCCAGTCTCACATAGACCTACCATGACAGCAAACCAAACACATAAACACACAAAAACATACTCGGAGGCTCTAAATAAAAATCTGCCTAAGCAGCAGAGACCTCCAAAGCAGACACCCAAGCAACCACTACCCCAAAACAAAACACGTGCAACACATAGCTCCCAAAGCCCATGTGCCGAACAGTCACAGCCCTTAAGGCTAAACAACACACCTGATACACTTGTAATAGGTGACTCTATCATCAGGCACACTGACGTCCCGCTCACCAGGCTGAACAAGGAGAAGGTCACGGTGAGCTGCCTGTTGGGCGCTAGGAACCACCACATAACACAAGCACTCAGGTCACTCCAAGGCAAGTACAAATATGACTCAGTCATTGTCCATGCTGGTGTGAATGACCTGAGACGTACCTCCCTGGACTACATGAAAAGAGACATAGAGGAGCTCTCTGAGCATGTAGCCCAGGCCGGTATGACCCTTACCTTGAGTAGCATCTTACCCTCACCAAGAATGATGCCACAATATGAAGACAAGATGATCAATTTCAGCAATTGGCTTAAAATATTGGTGTCATTCAAAGGGGATCCAATGCCTGTCAGCCTGGGATGACATGCTCGACAAGCCATGATGCTTCGCTAGGGACGGCTTGCACCTGTCACCCCTGGGCTTTTGGATATTGGCAAAGGCTCTTGCTACCCCCATAGTGCCTTTTTTAGGCAAGGATCAAAAGACAAACCAACCTCCATAGGTATCACAAGGGATAAGAAACTAAGAGTAATGCTACTCAACGCCAGAAGTCTAAACCTCAAGATGCACGCACTCAAAACTCTCCTTAGCATGGAGAACATCGATATCTGTGCAGTAACAGAAACCTGGTTCAAGGCTCCCGAGAGCACACCAGCACTACCAGGCTATACTTCATACCATGCTTTTCGGCCCAAAAACTTGGACCGAACCACAAAAGGAGGAGGAGTATCAATATTCGTCAAATATACCCACACCTCCAGGTTGGTGGCACAGCACGAAGCATCAGAGAATATCCATGTGCAACTAACAGTGGGTAAAACTGCCTTACAGTTTATAGCCTGCTACAGACCACCCTCCCAAACCCAGGAACCCCACTCGGCCTTCCTGAGAACACTGAAAAATATGAAGGTCTCTCCAAACACCATTATATTGGATGACTTCAACTACCCAAACATAGACTGGGAGCATTACTCTAGCTCCAACACCCTAGCCCAAAGTTTCCTAGAATTTATAAACTCAAATGCTGTGGAACAACTTGTTACCACTCCCACAAGAGGGGAAAACATACCGGACCTGATCATCACCAACATGGGGACTCTATGCTCCAGACCAGAAGTGTATCCCTCACTGGTAAGATCAGACCATAAACTAATCTCACTGGATATTCACATCCCAACCCCACCCCCTGCCCAGAAAACCACAGTGAGAAACTTCTCTAAAGCAAATTTCACACTCCTCAAAACTGAAGTGGATTCCTTCATAGCCCCCGGGCCTGTGGAAAATACAGCCCAGACCGCAGAATCCTTTATAAACGCATTCTATGAACACCTTCAGGAATGCATGGATCATGCAATCCCAAATAAAACCAAGACCCAATCCTCCAAAGGCAGATGTCCTGTCTGGTGGACCCCAGCCATAAACAAACTATACAATAGAAGGAGGAAGCTACTACATGATAGAGCAAAATCCCAAAAAGTGAAGGCATCTCTGATCAGGATTAGCAAAAAACTATGGGCACTCATAAAATCGTCTAAGGCCAGCTTCGAGAGAAAAATTGCACAAGACACTAAGGATAATCACAAGGCTTTCTTTAGTTATGTTAGGAACCTGGGTGGGAATTCCCAGATATGCTCAGAATTAGTCCAAAATGACAAAAATACACGAACCCACAGACATTGCCAACATCCTAGCTGACAGGTTCAGCGCAAACTTCTCCCCCCCCCCCACCAAAAGGGCAAATATCTATCCCAGCAGAGTGCTGCCCCCCTGACATCTCAGATACTCAGGTAAGAGCCGCCCTCTCCAAAGCAAAAAACACAGCATCAGTGGGACCAGACGGTGTCCCAGGCTGTGTCCTACATGAACTCCAAGAAGAGCTAAACCCAAACATAAAACTACTGTTCAGTCTCAGCCTTACTACAGGATATGTACCCAAAGAGTGGCATACAGTAACAGTGGTGCCTCTCCAAAAAGGTGGTGCCTCAACGGATCCTGGAAACTATCGACCCGTAAGCCTGACTAGCTTGGTCTGCAAAGCTACGGAAAGGATCATCATGGACCTCATAAATAAAGATATTGGGGACCTACAGACACTGGATCCTACCCGGTTCGGCTTTGTTAAGGGCAGATCCTGCCTCTTAAACCTAGTCGATTTCTTTGAAACAGTCACCAAGGCCATTGACGAGGGGAAGGTGGTCCACACAGCCTACCTGGACCTCGCAAAAGCCTTCGATACAATACCCCACTCGGGCATTATAGATAAGCTCACCAGCTTAAATATAAACCCCTATGTCACTAGATGGGTTGCAAACTGGCTCAAGGACAAAACCCACATGGTTAGAATTGCTGGAGCCATGTCAGACTCCAAACCAGTTACAAGTGGCGTCCACAAGACTCAGTCCTAGGACCTCTCCTGTTCGGTACATATTTATCGGAGGTACAGGCCAACATGGAAGGACTCTGGCTGATCAAGTTCACAGATGTCTGCAAACTGGGCACCATAATCGGCTCTCTAGCCGACACAAGCATCCTCCAAAAGGGCCTCATAGAAACAGACAACTGGTGCCAGAGCCATGGCCTCAAGCTAAACGCCAAAAAAGTATATAATCATCCCCTTTGGCAAAAACAAAATGCCCACAAATTACCACATAGGTGGTAATCCATTAAGTACAAAAGAAGTAATTAGGGACCTGGGGACCCAAGTTGATAGCAATCTCTCATTTGACAACCACGTGGCCAAAGTGGTTAGAAAAACATTTTATATAGCCCACCTAATCATGAAGGGATTCACATCTAGATCAGGGGAGGTAATCGTGCCTCTTTACTCATCCCTCAACAGGCCCATAATTGAGTACAATGCCCTTTTTGGGATGTATCTTACCAGACACCTGCAGCAACTGGAAAGACCCCAAAAGTACCTCACCAAGAGGCTCAAAGGGCTCAAACAGATGCCATGTGCTGCCTGGTTAAAGAAACTCCAGCTCTACTTAGTGGCATACTGCCTGCTCAGAGGCGATCTGTGCCTGACGTATAAAGCCATGTCCAACCCGGAATTAATGGGCATGCTGCAACTCAGAAAATCCAAATCCCATTGAGCTACACGCTTGAGAGACTTAAACCTCAGCAATGAAATAAATAAGACATGCTGGAGGGACAGATTCATAACCCAGATGCTCCCTTCACTCTGGAATAAAATCTCAGTCCAGGTTAGGCAGAGTCCCTCATTGACTCTCTTCAAGAGGAATCTTGATGAGTAGATGGGAGATCGTAGGTTTACCCCGGGTATCACATCTGTGTCACTGTTAGACAGAGGCACAGTATACTAACCTCAAAAAAGGGCATAGCAAAATTAATTAAAAATGGGTGGCGAAAGCCAAACACACTCTTGCTAGGCTTATAAATGCCCTAGGGTAGATAGCCTAGTATGAACCTATGAACCTATGAACCTATGAACATACAGAATGGGCTTTGTGGGTGAGGTGTGTGACATATGTGCACAATCTGACAGATGATATTAGCATTGTCACCGCTAGGTGAATATCCCTGTACCCATTAACTACCACCTAGGCTGCGGTCAACATTATGGACACTGTGTAAGGGATGGTGCTGTGCAGTTCACCTCCCTGAGTTGGTGATGTCTCCAGGCCTATTAGGTAGTCATACGAGGCACCCATGCCATGACAGGGTGCCATCCATGAGCATGGAGTTCATTTGACAGGCGTACTCAGCACTCGGGTGACCAATATTGGATCACATATCACTTTTAAGGGGTATTGGTCATGCGTGGATGGACGATACCAGCCTTCACAATCCTCACCTCCACTATGCAGCATGCTGGCTACCTTGCATAAAGACATGTGCTACACTATGATGTTGCACATGCTACACATATATATCTTGATCTGAAAGACATACGTCATGGACAGCCACCGTCCTACTACTAGAATCGCCACATGCTGGACACATCCCTGTGCCATACATGTGACATAATCCCACCATACTATGCAATCCTGTCCATCAAAGCTGCACATGTCATCTCTGTCATACATGGTGTGATGACCGCATGGTAGATGCATTATCAACTGTCTGGATCAGTAATGTGGCACTGATGCACCTCGCGGTGGAAAAAATGGCTGTCGGATACAGCTAGGAAACCTTGCCCGTACATGCTATAGTTGATAACCATCTCTGCAAATGACGTCCGACTAGCCATTGTCCCATGTCTATCACATGTGCAACACAGGCGATCCGTGGCAGGATGTTGAACTGCTGTACAGTGCTGTGTAGATGTATATGGCAAAACACATGGATGTAAAGGTTTCCATGCATATGTGTGCATTGTCACTGCTCAAGTCCATTAAGGCAGTGTATGTGTTGATATGTGACATATACATAGCATCAAGGTCAACAGCATTACTGTGGACACATCCAGGCATGTGCTGATAGGTAAGAACACCAGTGCAGACAAACAGACATGCCCACATCAAGACAGCATTCACATGGAGTATGAACAATGTAATGAGGTGGCACACATATATGGTGATGATATCCAAATACTGTGCCTTGTCACCATCATTATGTTTTACAGATAATGCCTCATTCACGCCTGCCAGTGTACAGCCACCAGGAGGATGATGTCCTCATCCCGCACCTCCATGAGAACTACGAGGTGTTGTTCAGCCATGTGCCACAGCATGCCCAGCAGCGTGATGACCTGTGGCAGGATCTTCACAGGAGGGTTAATGATGTGGGTGGCCATAATCGCACCTACCAGCAGGTGCGCAGACACTGCATGGACTTGATACAACATGCGAAACAGCGTGCCACTGCAATCACCAGGGAACAAGGTGGAACAGGTGGTGGACCACCAACCCAGCCCCCACTGACACCCACCGAGGAGCTACTGGCCAGTCTGGGGACACCCTCAGAACAGCATCCACAAACACTAGCTGCCATCGTGGAGGTGGGTGTCTCCCAACCAATGAGCCTGGACTTGCCTGGTAAGTCAGTACTGCACATATGACTATTATATTCCATTTAGTTGCATATGTCACTGTACATTATGTAATGTAACATCATATGCAAGGTATGTTTGCACACATGCTGCATACTACAGTATGCTACCCTGTGTATGCACACATGTGCATACTATATGCTATTGTACAGGCGAATGTGTTAACATGCACAGTGCACCCTGTGGCTGTCATACAGTCATGGATGATGTTCAAACTGCTGTGTCACCCCTATACTGGTACCTCTGACATGCCGCACTGACATCAGTCTGTTGCAGGTGAGACTGTCATCAGTATCAGGCATGTTAAAGCATAGATCTATTTGCCATGTGGCCAGTTAACACTTGTACACTTGATGTTTGGTCCAGTCATGATATACAGGTCGCATCTCCCATCATTCACACTGGCTACCCATGTGCAATATATACAAATGAAATGATACACCAACATGAAACCACAGTATCTGTCATTGCTACATGTGTGGACAGCTGTGCATACAACGGTGGAGGTGTTGTACAATGTAGGCATATGTACTATACATTGGAACAACACATGTGTGGTACGCAAACAGTACCACACCGTGAGCTGGGATATGGGCAGCCCCCAGAGTAACCATTGTGTTATATGCCCCTGCAATGGGTGCACACATTATGATGTGCCATCTGACATGTCCCAGACACGTAGTGTTCTGGCTGCAGTATTGTCACACTATCCCATAACACATACCCCGCATACCAAACATACAACCCGTTGTCTGCATAGCCCTGTGGATGGTGACATATCTGACATCTATGGGAGTAGGTCATATGGGACAACACAGACATGTGAGATAGACGGCCATCACAAACATTTAGCCAACACATGTTCACACATGGCCATGGGAGATGGCCAGAGACATGTAGCCACACAGTAGATGTGATGTGTATGCACCCTGTTGCACATTGTCCACACATGGTCCAATTATAGACTTAGTTGACTGATTATACAGTTGATGTGGTACATCCTAAAAGCCTGTGCACAGCTAGTGGAAGTGTCATTTAAGTCTACCATATAAGATGTGTTGAACATCACAACTGTGTTATAGCATGACAGTAGTCACCTGTACAGCTTCCACAGACATTGACACCACATCAGGCCACAGATACTGTACATTTCCCTTGCTGCTGTAGGACATCACCGTTAGCTGTGCACCTCATGTGTGTGGTACATCAATGTCATGTGGGACATGGTGAATTGACAAGTCTGCCATGTGTGGACATGGTTGCCAGGCAGCTAAGACTCTGTAGTAGTTGTGCAGGGGTGTCATCTGTAGGTCTTCCAGTGACCAGTCACATGACACAGCATGGTTTGGTGTGTATACACCTCAGCATCGTGGGTCACAATCCACAGTTATGTCATGGGTATGCATACAGTTATGGCTATGCAATGTGTGCATATTACACACTGTATAGCAATATAGATGCCTCATGATGCCATGCAATGGCACAGTGTCTGTACTTCACACTGTATAGCAATGTAGACGGCTCACACTACCCTTCCATGCTCATGCACATTTGCTAAACATGCATTCTATCTGTAGGGCATACAGACAACACTGCAATGTGATGCCCATTACAACACTGTACATGTGTCAGGACACCATTGTGTCAGACATGTATGCATGTTAATGCACACGTCAGCAAATTACATGTCAAGGGCACTTCAGCCATGTGTACTGTTAACCTGTTCTGGTCCACATGGTGTATCAAGGGGATGCATGCTTACTACCATGATTGTGTGAACTGTATTGCTACTGATATGACACCTGCTTGCTGTTGTGTGCAACCCAGGGAGGTATGCTAACAAACACTATTAATGCCTGAGCTGCATGCCGTCTGCTGTATCACATGCATGCTGCATGCCGTCTGTCAAATCACATGCATGGTGTGTCTGTGTGTGTGTGTCTGTGTGTCAGTGTGTGTGTGTGTATGTGTGTGTTTGTGTGTGTGTGTGTGTCTGTGTGTGTGTGTGTCTGTGTGTGTGTCTGTGTGTGTGCGCGTGTGTGTGTGTGTGTGTCTGTTTGTGTCTGTGTGTGTGTGTGTGTGTGTGTGTGTGTGTGTGTGTGTGTGTGTGTGTGTGTGTGTGTGTGTGTGTGTGTGTGTCTATTGCAATTTAGAGTCTTTCTTTGTATTTACAGGTGATGTAGGTGCGTTACCCTCCTGTGGTCCATCTAATGTTAGTGTCCCCACAGATACTAGCAGTGATGAACATATGCATCAGCTACAGGCAGGGTTATCATGGGCTGAATCTGTGCCAATGGTTGCCATCCCAGCTATGTCACCCTCTTTCCCGCACACAGTTCTGCTGCCAACACATACCGCGTCACCAGTGGCCATAGAGGAAGGACTGTCAGTGTCTGTTAGCGTGGAACAGGGATGTGTGGTGGCTACAGAAGGTGTGTCTCCACACCATAGTGTCAGTGTAATGACTGCAGATGTGCCACACAGGCATGTGGCCAGTGCTGCTCGTAGGAGGACCTCTGGCAGACATGCACCTGCAGGACAGAGTGCAGCAGCTGGTGTCACTAGATGCATGTTCCAGACTGTAACGGCGGCACAGGCACATGCTGAACGGCAGAACAGAGAAGGGCAGAGGCTGCAGAGGGCTGCTATCCATACTCTAAATGACAACATCCAGGCACTGGCAAATGCTCAACAGCAGATTGCTGATGTTCTGGACAGGTGATTGGGTGACATCGTCAGAATTCTTGACCGTGGCATGGCAATCCGCAAGTGTGAGCTGTCTGTGCTGGAATATCTGGTAGGAGTGAGGCGTAGGCCACATGGATGTAGGTCAGCTGCACCACCTAGTGCAAGTCAATGTGAGCGTGCCACCTCACATGCCCACTCCCATAGTGCCGGTAGCAGTAGCAGTGCAGCTGGTGCTGCGCTGTCCACACCAGGACACAGCAGGCCACGTGGACATGGCCCTGGATATTCCCAGCGGGGACACAGTTCCAGTGGACACGTGTCATCAGACAGTAGCCAATCTGTACCTCCGCCTGGTAGTGCCCGTGCAACCCCTGGCAGGCACAGGTCACGTGGCCAGACACAGTGAGCTGTACATCCTGGTCTGTACAATCTGAAGCTGTCAATAATACCCCTGTGTAGGCATCACAAAAGGCAGAACTGCATGCACACATACACACACACGGCAAAAACATATGTAGGGCACAGCAACACCCACATGCATAATGACCACACATGTCCAATCAGATCACTGGCCCTTGCCCATGCACATGATGTCATCCATTGGTGCAGCCTATGCCCCTGGCAAACATTATCACCCTGTGCATATGATGAAGCCTGTGCTGCATCCCTGTCATCCACACCATCGGTGCAGAGACATGCTCAAATGGTCTGATGCACAGGGTGAACAGAATAGTGAGAGAAGTGTATATTACATTAGTTGTGTACTGTTGACACACATCCATCCATACCTGATGTACATCCTACTGTACTGTCAGTATTTCACCATATGCAAGTGTCAATGATGGGGCTGCATTGCAACTGCATGTTGTAGTTAGGCACAGATGGTAGCATGCACACCACTAAATGTACATGTGTGTTGGTCCTACATGCCTGTCATGTAGCCATGTTTGTATGCATTGCAATTGGTGGACATGTGTGATGACATACATAACACATGGACAGTTGTATGATATGATGGGTTTCATGGGTAACTAGTACAGAGTGAATGTGTCCTTGGTCAACATTGCTACCTCATGTACTGTTAGCATTCAACAGCCATGGACCTACCTTCCATTTGCATGCGTGTGATTGCTGTAGCCACTTGTCTGCACGGACGACAGCAAAAGCTATGCTATGTACATATGTGTTGTGTGTGTGTGGTCCATGCACATATCCACTGCGATTACATGTATGTCATATCCAAACATGTGTGTTCTTTGGTGTACAGCGACAGTCATCTGCCACAGCTGTGTAAGACCCAGGGCCCCTGTTATGTGTAGAGCTGACCTGGTTATGTACAGTGGTATCATTGCAATGCATAACACATGATGGAACCCTGTCAGTACATGTGTAGTCTGCACAGTTGCTGTAGACCTATGTACAGTCCATTGGTCATGAGTCACACAGTGTTGTGGTAATGTATGCTGTGTGTTGCTGGTCCAACGACATGGTGATGTCTGAGGGCTACATAGTAGACTGCGGCGTTTACCTCTGTGATCTGCACCTGAGACATCTGTGATAGCTCCCGAGTGTGTACTGGTCAGTATATGTGAGTGGTCTTCATGTATGTGGGGACAGTAACACCATACTGTGCCCTTCCATGTTTAGAATCCATGTGCATGCAAGACAGCGCTTTGCTACTGCTAAGTGTGTGAGCATGCCCAGTATGCCATTGTGTAGATGGACACACAGTACATTCCAAACTGTGCCCTTCCGTGTTTAGAATCCATGTGCATGCAAGACGGCTCTTTGCAACTGCTAAGTGTGTGAGCATGCCCAGTCCGCCATTGTGTAGATGGACACACAGTACATTCCAAATGGACGTGTGATACTAAGTGTGTGAGCATGCCCAGTGACACCTTGTGTTGGTGATGTGTCTCTGTGTATGGGCATGGCCATTGACATCCTGTATAGCGATGGTGGTCATCCAGGCAACAGATGTCCATTTTCCAAGTCAGGATGGATGCCTACATTGAACACACTGGTTGACTGTCTTGAAGGGTGTACTGTCTGTGGCGCGTCCCGTATCTATGTAGTGTTGTAATAGTGCTCCGTAGATAGGCAGTTGTCCCGCTCACACCACTGCCGTGTGTTTGTCTATGTCTACCTTGGGACAGTAATATGCTTTTAGACTGCTCACTCTCTAGATATTCCCTATCGGTGTACTTGCCTTTGTGGATGATGTCATCCACCTAGAAGTATGCCTCTGGGAATGTTGTGTTCCAGTAATCTCGGTAGTGCGTTCTGTAACTACTTAATGCTGTAGTGTGATAAGGTAGTTAGGTGTATGTTTGACTCCCAGCCCTGCCAAGTGTGTGTGTTTTTCCAGCTGCCTGGGACAGAGTAATGCTTTTAGATGGCTCACTCCACATACATTCCCTATCAACGTCTTTGCCTTTGCGGATGATGTCATCCACCTAGAAGTATGCCTCTGGGAGTGGTGTGTTCCAGTAATCTCGGTAGCGCGTTCTGTAACTGCATAATGCTGTAGTGTGATAAGGTAATTAGGTGTATGTTCGATTCCCAGCCCTGCCAAGTGTGTGTGTTTCCAGCTGCCTGGGGACAGAGTAATGCTTTTAGATGGCTCACTCCACATACATTCCCTATCGGCATCTTTGCCTTTGCAGATGATGTCATCCACCTAGAAGTATGCCTCTGGGAGTGCTGTGTTCCATTAATCTCGGTAGCGTGTTCTGTAACTGCATAATGCTGTAGTGTGATAAGGTAGTTAGGTGTATGTTAGCCTGCCAAGTGTCTGCCTGTGTGTGTGTTTCCAGCTGCCTGGGGACAGAGTAATGCTTTTAGACTGCTCACTCCACATACATTCCCTATCGGCGTCTTTGCCTTCGCGGATTATGTCATCCACGTAGAAGTATGCCTCTGGGAGTGCTATGTTCCAGTAATCTCAGTAGCATGTTCTGTAACTGCGTAATACTGTAGTGTGATAAGGAAGTTAGGTGTATGTTCAACTCCCAGCCCTGCCAAGTGTGGGCCTGTGTGTGTGTGTGTTTCCAGGGGACCGAGTAATGCTTTTAGACGGCTCACTCCACATACATTCCCTATCGGTGTCTTTGCCTTTGCGGATGATGTCATCCACCTCTGGGAGTGCTGTGTTCCAGTAATCTCGATAGTGCATTCTGTAACTGCATAATGCTGTAGTGTGATAAGGTAGTTAGGTGTATGTTCGACTCCTAGCCCTGCCAAGTGTGTGTGTGTGTTTCCAGCTGCCAGGGAACACAGTAATGCTTTTAGATGGCTCACTCCACATACATTCCCTATCAGCATCTTTGCCTTTGCGGATGATGTCATCCACCTAGATGTATGCCTGTGGGAGTGCAGTGATGCCAGAACTCGGTAGCGCATTCTGTTACTGCATAATGCTGTAGTGTGGTAGACTAGACAGGTAGGTGCTCGATTCCAAGGAATTGCAGGTGTGTGTGTTTGGCAGTTATACCGTATGTGTTGGTATCTGTGGGTGGCTAGCTGCGGGATGTGTTCAGTTTGTTTTGTTGCTGACCTATATAGTGTACACAGCCCGCATATTCTGCCAAGATACTGGGTTGTCAACACATACCTTCGCCAATAGGTCTGGTGAGTAACTATCAGCAGCCCTACTCTTACCCTTGGTACGGTCTGACCCATGTGACGCAACATAACACACGTGCCTTGATAGTCTCGGTAGCGCATTCTGTTACTGCATAATGCTGTAGTGTGGTAGACTAGACAGGTAGGTGCTCGATTCCAAGGAATTGCAGGTGTGTGTGTTTGGCAGTTATACCGTATGTGTTGGTATCTGTGGGTGGCTAGCTGCGGGATGTGTTCAGTTTGTTTTGTTGCTGACCTATATAGTGTCCACAGCCCGCATATTCTGCCAAGATACTGGGTTGTCAACACATACCTTTGCCAATAGGTCTGGTGAGTAACTATCAGCAGCCCTACTCTTACCCTTGATACGGTCTGACCCATGTGACGCAACATAACACACGTGCCTTGATAGTAACAACATTACATGATGCAGGTGGCACATGTAGTTTCCTTTTCATTCCTATCTAATGCATTGCTGCCATGTGGTCCGCTGTTGTGATATAAATGCCATATCTACATATGTGTGTACATGTATATGTGTGTATGTATTTATATATATATATATATATATATATATATATATATATATATATATATATATATATATATATATATATAAATATGTCCATGTATATATGTATACAAATAATATATATGATATATATAGATGTAGAGGTGGACATAGATGTGAACATATGTCTGGGGACATCAGCACTATTGAATGTTTGTGCCGGATGATCTGTACGTGATAACCTGGGATCTATGTATATCTGCCATGGCGTGGTGGTAATGCACATCATCTGTAGTGTGCAGGGCCACGGGTTGTAGTCGTGTAGACACTGGTTATTTTGTTGCTGGGAAGACCATGGGACATGCAATATGGTGATGGTAAGGCACCTGTGGCCAGTTGTGTATGGATCTGAGCGACACTGAGCAGTGGTTAATAATTTGGAGGTTCGGTATGAGTCATATAACTATTCATTAGAAGACTATACTATGCAGATGAGGTTGACTATGGTGTATCACATTTATCACCAGGGTGTGCTGCTAGTCCCTGGAATGTATGTGTGTAGTCAGCCGGGTGCAGGTCTCGAATATAGTTGACAGCATGGGAGGGGGGTCAGGGATACTGTACATGCATTGCAGAACTGTGCCTTGGGAGTGCTCCTGCCTTAGCACACCTAAGCTAGGGGTGTGTTTATACCTGCCTGGTGACATTGGGAGGGATGACAGCAGTGGTGGGGTAGTCAGGGTGTACAGGCTGCACAAACAGGTGTTGTTCAGCACAATCAGCAGATGACATGGCTAGCCCGCACATGAGGAGTACATTAATGCAAGCAAGTAGCATACACACAGGTTTCATCCACACTCTACACCACTGGTGTATACCTGCAGGGACATTTCATGACACAGTCCAACCAAATGACACGGGCTGCAGCAGGCAACATATGCCAACATGTGCAGGAGGCTGGGGCAGTGAGGATGTGTATGCTGCTGAACAACCCTTACTGGGGTGACATAAGACTTTATAGACTGAGGGTGACTTACCAGGGGCTACAAGGGCTGGGGATGTTGGAGACCTCCTACAGCAGCTTGTTGACCTGTGCCTGACACATAAAACAGGCCGAGGGAAATGCATCAGAGTGGATACCATGGGATGTGTTGGCCTAGGTGTACTAGCCACAGGTACCTCACACAGCACAGCTGGGAATATCATGGGTATCCGACAGGCATCTGCACCCAGAGTATTGCACCAGTTCACAGATGCCATGTCAACTCATGCTAGTGAGTACGTACATGTCCTCAACACACGTGATTAGTGGGCCAGCAATATGCATCTGTTAAACCACATGGATGAATACCCTGGGGTACTGGGTGCTATAGCTTGCACATGTAGCACCACCCAGGGAGCAGGGTAGGGCCTACAGTCACTGCAGGGGCATACCCTCCAACAGCTAGGCCGTAAGCAATGACCAGGGCATGAGATTGAATGTGTGTGCTGTCTGCCCTGGAAGCTATGATGTGTCCGATATATGGCTTCTGACACAGCTGTAGCACACCAATGCCTATATGGACATCCCCTACAGTCTCCTAGTGGGGGATGCTAGGTAAACACTGGTGTAGTGGCTGATGACACCCATCAGCAATGCACACACACCTGAACACTCACACCATACTGAGGCGGATGCACAGGCAAGACATATACTTGTGCATGTGTTTGGGATGCTCGGTTCACAGTTCTGGTATCCGGACACATCCGTTGGAGTTCTGCAGTATTCACAAGCTACATGCATACAAGTTGTTATGGTATTTGCTATGCTACACAATGTTATCCTGCAATAACAGTTGCAGCAGGAACAGCATGGGGCAGGGCCCCACAGCCCAACACCACTGCCAAGGCCTGTACAGGCACAGTGTGACTTGTTGAAGGAACTACCTGAGTAGGGCACAGTCGACGAAAGCCCGTGCACAGTATGAACTGCCCTTGGCAAAGAGGCAACACAAGGCATATGCACTGACACAGTAGGTACCCACTGATTTCCCCTCTCTGACCCGCACACAGTACAATGGATGCCAAACATGACAGTACCTGTGCTCGGCCATGTATAGGAGGTGCACTGTGTGCATCCGACATAGGCAGCACTCCAGCACCATCCTCAAGTCTGGAACACACCCAGGGTAAGCCTATTGACCTAACTAGTGGCAGTTGTATTAGAATATGTAGTTACCCATTGCTATGGTATGTATGTGAGCATACAAGTGACTGTGGTGGCCAAATGTTAGGGCAGCAGACAGTACACATCCATAGTGGCACCATGACCTCTGTAGCACATATGGGGGTCACAATGGTAGCCTGTAGTACACAGGGTGTCCTAACCCACTGCAGATTATGGGCTGACCATCATGTGTGTCCGTACAGCCCACACACGTTCCATGCAGCTGGACAGATGTGGACCAATACAGACAAATGATATACGATGGCCTATGGATATGCCCAATGACTGACCCCAACCCCCTATGACACACACAGATGACAGCAGGCCAGGCAGTTTGATGTAGGTGGTGTAAGCTAGGACGTCCAACACCACTGCGCTGGTAATTAAAGCTGGGAACTGACGTACCCTGGTATCCCTCCAACCAGCAATTTAGGTAGCTCCACATACTGACATGGAGTACCCGGCATACCATTACAGTAGTGGCAGATGTGTACAATTGTTGGCTGTGCCCCCTGTCAAACCTACACATGTGAGAGTCATGTGCACCACCCACGGTGCTGTGTAGGACTGTGGTTGTGGTTGCATGTCCCCTCATGCTATGCAGACATGTAGCAACTGTCAATGCCACATGACCATTAGCTACCCTGCAGACACAGCATGACACCTGTCTGTGCAGAACGGAGGGGTCAGCAACACAGTACTAACTATCTGGACATGTGACACATGCAATACAGTTGACCATACTTTGCATGCTCACACACATGACGGTATGATGGTATTGTCGGTCGACAACATGTGTAACAGTCATACTGGGCATACTCACACACTGAAACACAGGACAGCCAGGCATGCATACACCAGTGGTCCGGACATATCTACCAGTACATTGCTATACTGTTGGATGTCTGCGCTGTATGGTGTGTGTGTGGTCTATTGTCTGTACATATGCCATGGTCTATTGTTAATTCACATGAGCTATGTGCGCAGGGTACTTTTACCATCACGTGTATAGGGCGGTTCTTTGTTTGTGGACAGGCCGACGCCTTTGGATACAGACCGGGTAAGGCACAGTCCAGCAGGTGGGAGCTGTTGTGCGTGGGTTTGTACAGTGTTAAGCACTGCCGACCTCTGGTCACAGCAACTTATACACGTTTAGACTCCACATTTCTTTGACAGTGCACTACTGGCATACTGGTAGACAAACATGCTTACAGCCGCTCGCTCTCTGACATTTCTGCTTACATTTGTCACTCACACAGGGTGTGTTTGATCCCTTGTGATGCGTATTACATCGGACTACATGACTACAGTATCGGGTATGTGTAACCATTTTGCGACGGCAGGCGTTCGACTGTACGGACTCAGCGGCCTGTCCATTGACGTAATCATATTATATGCGCATTCTGCTCCCATCTGCCTGATACATGGGAACTGATACTCTGCAATGCTGACATGTGACTTGAGTTTGTTAACGCAGCTGTCTGCCGAGTCATGCTACCGCATACCTACTGCACGTTGACCACCTTTCAGATTGCACGACGGGAGACTGTAGGAGTGACACCTTTCCCACTTTGCATGGGACAGTCCCTCATCACACATATCTCATGTGACAATACCAGAACTCTCCGCCAATCGGGGACACATTTCTGCAGAATCAGGGACAGGTCAAAAAAAATCAGGGACACTTTTACAAAAGTAGTGCTATTAACTTGACACATTGACAGAATCAGAGAATATGACATAATACACATATTCTGAAGTAACAGTTGTTTATAACTCTTACTTATTGTCATTAGTCAGTACGTGTAATTCGCCACCTTTCCTTCAACAGCCACTAATTTTAGGAGGGATTAAGAAGGACACAGTTAGATTTTCAGTCAAACTCAGGGATGTACCTGACATTCAGGGACAGTTGAGTGGTATGGACAATACTCCAGCCATTGCAACTGTCCTGATTAGGGGACCTTCTCATGTTGTAGGTGTCTGTACTGGTTGCTTGTTACAGGTCTTGTATACCTGACACGTCAATATGTCATATGTAGTAGCATAAGCAACTATACTGCTGCTAGACTATGCTTTGATTTGTTCCGATATGTATATTTCTGTACTATGCATGGATGTAGGTATGTTCTGCCCTGGTACATCTAACAGTTCTACAGAGCAGGTTCCACTTTGGCCATTCAGACTGGTGGCGGCCCTATAGACCCTATTTGTATAGCTATCACATGTGTCAAGGCAACACATACCCACAGCCAGTAGTAAACGGACGACTTCCACGGTTTGCATACGTTAAGGTTATTCATGTAGCATTATAATTGATAATACTGTTTCCTATTACATGTAGCTGTTACTGATACAACAAATTGATGTCTGACACCACTACACACACTATATAGCCTCCATTCCCGAACTCACAGGCCATGTGCCATAACTGTCATTTTGCAGGACACAACTGCCCAGACGGGTGTGTCCCTCGCAGGTGTATGGGTGTTGAACCTCTTTTATTATGCTATCATCTACCTGAGGTGGTCAGCAACTTATGCACTTTCCGTCAGTAGCAGAACTCACATACCAATGGGTGTGAATGAACACTGTATCAGGAACAATGCATAACACCCTGTGGGACACATTTAGATGATTGGTTCTATTAACCAGACACATTCACAGTCACAGAGCATATGTATTCATTCACGTTTGTCGAGGTACATGCCGCTTATGACTCATACATGTTGTCATCTGTCATTACCTGTATTCCGCCACCTGTTCACCTAATATCAGTAGTTCTGGCAGTGTTTCTTTGGACTTTGTTACATTCTGATACATAACTATGGACGTCCATGCTACTCAGGTACATGGCACTGTGTAGGTCTCTATGTATTCCCCGATGGTTTACAAACTATCCGGTAGATGTGCTTTTCAGGTTTGGGAGGTGTAGGCATATGCTATGCCCACATAGGAATATTAATGACTTCCACTGGGCGGGCTTACTACATCTCTGTCAACCAGCACCTGCACACTTAAGCCAATTAATGCATACCCATGGTCCACCTACCTGGCTCCCCTCTACAGCAGTCATGACAAATACTTACTGCAAGCACAGCTGGGGTATGAGCACACCCCTACACATTGCCCACTCTCCCCGTCTCGGGACACATGTCATACATTTTGTCAACCCATGTATTATCACACTTGCACAACCTACTGTTCCATGTACACCTACATCCTGCTCATATTAATGTCAGCAGATTCACACATACCCTAAATTTTTGGGGTCCCGCAAGGGACACCGTTATCCATGTTTAAAGTGTAGACCTTGCAGAACTCTCCCACTGGTCCTTTCCTACCGGTGTTTTGGACAGCGGCAGTGTATTGATCTGTATTGACTGTCTGTATGTCTGTCTGGCCTAGCTGGATGATGTGGGGGGTACAATGTTTCTTTATTGGACCTCCCAGTCACATATGCCCGGTCTGTAAATATGTTACCCCTAATTGCTGTGAAGTAACCTATTTATGTACATGTGTATATCTACACTGACATATATATTTTGTTTTGTGTGAATGTGTATATATCACTACCTGTTGTTTGTGTGTGTGTGTATATATATATATATATATATATATATATATATATATATATATATATATATATCCGTAGTATATCCTTGTATGTGTATATATATATATATATATATATATATATATATATATATATGTAAATATATATATCCGTATGGATATATATGTGTATGTAAATTAATATACATATATGCATATATACGTTTTTATCTATATATACATCGGTGTGTCCGTTAACCTATACATTTCCCGGACATAGACACTTACACATGCGTATTGGTTTTATCTCTGCTACATGCGTATTGGTTTTATCTCTGCTTCAACAGCATACTATTGCCTTAGTCATTCTGACACCGACACTTCACTCCGGTGAACTTGTGCTCAGTATATTGCACGTTATGCAGCGGACAGATGTCGCACGTTTTTCATGTCTGGGGTGCCGCTACTAACTGGGATGTGATAGTGTCATTCGACCTATTACTCATATTCACAGCCTTTTTTTCCTGCTACTGTGTTTGTTTCTGTGCACATTCATATTATTACTGTTGATAGGATGTGTGTTTGTGTTACTGTGACTGTACGTCAACAAATTGTTGTCTTCATGTAGTTGTGTCTTTCTGCTTTTCCCGGTTTGGGATTGTCACAGCAGAACTCCGTTCCACTCATGGGTGGCGTATAGGTTTTACATGCCGGGCTGCCAGACCTGACGCACAACGTCCGACAACGATATGCAGATTCACGCATGTCTCCACGCAAATGATGCTCTATCTGGGAATCACACCTACGTACTAGCTGACCTCCACGGGCCGCTCCATTGCACCCGGGACAACATACCCTATCACTCCTGTGTCCATACTCGCATATCCATAGTTTCTCCTGCACACCCGTGTTGAGTTTCCACGCATAACAGCCATTATACACCTGATATCACAGCCATGACACACCTTTACACATTGCCCTCTCATGAGCGTTGGGGTCCTACACACATTTTGTACCACCGCATGTATTCACAGGCTCACCATCCATTCATATTTGCACATACATGCCTTTCCTGGTGTTATGGATTACGAAGGATTTGCGGGTTACAAGTGTAGGTGGTCGCAACATGTACTACATTCCATCTGTTTACAATGTTGACGTAGCACTTCAACGATGTTATGGCCACTGGTATAGCCCTGCCCCTGGTGTGAAGAGCGGTGCTCTACTCACACTTGTGCAGCTTTATGTGACATACGCTGCGAGCACTTCATAATTCCTTACTTGCTCTGGATTCCCTTCACAACCCTTATGTTTGCTTTCATCTTTCGGCGTTCCTTACATATTTGTACATATATATATATCTATATTTATATATATCTGTATGTGTATATATATATATATATATATATATATATATATCTGTATATATATATCTATCTATATATATATATATATATATATATATATATATATATATATATATATACTATGTATATATATATATATATATATATATATATATATATATATATATATATTTATATATATATGTGTATATATAGATAAATATGTAGATATATAATTGCATATTTCTGTTATGTCTGTGGATATTTATCTATACACACATCTATCTATCTATCTATCTATCTATCTATCTATCTATCTATCTATCTATCTATCTATATAAAAGTTACAGCTGTACAAGACAACATACATTTGCTATGCTAATAGCTGCTTACGCCCGCACAGGCCCACCTGCATCTACTTATTCTGAGTATATGTTTACAGGCACGTCTTTGGGATTACATGTGCCTTATTCCTTATGACAGTACCACTTTGATGAAATCTGGTTAAAGGACCCATGCGAACGCGGTCACCTTTACATGTATAAATGTTGGCTTTACAGCACAGAGGCATTCATTACACAATTAATATGTGCTATAGTCGTACTTGAACTGGGAATGCCTTTACGTTGGGCAGATGCTGTAACCACTACACTATTGGTGTTCTGGCTCATTTATATGTATACCCATGGTTCATAGCTACTCTGACATACGCCTCACCGCTTCCCTTACACAGCAAGCATCCATTCTCCTACTGGGAAAACTGCAGTACTACAATTAGGACATTCCCTGTTTCCTAGTGCTCTGGACCCGTGCTGCAAGTCTACTCACTCCAAGGATATTCATAACTCCTACGCTAATAGTCCTCACACATACACATGTTTGATTGTCAGGGTTTTCATGTGCTGGTCTGGGTTTAGGCTCGGCCGACTGGTGACTAGAACTGCCCTGGTGCTGTTCAAAGATCAGACATAGCACATGGACAGAGTTAGTCCAGAGTTTAACATTCTACCTGTGTTTACAGACGCAGGTGTTTGGCACCTCTGACCACATTATTGGGTCAGTGCTACATAATTTAGGGTGGGGAGTGGTTCCACTACATAATGCAAGTCGGGGGGTGCTTTCCACATGTTTCCCTTCCAATTTGACTATTTCATTCATTTATAGATACAATGAATATTATTCTGGACATCTGTTATAAATTCACTACAGGTATGCAATAGTCCTGTCAACAGATGTGAGAGTTGGTTGGTGTACTTCAGTGTACGGACCTCTCTGATACTCGGGGACTCGTTTCTACAGTGACAGGGACAAGGCTATAACAACTCAGGGACAATCACGGACACTTCTACCATATTAGTACTATTAACCTGGAACATGTTGACAGATTCGTAATACTACTAATTTTCTGCAGTTAAATGCATCTATTACTCTTCATTGTTGTAAGTAGTCATTCTCATTCAACACTTTTCCCCCAAAGGTGACTGGCTTTGTGAGTGTTTAAGGGTCTGGCCAGTTATTGTGCGAATGCTCTGACCATTGGTATTGTTGACATTGTCATATGTACAGGTTGGGATGTATTCTGGGGACTAGGGTTGGCACCTTTTCAAATGGCCAAGATGGGACATTTTCGGAACACACATCAGATTTTACAAGCCGACACATTGCCACGGTCAGTACAATGGATAGAACTTTACTTATTTGCCTACATAAAAGCCTATTGTTGTAGCGGTTTAGTTGCTTATTCTGTTTCTTGTAACATTTAGGTATTGTAGATACTGTAATAATTATTTTCTGCAACTATTACGTAACATATGGGACATAATTATGTCCTACAATCCCAGGACATTTGCCATTTGTAATGTATTATGTCAGGACACAACTGCCCAAAGAGGGACTGTCCCTCGCAAAGCGGGACAGATGTTAACCCTACTGCGGACACCAGATTGTTTGGGCCAACACATAGCCATGGTCAGTGCAGGTTTAGAACATTCATTTGTTTCCTATCTGTGAGCCTTATACCTTTGACACGTTTGTTGTTTGCCTGTTTCTTGTATGAATTACATTTATTCTATCCTGACATAACCACTTTAGGCAACTGTTACATGCAGTATGGTACATAGTTATTTCCTACGATCACAGGACATTTGGCATTGTATCATTGTTGGTCAGGTCACACTTACACACACATTAATTGTCCCCACACAGTGGATCAGGGGTATCCTGTTTATGTCAGTGCCTTCATCACCCTTATACCATGTGCCACTATGCGAATGTGTGCAATATATTCTCTCGCTTATTCGTGTCGGGACACGTGCGTCACGGGCAGGTGTTTGATCCTGGGTAGTAGGTTATTCATGACCAACTAGGGCTGGACAGTGTCATGCACCACTACTGCACATTCAAACTTGTGTCTAGATATCTACAGGACTGGACTTCGTGTCTTCCATTCTCGTGTTTACACAGGTTACTTATCCCATGAGGGATATCCCAAAAATTGAACAAGACCGAAACAAGACAAATACCGAACATTCTTCTGGCATTATGAAAATGTGCTGGGGGTTTTACATGCAAGGGATACATAGCTTGCAATCCTGAAACTGCCTAGGGTGATACTACCTACTATGTATGTGTAGTGGTCACTATGTGCAGATGTGGCTGCACCAAACCAGTAGGCCAAGTATGGCTGGATTTGGTTTATGTTCAGGTATGGGAGAGGGTTGTGTGCTGTGGAGGGGATGCTGGGTAGTCCATTACGCATCCAGGTGTGTTGTATTTGATATGGCCAGTTCCTTCAGGACCAATCTGTGGGTATGTGCCAGTGACATGTCTATACATTTGTATCGCACATTTTAATATTCATATGTTTGTGGGATTGTGTTCTACAGTATGGCCTGTCTGGTTGTATTGCAGATGTTTATACATGTTTTTGTGTTTCTTTCTGCTTCCCCACTGCTCCCTCATACACCTCCGGTTCACCTATTCTGCATATGACACAGTATCGCCTTGGAGGATTGTACCATTACCCATCTCCCCCACACACATATTCCTGACACTCCATACATCACTGCTTTGGTTGTTGACCCATGACACGGCCAGAGTAACACATTGCATACCCTACATATGTCAGGTACCTGTATGGTTGTGTGGACTACCCTGCCATGTTTGCTTTCCACATGCTATACCTCACGCACATAGGTACACGCCCATACTTAACTTTCATTACATGGTTGGTATACCCGGGTAATACCCGTTCAACTGTGACACATCCTGACAAGTTTGGCTTGTACCGCTGATGTGCGGAGTTTGGCAGACTGTTCTAATCATTGGTAGGATGTCACCTTTTCCTATGTCCAGGATGGGATATATTCCGGACACATATCCGAATGTACTGGACAGCACGTACCCACAGTCAACGGTATGGATAATACTGTTCCTTTCAGCCTACATGTTGCCTTATTGTTGTAGCAGTTTATATGTTCCTTCTGTTTCGTTTACATGCTTATTCTATTCCCTGTCACATTTGGTATGTGAAATACAGACATACCTTTTGTATGTGACTATTACATG
Organism: Protopterus annectens; assembly: GCF_019279795.1. Lineage (NCBI taxonomy): Eukaryota > Metazoa > Chordata > Ceratodontiformes > Protopteridae > Protopterus > Protopterus annectens. The sequence goes on from NC_056733.1 coordinate 1,926,800,718, forward strand.
CCTTGTGGGATATGATTTGGTCATACGGTCGCTAAATATGTACATTTATCGTGCATTTTGTTATGGACACATCTGCCCAGCTGTGTACCCTCCCTCACATTATGTGTCAGCTGGTGACCCTAACCATTGGGCTGAACGTACCTACTGGCGGCGCGCTAACATATGATGCATTTCACTTCCACTTGGTATAGTTATCTACACTGCGTTGGACTACTGGCACACGGTTTTCCATGTCATTTGTTCGCGGGATAGGGACCCGTTATTCCCTACCGTGCATTTGTGTTTGCTTCTTCATTTTGTGTTCGCAGGAACTATCTTGCATGCTTTGAATACATTTCAGTATCCACAGACACTGACAGATGTGATTACTATCTTGCAAGTTGTTATATGCAAGCATTTTAGGTTGCTCGTCAACAGCTGGCATTTCCACGCCTCTGTGCGGCACTTCGACATGCACTATGCACTCCCACTCCTTTCCTATGCACGTGGCTGGGGCGGCAGCGCGCCTTCATTAATATGCATTTGGCACTACTGCGCCATCTTCATGCCACACTGTCAGTGCAAGCCTACCGCCAGCCTTGCACCGAGCTTCATGAATCCCGGGGAATGTCTTAGCTTAGAGATAAATTTCAGGAATTTATCCACAATTTTACAGTAGTGTTTGAGTCTAGGGCTGATTTTACTGGTGTTAGTGTACAGGGAATAAGAGCATGATGTTAGAAATGACCTAGTACTACTGATGTGATAAAAGTTAGTATGTTTAGTTTCTGGGGTGTTGGTATGAGCCTTTGATGCATGGAATCCTAGGAGAGGTTGGGTTTCATATAAGGTTAAGAGGTATGGGGCTAGTAGGGTGGGTAATAGAATGGAGTACCACATGTCTAAAGAGGTAGGGAGCTATAAATCTGGAAGTGCACTATCATTTGATAGTGTGAAATGGGTTTTTGTAGAGGAAGAGAGAGGGAGGCAGTTGGGAGCTAAAGAGTGTAACTGCAACGGAGGATGAGGGATGGGATAAGGGGAGTTAATTAGTTTAGCAAGAGGGTGATAGGAGTGAAGAGGTGCGGACGTGGCTAAGTGGCTATAAATGTAGATGTAGTGGGGTCGGGTGAGATTTGGGGGCAGGGAGGGGAGCGGAGAAAGCCCGAGCATAGCGAGGGTGAACGGAGCGGGTCTAAAGCAATCCTTTAGCCGGGCTAGCTAAGAATATTAACTGAAATGCAAGTATTTGACTTAAAATATTTTGGGATTGTTAAATCCAGTAGGTTAGAGTGAGTCTTTGGGAGATAATCTGTTTATGCTGCAATTTTCTGCAGTATTTTGCTACAGCTTAAACAAAAGTGGGGAGTTCTAATAGCTATTCCAAATGTTGTTAGGCTGGGATGTATTTCGGTGAACATGGTTGGGAGAAGCCTTGTTCAGGAGGGATGAACTAAAGGTACCTTAGACCCCAGACAGCAGCTTCCACAAATTAAAGTACAATATTGTGTGACCACCTTGGCTATTCAGTAGAAGCTGCTTGCTGTTTGATATTTCCAGCAGGGTATGGTAGTCTCTCCTTACTCTGGGAGCTTAGAGGGACTAAGTCGCAAAGGAACTACCTAGAAAAGATAGAGTAAAACCAGGTGGAAGTTAGGGAAGGAGTTTAGAAACATTTAGAAGTTAGAGCTAATGATATCCATTTTTCAGTTTACAATAGTTGTTACGGTCCCCTAGTGGTTCCTCAAGCTGTGAGCTGCAGTTAAATATATTGCTTCTAGCTGCTAATACTTAAACCTAAAAACAGGTTTCTTTGTGTAAAAGGTTGTACACAATACTAACTGTTCTTTATTGATGGTACAGTTCAGCCTTGGAGATTCTAAATCTTTAAATTCATTTGTTAATTAAATTACCTAACTGCTTGGTTCCAACATGTAAGTTAACAGCAGAAATACAATAAGAACATGCATACACTTTCTTTACTTTACAACAGCTAGTTTTGACCAAAAACAGATCGTAAGCAGTCAAAGGCATACAGCAACTAGCGCTTTTAAAGCCGCTATTGTTTAACACAGACTGTGGCATTTAACTCAGCATTTAGAGATGATTTCTACACTTTAAGCAACAAAACTCAGCATCTAGAGTTGATTAATACGCTTTAAGCAACAAAACAGACTATAGCATTTCACTCAACATTTAGAGTTAATTACTTCACTTTAAACAACAAAACGACCATTTAACAGGAAACAAAGTGTGTCTAGCCGCTTACATTTACAGGACAACCCTGCTGCTGTTTAAAGGGTGTCTTTAAATTAAAGCTGTCTAATATTTCTACAAAACCACTTTAGAAAAAGTAAAAATAGGAAAAAACAGTAACCAATCCTTTAGTTCGGCTAGGTAAGAATATTAACAGAAATGCAAGTATTTGATTTAAAATATTTTGGGATTGTTAAATCCAATATGTTAGAGTGAGTCTTTGGGAGATAATCTGTTTATGCTGCAATTTTCTGCAGTATTTTGCTACAGCTTAAACAAAAGTGGGGAGTTCTAATAGCTATTCCGAATGTTGTTAGGCTGGGATGTATTTCGATGAACAGGGTTGGGAGAAGCCTTGTTCGGGAGGGATGAACTAAAGGTACCTTAGACCCCAGACAGCAGCTTCCATAAATTAAAGTACAATATTGTGTGACCACCTTGGCTCTTCGGTAGAAGCTGCTTGCTGTTTGATATTTCCAGCAGGGTACGGTAGTCTTTCCTTACTCTGAGAGCTTAGAGGGACTAAGTCGCAAAGGAACTACCTAGAAAAGATAGAGTAAAACCAGGTGGAAGTTAGGGAAGGAGTTCAGACACATTTAGAAGTTAGACCTAATGATATGCATTTTTCAGTTTACAATAGTTGTTATGGTCCCCTAGTGGTTCCTCAAGCTGCGAGCTGCAGTTAAATATACTGCTTCTAGCTGCTAATACTTAAACCTAAAAACAGGTTTGTTTGTGTAAAAGGTTGTACACAATACTAACTGTTCTTTATTGATGGTACAGTTCAGCCTTGGAGATTCTAAATCTTTAAATGCATTAGTTAATTAAATTACCTAACTGCTTGGTTCCAACATGTAAGTTAACAGCAGAAATACAATAAGAACATGCATACACTTTCTTTACTTTACAACAGCTAGTTTTGACCAAAAACAGATCGTAAGCAGTCAAAGGCGTACAGCAACTAGTGCTTTCAAAGCCGCTATTGTTTAACACAGACTGTGGCATTTAACTCAGCATTTAGAGTTGATTTCTACACTTTAAGCAACAAAACTCAGCATCTAGAGTTGATTACTACGCTTTAAGCAACAAAACAGACTATAGCACTTCACTCAACATTTAGAGTTAATTACTTCACTTTAAACAACAAAATGACCATTTAACAGGAAACAAAGTGTGTCTAGATGCTTACATTTACAGGACAACCCTGCTGCTGTTTAAAGGGTGTCTTTAAATTAAAGCTGTCTAATATTTCTACAAAACCACTTTAGAAAAAGTAAAAATAGGAAAAAACAGTCGGCAATCCTTTAGCCTGGCTAGGTAAGAATATTAACTGAAATGCAAGTATTTGACTTAAAATATTTTGGGATTGTTAAATCCAGTAGGTTAGAGTGAGTCTTTGGGAGATAATCGGTTTATGCTGCAATTTTCTGCAGTATTTTGCTACAGCTTAAACAAAAGTGGGGAGTTCTAATAGCTATTCCAAATGTTGTTAGGCTGGGATGTATTTCAGTGAACAGGGTTGGGAGAAGCCTTGTTCAGGAGGGATGAGCTAAAGGTACCTTAGACCCCAGACAGCAGCTTCCACAAATTAAAGTACAATATTGTGTGACCACCTTGGCTCTTCGGAAGAAGCTGCTTGCTGTTTTATATTTCCAGCAGGGTACGGTAGTCTCTCCTTACTCTGGGAGCTTAGAGGGACTAAGTCGCAAAGGAAGTACCTTGGCTCTTCGGTAGAAGCTGCTTGCTGTTTTATATTTCCAGCAGGGTATGGTAGTCTTTCCTTACTCTGGGAGCTTAGAGAGACTAAGTCGCAAAGGAACAATTTTGGCTAGCAAGTTCTCCCAGTGATAGTTTTTGGCGTGGACAACCAACAGATGCAGAAGAATTCCTCCATATTTGACACTAGTGTTTCTAAATTTAAGTGGAATTTTTTTGTATGGGTGACTGAGTTGGTCTATGCTGAAAGTTGTCATTCATCAGGAATCAGGAATCGGTCCTGTTGTGTTATTACTGTTGTTTATGGTTACTTTTAGTAATTGTTTGTTCTCAGTCTTGTTTTTTTTTATTATGTTTTAGAGCAGGAAAACAGAGATTATATATGGATTTATATACTTTCTTATGGAGTAGTAATGAAAAATGATTATATGCACACAACAAAGAATAAAGAGACACGAATGGCTTGAAATATACGATTGCTAGTTTGGGTACTCCTGAACCCAGCAGATGATTGAACAATACTGAATAAAAGTTAATGATCAAGGATATTAATGGAGAATGTTATGTGTTCCACTAAAAAGACATACTGGCCGAGGCAATTATTACACATCAAAGCTATTATTTGTACAGAAATCATGGGCAGCAGAAGGTAAACATCTCAGACTGCGATCTGATCGGAGGAATTGAAGGACTTTGTTTCTTTTACTAGTGGAATAATGGATGGAGAAAGCATGCTTAAATCACCTCTTATGTTGATGGCTGTATAAGTGATAGCTGACCTCAGTCATTACTAGGATATATGGGTAGTTTATATAGACTGGTTCTTTACTTGTTAACTTCATTCTGCTTTCCATCTGGTGAATTTCTGTTTATATATTTTACTTGTATAGGTGGTCTGGTCCAAAGATTCTTTTAAGCCCTGACAAAAATGATAGTGACACTTCACAGACTGACATGTGAAGATGTATATGCAGCCTATGGAAAATGTACGGTTTGTACATTAACCTACAATACTCATAAACACATTATTTTATTTTTATTTCTTATTTTATTTTTTTTTTTACATTTTATTTATTAACTAACTAAGCCTAGTAGACATACATGCTCTTTTCAGGTGTGACTAGGGAGAATTTTCTAGTTAAGTTATTTATTTAGAGTCACATGGTAGGCAAATGGAGGCTAAGAGACTCAACCGTAATAAGTATATAAGAGGTTACCGATACATTTGTATCCTTTACCCATTGTTTTACAGAGATGTATATTTGTGCGTCTATCATAGGAGGTCCAAGAACTTCCTTCTAAATTGTGAGCATTCTTTTGGTTACTGATGTTTAAGCATGTAGGTTCCTTGCAGCTGAAACAACATTTATAAAGCATCTTTCTCCTAATGCTGTATTAGGGGGCAGTTTCACTGATAAAAGTACTATCGTGTTAGTTGATCTCTGGGAGTTTGTAGTTTGCAATGAATCTTATAGGGAGGCAGTAGCCATTGCATATGATTTGAAATTGTATATAAGTGGAAGGAGATACTGACAGTGAATGGGAAACAGATGACCCTCTGAAGTATACTGCACTGTAATATCATGAAATTACATTTGACTTTCTTATCTAAAAGCATATGCCATGTTGGATCAGTAATGAAAAAGACTGCTGGGAATACACTGCCATGTTGAATAGGTAATGAAAACCATTGCTGGGAATACACTGCACTTAACTGTCAAATCTTTGATTATCAATCAGTTCCATTGCAGATGGAATTTTCTTTTCTATAGGGTCATTTGAAGTCTACTAAAGGAAGAGTTTGAGGCTAGGGCAATGACATCAGTCATGAGAGAGTGTCACTGCTTCACTTTAATAATGCACTTAGGACTGTCAGATGTATTCTAGTGATAATCTTGGGGGATCTTGGTATAATAAGGTACCCAGTTTTGCACTATGCTGCATTATATTACCCTTTAGAACATACTGGCTGGGTGGAGGGACCATGGTGGTAACATAAAGAGAACATTCTTTCTGATCATATTAACAGCAAAAAACATGTGGAAGGGCTTATCATGGACAGATTAGATTTGCAGTTTTGATTTTGATCTTTATTATATGTTTCCCACAACAGGCATGCATTCTACCATTAATCCATACAATAGGTTGGTCCTAGCTGCTATGACTGCCATAAGATAAAGAACTTATCCATAACAAAAGCTAAAACTGCTATGCTTGCAAAACTCCAAAGTTAAAGACTTTGCTAACTAGCACGCATTTCAGATGTTATTGCATAACCACTTATATCTGCAGTATGCAAACAATCTTTTGTTGTATCCTTAAACCAGTACTTAGGCGAGAAAAAACTATGTAACTGAGGATAAAAAGATATGCAAGACTTCTCTAAAATATGAGCTGTGTGAATAAGGAGTATTTTCAAACAATCTGAGTTTGTTGCAAGATAATGGGCCGGATTCACGAAGGCTTGCACGGAGTGTAAGAGACGTGCAACACTCCATGAAAGCCTCGCGATCCAGGAACAGCCCTAAACTCCGTGTAAGAGACCAGCTAAAACGTCTCTTACACGGACTGGGCGTGGACATGCTAAATACCTCACTTGCATCTGAAAGGTATGCAAATGAGGTATATTAGCGATCCACGAAGCAGAAACCAGTCCGTGTAGGAGACGTTTTAGCTGCAGAAATGTACTCAGTTGACAACTGAGTACATCTCTGCAAAATCAACAACGGAGCGATGTCAGCTTCAAAAAAAGGTTGCATATGAGTCAGGTAGCATGCCAATGGCCAAATATGTGGCCATTGGCAAGATAACCCGATGCAAAAATATAAAAATAATGTTTTTTTTTTCGGAAATTGACGATGTTTAAACCCAGCGCAGCCCCGCGCAAACGGGCTGCGCTGTATAAAACTATAAAAAAGAAGGTTATAAAGCCACAAATGTGGGTTTAATGCAATACATGGAATGACAATGCAGGGACCAGCAGACAAAAACCAACATGGCCACCGTGTAGTGGTTGCTAAGGGGGGAAGCTGAGTCTAAGACATGTAACTAAGCATTAGTAGGCAATCTGATGTAAATGAGGGTTATGATACTGAATCCCACAGTCACATAGCAAATGAGCACTGTCTGAGTAGTGTAAGAGATAGAAAAGGGGGAGGAATAGAGTAGGAGATAGGTGACATCACAGGGGGGAATGGTAGACAGAAACGCAGTTCATTGGAGGCCAGTGTAACATGACAGATGACAGGCACAGATCATGGAAAGAAGTGTGCCACTAGAGAAGTCATGGAAAGACAAGAAATGGAAGGTGTACACTGTTACCTAGACCAAAGTTTCTTGCTGGCCGTGCATGCGCACGTGTGCGCGCAATGAAGCACGAGTAAGGCAGTGTGCGCGCGTGTAAGGCAGTGTGAGCATGTGGGAGCGTGTTGGGAGATGTTTAACACTGTTTGCGCGGGTGTGCGCGCGTGGAAGGCAGTCCGAGGATATAGGAGGCTGTTGGCAGACGTGTAACAGTGTTTGCGTGGGTGTACGCGCGTGTAAACCTGAATAAGAAGATCCTTAACCGTGTAAGCACGTGTGCGCGCGTGTAAGCCACTGTGAGCGTGTTTCACATAGTATGCAACCTGCTCCCCCCTGAGGAAACAGAGAGGAAAAAGGAAGCAACAGAATTAATAGGAAGCTAGCAGGGATAACTGCTGAAGCTAGCAGGTGAAAATAATTATAAGCAGGCAATTACACAGGCAGAATAGTAGCCCAGCCCAGCACTTAAAACTTTGCAAACAGTAGTGCAGGATGTTCTCATTAAGAGACACTGCAAGACAGGAGTAAGCTAATAGAAGTGAAAACTGAAAAAGCTGAACTCAGAGCAGAAATGCTAGGGGCTGCCATAGCTGTCATAATGAGACATAGGCGACTTGCTGAGGGTGGTGACAATGCAGAAGGTGCCAGACAACCCACAGTGAGGAGACAGAGAAGAGTGTACAGGCCCAGGGTCACCTACCATGGGTTACATGAGCTGGAGATTGTAGAGCGCTATAGAGTGGACAGAGAGCTCCTGCAGCAGATTGTTGAGCTGTGCAGGCCACGCCTCACACACAGAACCAACAGAGGGGAACCCATCCCAGTGGAAACCAAGGTATGTGTTGGCCTAAGAATACTAGCAACATGTACCTTCCAGAGACCAACTGGCGATATGATGGGGATATCACAGGCATCAGCCTCCAGGGTACTACACCAGTTCCTGGATGCCATGTCAGCACATGTCGGTGATCATGTATATTTCCCCAATGCCCGTGAGGTATTGGCCAGCAATATGCGTCTCTTCCAGCAAATAGCGGAATACCCTGAGGTACTGGGTGCTATAGACTGCACGCACATACGCATCAAAGCACCAGCAGGAGAGTGGGGTAGGGCCTACATAAACCCGCAAGGGCTTCCCCTCCATCAACTTCCAGGTCGTGTGTGATGCCCAGGGAATAATAATGAATGTGTGTGCTGGCTGCCCTGGGAGTTATCACGATTCCCACATCTGGCATCTGACGCAGCTGTACCAGACATTTGCCAATGGGGACATCCCACACGGACACCTAGTGGGGGATGCAGGTTATGCACTGGAGCCGTGGCTGATGACACCCATCAGAAACGCACACACACCTGAACAGGAACGCCATAATGAGGCACACGCACAAACACGTAATGTGATAGAGCGTGTGTTTGGGCTGCTCAAGTCACGGTTCCGGTGTCTGGACACATCTGGTGGAGCCTTGCAGTAGACACCAACTACATGTACCCAAATTGTCATGGTATGTGCCATGCTACATAATATGATCCTGCGAAAACAGCTGCAGCAGGACCAGCATAGGGCAGGGACAAACAGCCCCCCACCATTGCCAAGGCCATCACAGGCACAGCGTGACTCAGAGGAGGAACAACCTGAGCCTGCCCCAGTAGGCAGAAGGAGGCATGCCCAGTATGCCCTGGCCTTGGCAAAGAGGCAACGCATAGCACATACACTGGCTCAGTAGGAACCCTGGGAATGATACCCCTCTCTGACTCACTCATATAGTAAAATGGATGCCTAACGTGACACAACCTGCTCTCAAACATGTACAGGGAAGTGTAATATGCGCATCCGACAGAAGCAGCCCTGCTGCACCACCTGAGGCATGAATGCTATGTGTTAAGTAATGTAACACCAAGTACCATATGCACACCTGAGGACCCTGACTAACATCCTACCCTCACCAAGTATCATGCCACAACATGACAACGAGATGACCAAGTGCAACAATTGCCTGAAGTATCGCAGTTATCCGAAGGGGACCCAATGTGTGCCAGTCTGGGATGACATGCTGAGCATGACAAGATGCACCACCTGCCAGGACTGGCGTGCACCTATCAGTGCAGGCCATATGGATACTGGCAAAGGCTGTTGTCACCCACAGTGCACCCTGAATAGGTAAGGCTCAAAACACAAACCTATCTCCAGAGGTACCAGAAGGGATAAGAATAAGATAAGGGATAAGTTGAATCAGCAAGATGCATGCAGTCTAAACACACCCAGTATGGTGAATGTTGATAACTGTGGTGTAACAGAAAAATGAGGCAAGGCTCACAACAGCACCCTAACACTACCAGGTTACACCTCATACTGTGCTGTACAGCCTCAGAACTCGGACCAAGCTACAAAATGATGGTGACTAGCAAGAATTCTCAAGGATAACCACACCCCCATGTTGGTACCACAACAAAAAGCAGCATGGACTAGCCATGCCCAAGTAACAGTGGCTATAACTGCCCCCCAGTGTATAGCCTGCTACAGGCTACTGTCCCAACACCAGGAACTGCATCCGGCCTATGCTGGAATACATGAATATATCAAGTCCTCAAACCCACATTATATTGGGTGACTGCAAATACCCAGACATAGACTGGGAGCATTATACTAGCTCCAACAGTGTCGGACAAAGGTTCATAGAATCCACAAACCAAAAGGCCCAGGAACAACGTACCACTCCCACAAGAGGGGTAAGCATACTGGATGTGATAATCAGCAACATGGGTACTGGATGTCAAGATGAGAAGTGTATTGCTCACTGGTAAAACCAGACCATAGAGTAATCACACTGGATATACAAATCCTGACCACAGTCCCTGGCCGGCAAACCACAGTGGAAAACATGTGTTAAGCAATATCTGCACTCCTCCAAACTGATGTGGAATCCATTAAAGGTCCCGTGCAGGTGCAAAATATGGGCCACACCTCAGAACCTGTAATACAGCCATTCCATGAACACTGCCAGGAATGCTTGGATTATGCAGTCCTAAATTAAAACAAGACACAGTGCCTAAATCTGGCATGGTGGACACCAGCCATAACGAAAACATGCAAGAGAATGAGGAAGCTACTACATGATAGAGCAAACATGAACAATGAAGTAATCACTGATCAGTAGTATGGCAATAAAATCTGTCCACACATGCAATCCACTAAGGCCAGCCACAACAAGTGGAATCTGTGAATCCTGAGGCAATGTCACACCTGCCCCAAGTACACAGACAACCCCCAACACCACCCAAGAAATACAAACATATGTGAGAGATGCAACCATCCATCCAAACTGGAGGCTAAGCTCCCTCAACTCAGTACTCCCAAAACAAGTCAGTAGGAGAGGGTAACCACACACACCACAAACACAGTCCCACATAGACCTATCACAACTGCAAACCAAACACATAAACACAGACAAACATTCCGGAGGCACAAATTACAAACACAGCACACCAACAGAGGCTTCTAAAGCAGACACCCAATCAAACAGCCTCCAAACATAGCACATGCAACACATAGCACACAAAGCTGGTGTGCCAAACAGTCACAGGCCAGAAGGAGAAACAACATGCCTGATACAGTTGTAATAGGTGACTCCATAGTCAGACACACTGCTGTCCCGCACCCCAGACTGAACAAGGGAAAGAGTACAGTAAGCTGCCTGTAGGCTGCCACAATATGCCATATAACAGAAGTATGTAGGTCACTCCAAAGCAAGTAGAAATATGATGCAGTCATAGTCCATGCTGGTGTGAATGACCTGAGATGTACCGCCCTAGACTACATGAAAAGAGACATAGATGAGCTATCTGATTATGTAGTCCAGGCCAGTATGACACTCACCGTTCGCAGCATCCTACCCTTACCAAGAGTAATGCCACAGTACAAACATGGAATGATCAGTCATAGCAAGTGGCACACTTACTGGTGTTATTCCAAGGGGATGCAATGTCTGTCCACTTGGGATGTCATGCTTGACAAGCCACGCAGCTGTCCTTGGGATGGCCTGCACCTGTTACCCCTGGGCATCTGATTATTGGATAAGGCCTTTGCCACCTCCATAGAGCCTTTTGTAGGCAAGGCTGAAAAGACTGACCCACCACCCTAGAAAACATAAGTGGGAAGAAACATAAGGGAAATGCTGACCAATGCCAGATGTGTACACCCCAATATGCAAGCTCCCGAGGCCATCCCCAGAATGGAGAACATCGATGTCTGTGCAGTGACAGAAACCTGCTGCAAGCCTCCTGACAGTACACCAGCACTACCAGGTTATACCATGTATCATGTGTCATGGCCCCAAAACCTGGAACGAAACATAAAAGGAGGGTGAGTATCCATAGTCAGCACAGACACCCATACGTCCAGGTAACTGACAATGCACAAGGCATTGGAGTTCACACATGTGCAACTAACTGTAGGCAAGACTGCTGTGCAGTCTGTAGCATGCTACAGACCGCACTCTCACACACAATAACCCCACCCAGCTGTCCTGAAGACAATGGGCAGTATGAATCTCCCACCAAATAACAAACAAGGTACCACTAATTACCACATAGGTGGTAAACCAGTATGTATAGAAAGAGTAACCAGGGACCTAGGGCACAAGTGGACAGTAACCTGTTATGTGACACCCACATTGCCAATGTGGCTAGGAAGACTGTCTACATTTGACACCGTAGCAGGAAAGGAGTCACATCTACGGCAACAGAGGTCATTGTGCCCCCATACATTTCCCCAATCACACCCATAATCCAGTACAATGCCTCATATGGGATGTACCTTACCTGACACCTGCAGCAGTTAGAAAGACCTCAAAGGTACCTCACCAAGAGGATAAAGGGTCACAAATACATGTCATATGCTGCCTGGCTGTAGACACCCCAGCTGAATCCAGTCACATACTGCCTACACAGAGGCATTGCATGCCTGTTGTAGGAGGCCATGCCCAACACAGGAGTAATGGACATGCTCCACCCCAGAAAACACAAATCCATCGGAGCTGTGAGAGGGAGAGATGTCAACCTCAACAAATAATGAAATAGGATGTTCTGGTGGGACAGATACATAATCCAGAGGCTCCCCACACCCTGGACTAGAATCCCATTCCATGTTAGGCAGAGCCCCTCACTGACACTCTTCAACAGGAATCTTGCCAAGTGGATGGATGATTGTAGAGTTACACTGGGGGTCTTCACTGTGTCATGTCCAGACAGAGGCGCAGCCAAGCAAAACATAAATGGCCATAATATGCACATAGCAAGGGGTGTCAAAAGCCACACACACTCTGGCTAGGCCAACAAATGCCCAGGGTGGATAGCCTAGTATGACCCTATGAACCTATGAAGATACAAATTGTACAGGACACTAAGGATAATCCCAAGGCTTTCACAACTGAAGGTAGGAACCATGTTGGGAATTCACAGATATGCCCTGAATCACACAAATATCACAAACACACACACATATTGCCCACATACATCCTGACAGGTGCAGTGCAAACCCCCCCCCCCAATGCAGAATATCTATCCCAGAGGACTGCTGGCCCCCTGACATTGCAGATGCTGAGGTAACAGCCAACATCTACAAAGCAAAACACACAGCAGTAATGGTATGAGATGTTGTCCTGGGCTTAGTGCAACATGGACTCCAAGATGAATGGAATGCCAAACCACACTACTGCTCAATGTCAGCCTTACCACAGAATATGTACCCAAAGAGCAGTGTACAACAACAGTGGTCCTTCTCAACAAAGGTGTTGCCTGAATGGATACTGAACACTACTACCCCAGAATCCTGAGAAGCTCGGTTTGCACAGCTATGGAAAGGATCAGCATGTACCACAGACATAAAGATATTGGGGACCTACTGACACCGGACCCAACCCAGTGTGGCCTTCCCAAGTGCAGATCCTGCCCCTAACCATGTTTGACTCAATTGAAACAGCCATTAAGGTCATTGATGAGGGCAATGTGCTCCACACAGTGTATCTGGACCTTGCAAAGGCTTCTATACAATACCCTATGTGTTCATTATAGATAGGCTCACCAGCTCAAATATAAACCCACATGTCAGTAGAGGGGTTGCAAACCAGACCAAGGACAGAACAGACATGGTCAGACATGCTGCAGCCATGTCAGACTACAAACCAGATATAACTGGCATCCCACAAGGCTTTGTCCTGGGAACACCCTCGTCTTTTATATATGTCCCATAGGTACAGGCAAACATGGAAGGACTGTGTCCGAACATGTCTGCAGAGGACTACAAACTGCTCACCACATATGATCCACCAGCTGACACAAGCATCCCACAAAAGGGCCACATAGAAACAGACAACTGGTGCCATAGCCATGTCAGCAAGCTAAGTGCAGAAACGTGTATAGTCAACCCCCGTGGATATACAGTAAGTGCCCACCAATTACCACATTGGTGTGAACCCATTATGTAGTTAACATGTAATGAGAGACCTGGGGACACAAGGTGATAGATATCCTGCATTGGACAAACATGTGCTGTAGTGTTTACAGGAACATACCATATACCCACCTACTCACAAAGGCTGTCAGATCTAGATAAGGGGAGGTCATTGTGGCTCTGCAGTCATCCTTCATCAGCGGTACAATTGACTACAATAGCCCCTGTGGGATGTACCTCAGCAGACACCTCCATCAACTGTAAAGTCCCCAACAGTACCTCATCAGGAGTATCAAAGAACTTGCACAGATGCCATGTGTTGCCTGTGTCGCTGGCATCAATGAACATGCTGCACCTTGTACAATCTGAATGGCAGTGAGCCATGCACATTAGAGACCTGAACCCCAGCACTGACTTACATAGGACAAGCTGTACTGTGTGCTCCATAACACAGAAGCCACCCCCAGCACAGGCTACCCATAGAGTCACATATCAATCTTCCTCAATAGGAACCCTGATGAGTGGATGGGAGATGGTAGATTTATCCTGGGTACCACTGTCATGTCACAGGTAGACAGAGGCACAGTATACTAACCATGACATATGTCATGGCAAACTCCACGTACAATGTGTGTTGAAGGACAAACATACTCCAAATAGCATTACACATGGACTAGGGCACATCGCTAGTGTTTGCAAATGTACACCTATGTTGTGAAATACACTACCAATGTTGGACAAGCCTGGTTTAAGTAGTTCATATCTGAACAGAATGCAACATGGTCAGATGTACACAACTGGCCCGTAACCAGGCTGTTGTGCCCACTATCGAAATGTAAAGCAGTGATAGCAGTAAAGCCTAGGATACTGCCCACCACAGTCAAAGTACTACCAGTACACTATACAGTACTACAGTGTTAGGTCAGTGTGAAAGGATGTTGACAACTGTATGCAAAGTATCCCATGCAAACACTGCAGGCACAGTATAACCCTGTTGTGTTCACACACAAAGCAGTTGTACCGTAACTACACAACATGACACACAACACACAACCATAAACGGGTGATAGTTGTTGAAGTTCACACTCATCTACAAATGTGGTGGGCTGCAGAGTCCAACATATGGAATGCTCACACTGGGCATGCTCACACACATTGACAACATGCCATGGGAAGGCTGAACTGGGCATGCTCACACACTTAGGCCAAATCTCGGTGTAGCAGTTGGACACACATAGCTGGTATTGTTATGTTGTATTCCAGGAACCAACCACATTATAGCAGTCTGCCCAGTGCACACAGCTAAATGACTACAGAGACATACGTGATATAGTGGATCCCTCCCAGATGCAAACATCTTCCACAGATGCACAAGTTGTTCATACAAACAGGGAATGCAATGGCAATAAAGATGTGCAAACAGTCTATCAGCAACAAATAATGTGCATTTCACAATTAAACATATGGGTGTAGGGTCAACACTAGGCTGTGTGCCCTAGGGAATGACAGCTTAGCCAGAGTGTGCTTGGTGTCTGCCTCCCCACAGGATGCACATTCCCCTTTCTAAACACAGATGATGTCAGCACCCTCTAAGTACAGCAGGAGAAAAGCAACTCCCCAGTAATCCGAATAGTGTGCTCTGCTAATGTGTCCATCTCAAGAGTCATAACATAGTTAGGTAGGGGTGTCAAATCCTGCAAATGCTCAGTGTGTGTGTGTGTGTGTGTGTGTGTGAGTGGGGTTGGTGTGTGTGTGTAAGTCTGTGGGAGAGAAATGTCCCTTTTGGCAAATAGGAAAACACACTACGGGATGCACATTCCCTTTCTAAACACCAATGATGTCAGCACCCAATAAGTACAGCAGGAGAAAAGAAGCTTTCCAGTAATCCGAATAGCGCGCTCTGCTAATGCGTCCGTCTTAAGTGTCATAACATGTTTAGGGAGGGGTTTCAAATCCTGCAAATGCTCAGTGTGTGTGAGTGGGGTTGGTGTGTGTGTAAGTCTGTGGGAGAGAAATGTCCCTTTTGGCAAATAGGAAAACACACTACGGGATGCACATTCACTTTCTAAACACCAATGATGTCAGCACCCAATAAGTACAGCAGGAGAAAAGAAGCTTTCCAGTAATCTGAATAGCGTGCTCTGCTAATGCGTCCATCTCAAGTGTCATAGCATGGTTAGATAAGGGTTTCAAATCCTGAAAATGCTCAATGTGTGTGTTTGTGTGTGAGTGGGGTTGGTGTGTGTGTAAGTCTGTGGGAGAGGAATGTCCCTTTTGGCAAATAGGAAAACACACTACAGGATGCACATTTTTTAAACACCAATGATGTCAGCACCCAATAAGTACAGCAGGAGAAAATAAATCTCCCAGTAATGCAAATAGCGCGCTCTGCTAATGCGTCTGTCTCAAGTGTCATAACATAGTTAGGTAGGGGTTTGAATCCTGTGAATAGCAAGTGTGTGTGTTTGTCTGAGGGGGGGGGGGTTGTGTGTGTGAGGGAAATGTCCCTTTTGGCAAATTGGAAAACACACTACAGGATGCACATTCCCTTTCTAAGCACCAATGATGTCAGCACCCAATAAGTACAGCATGAGAAAAGAAACCTCCCAGTAATGCGAATAGCGCACTCCGCTAATGCGTCTGTCTCAAGTGTCATAACATAGTTAGGTAGGGGTTTGAATCCTGTGAATGGCAAGTGTGTGTGTTTTTCTGAGGGGGGTTTGTGTGTGTGAGGGAAATGTCCCTTTTGGCAAATAGGAAAACACACTACAGGATGCACATTCCCTTTCTAAACACTGATGGTGTCAGCACCCAGTAAGTACAGCATGAGAAAAGAAACCTCCCAATAATGCGAATAGCACGCTCCGCTAATGCGTCCGTCTCAAGTGTAATAACATAGTTAGGTAGGGGTTTGAATCCTGTGAATGGCAAGTGTGTGTGATTGTCTGAGGGGGGTAGTGTGTGTGAGGACAATGTCCCCTTTTGTCAACTATGTGAACAGACTACAGGATGCACATTCCCCTTTCTAAACACTGTTCAGCAGAAGGCCATGGCTCTGGCACAAGATGTCTGTTGCTATGATGCCCCTTTGGAAGATGCTTGTGTCCGCTGAAGAGGTGATTATGGTGGCCTGTTTGCAGTCATCTGCATATTTGGATAGCCACAGTCCGTCCGTGTTGGCCTGTACCTCCAATAAAATATACCCAACAAGAGGGTCCCAGGACTAAGCCTTGTGGGACACAACCCATAACTGTTGTGGGGTCTGGCATGGCTCCAGCAATGCTAACCATGTGGTATCTGTCCTTGAGCCACTGTGCAATCCATCTAGTGACATAGGGCCTTATATTTAAGCTGGTGACCTTCTCTAGAATGGCCAAGTGGGGTATTGTTGTGACGGCGTCTGCAAGGTCCAGGTAGGCAGTGTGAACCACCTTCCCCTCGTCAATGGCCTTGGTGACTGTTTCAAAGAAATCAACCGGGTTAAACCCGGTAGTGCTGGTGTGCTCTCAGTAGCCCTGAACCAGGCATCTGTAACTGCACAGATATCGATGTTTTCCATGCCAAGGAGTGTTTTGTGTGCACGCATCTGGAGGTTTAGATATCTGGCATTGGGTAGCATTGCTCTTAGTTTCGTATCCCTTGTGATACCTATGAAGGTGGGTTTGTCATTCGAGCCCTGCCTAACATAGGCACAATGGGTGTAGCAAGAGCCTTTGCCAATATCTGAATGACCAATGCAAACTGTACACATGTTCATAGGATGCAAGTGTCAAGGAATATGCTGCATGGCCAGTATAGTCCTCCAGCATGGGTCCTCTGAAGTCATCCACCCCAGTCTACACAAGTGTAGAGTCTGCTTGTGCTAAACACAGTCTGTGTGCAGTGACAACCTTGCCTGGGGGTGGAGATGGGATATGGATGTCCAGGGAAAGGTGGACATGGGCAGGTATCAACAATGGTGGTCTACCTCTGGTGTGGAACAGTGGGTACCCACATTGCAGATGGACATGTGCAATATGTATTAAACCATGTGGCTGTGTTGTGTGGTTCTGCCATAGCACATGGACCCATAAATTGTAGTGGCAGTAGGGTAAAGAGGTAGAGGCCTGAGTAGTTCCCACACACAATATGCCTGTACCTGATGTTAACAACTGGAATGGTGTATGTGAATACCTGCATATCCTGGCACTGTTCCCAGGGAAGCTAGGTGTGTGTCCTGGATGTGGGTGTGGTGTGCTGGACTGGTAGGGTTGTGTGTTACAGGTCCTGTGGTCCCAAAGCATGGTATAGAACATAACCTGCTAGTGCGATGTGCACATTTGACCCTGATGTAGGTGGCTGCATATGCATATACATGCTATCCCCCACCTGACAGGTAGTAAGACAACCACAAACCTCTGTGGAAATGAAGATGTCAGCACCCTAGAAATACTACAGGTGTAGAACAGATGCCCAGTAATTCGGATAGTGCGTCACCCTCAAGTGTCATAATATAGTTAGGTAGGGGGTCGAATCCTGCAAATGCTCAGTGTGTGTGTATGTGTGTGGGTGAGTGGGGTTTGTGTGTGTGTGAAAGGCTGTGAGAGGGAAATGTTCCTTTAGCCAACTGGGAGAACACACTACAGGATGCACACGCCCCTTTCTTAACACAGATGATGTCAGCATCCTATAAGTACAGCAGGAGAAAGGGAAGCCTCCCAGTAATGCGAATAGCGGGCTCTGCTAATGCATCTGTCTTATGTGTCATAACATAGTTAGGTAGTGGTTTAAATCCTGCAGATGCCAAGTGTGTGTGTTTGGATGGGGGGGGGGTTATTGTGTGTGTGCAGATATGTATGAGGAAAATGTTCCTTTTGCCAACTGGGAGAACACACTACAGGATGCAGACGCCCCTTTCTTAACACAGATGATGTCAGCACCCTATAAGTACAGCAGGGGAAGGGAAGCCTCCCAGTAATGTGAATAGCGCACTCTGCTAATGCGTCTCTCCCGAGTATCGTAATGTAGTTAGGTAGGAATTTGAAACCTGTAAATGGCATGTGTGTGTGTTTGGATGTGGGGAGTTTGTGTGTGTGCATGTCCGTCTGAAAACATGTTAGTTTTGGCAATCAGGAGATCACACTACCTGATGCACATTACCCTTTCAAAGTACTGATGTTGTCAGCACCCTCTAAGTATAGCCAGAGACGAGGAACTATCTAGTAAACCGAACAGTGCGCTTTGCTAATGCGTCACTCTCACGTGTCATGACATAGGTAGGTAGGGGAATGAATCCTGCATATGGCAAGTTTGCATGTGTGTGGGGGTTGTAGGGTGTGTGTAAATGCAAGTGTGAGGGAACAGATCCTTTTGGCAAATACTACTATACACCAGATGCTGCATACTCCACCAGTAAACACAGGGGATGTCACCACACTATCAGCACAGCCAGACAGGGCTGGTTGGCTAGTAATGCCAATAGTGTGCTCTGCTACTGTGTCTATTACCATCGTCAGAGTACAGATAGGCATGTTTGGGTAACCCACAACTATCACGTGTGGTTGTGTCACACAGTATGACCTTGTGTGGGTGTTTGTACATACCAATGCATGCCATCGCCTAACCCAGCAATGGCATTGCACACATGATGTATGTGTGTGACGCATACACAGAAATACCTGTGACCTGCAGTAGTTACCATGTCTGACACATGCTTTGTGTGGATAAATGGTATTAGCAATGTATACCAATATGACTGTGTGTCCTAGTGTGCAGGGTCCGCACGTGGTATGTCCCTATACACTGTGGGTGTCTATGGTGAAAGACCTACAGCAGGGGATACACATCTGGTCTGGCCCATATAGTGTACATGTAGTCAATGTACAGGTGCTGTATGTTCCCACCTGTTGTGGTAGTGGTAACATGTCATTCCACTGCATGTCGGTGACCACATGCTGTGAACTCTTCAGCTAGAGTTTTGTAGCTACAGTAATGCTCACACACAATGTTCGGCTGGATGCAGTATGGCCTTATAAACACAGTTCATGGGACTGTCATATTGCCAGTGTTGTTATGGAGGATAGGTGGTCTTCCTGTGTATGTGAGGGTTGTGTGTGCCATGCTATGAACCAGATGGCAGTCCGACACACTGTCAGCTGCACCTGAGTAGGCCCTGATGGTTTGTGCTGTGCCAACAACCTGGAGGTGTGTGTATCTGTGCTAACTTGGGATACCACACCCCTATCCATGTGTGTTACATGTGTAGGGGACGACAGGCATGGTAAGGGGCATAACCTGTCAGTGATGGGTAACACCTGTGAGGCATGAATCATGCATCTGGTACTGCACAGGCACTGCAGTTCACCGTGCTGAGGGCAGTGTCCGGTGCATGCATCCTCCGGTGTACACTGCTGTAGTTGTGTAGCAGCACTGTTAGTGTCCTAACCTGTGTGATACCCACGGAGGTCGCTATGTAAACCATGTCCTGCAGCATAAGGCAGTATGTGTGTACCAAGGAGCCATACCAGTATACATCGGGCCATGTGTGTCACGTGCAAGATGACCCGTGAACATCAATGTGGCTTCCCTAGCATGTAAGCAGACATTGACAGCCAGTGGATACCCTATGAATGACAGTGGAGACTGAGCATAATGTAGACATACAACAGCCTTCCCACATATAGTGGTAGAATACCTGGGGAGAGTATGTCGGCAACCAACATCAGGCTCATACTGGCCTGTGCCACATGCTGAGAGATCCATTCTATGTTCCCTATCATGTAATTCAAGGAGGTATGTCCCAGGCAGCCACACTGGCATGGTCAATGAGTGAGTCATATCTGTCCATGCCTCTGTCTGACCTGTATGCATGTGTGCTGTGGTGGACCATAGTGCCCCTGTGTCATATCACCGTGCCCTTCACCAGATACAGCCTGTTGAGCAGGACACCAGTGCAGCACACATGACAGGTACCTGACACGTCTGTAGCAGGTGTGTTGTGTAGCCCTACAGGCTGTGGGTGTGTGGCACAGGGGATGTGCGTGCCATGTGTGGCATGTGCTCTGTTCTGATGGAACATATGCCTGTGTGCCAGCTGCAGAGGTGTGTGATGCACAGGCAGGCTGCTAGTCTGAGTCCCCACGTATGCCCCAGTGTGTTCAGCATGCTGTCAGTGTGTGTCAATGTCTGACTGGTATTGTCGTCACTGTAATATCATGTATTGCTTTATTTATTCTTCCTACATATGTTGACAGGGATAGCCCAACTGGATGCATGTCCATTCCCAGGGTAGGCCCGTGGAGACAAGCTTCGAGGGTAGCAGATACAGCATTACAGAATACTAGCATGACATAGTACAAACAGATTATTTACAGAGATTACATAAGTAAGCAGGTCCAACATGTTCCACAGGTTAATGTTAGACCTGAGCACAAGCCAGGATTAAATTGTATTTACACAGTACAGTGGTTCACACAGGTTACACATCCGAGTTAGCCAGGCCTGATACACTGACATAGCCAGTTACATGACAAATGTTGTTTGGGTCTACTGTTAAATGACCTAAGGTGGACATTAGGGTAATATCAGCTGGAAGTGGGTTCCAGGATCTACGTACAGGATTTGCAAAGAGAGAATCACCAGCTGTGTTAATAGACTCGCTAGTTCGAAGTAGTACAATGTTAGAGGATCGAAGCGATCTAGGGTTGTTATAGGGGGTGATTGTAATTTAAGTGCAGGAGTATTGTCTGGACTATACAGGACATTATAGGCCATAATCAGTTGGTTATACTGTATTAGGCTGGGTATTGATAGCCAACCAAGCTGATTTAGATTGATGCAATGATGTGTCCTAACAGGCGGGCCAGTGGCAAACCTGGCAATGTGGATGTAGCAAATCCAGTGCTTGTTAAGGACAGTCTTGTTCATATGTGAGAGTAGAGGGGATGCATACAGAAGGGCTGCAACAAGGTGTGAGCGAGCTATGGCACCTTTAGCTGGAGGGGCTAGGAAGGCTTTAATTCTGTACAGTGACCCTAGCTTTCTATTGATGGCTTGGCTAATCTGGTTAACATGTATGTCACATATGAGGTTATTGTCTATGATGACACCTAATAATTGTTGTGATGGGTCAGGGTAGATTATTGTGCCATAAGTTGATGTTATGGTAACAGTGAATGTGGTAGACCTACGTGTTGGTGGAATAACAGCAGTTCAGTTTGATTGGGGTTTAGGATCAGACGATGTTCAGAAAGCCAGTTCGCTATTGTATTACAGGTGGTCTGGGTAGCTGAACATAACTCTACTGGAGATGTGGCTGAGCAGATCAGAGTACAGTATACAGCATATTGGATACAGCTGGCCTTTGGGATGACAGTATAATGGTCGTTAATGACGATGGAGGACAGCAAGGTCCTTAGCATAGAGCCTTGTGGTACTCTGTGGGTGTTAGGTAGATGGTTAGAGGGTTTGGTCTGCCAGAGGCCGGCCTGCTGTTGACCATGCAGGTAGGATTGACACCATTGGAAGGCTCCAGTATCTAGACAGTCTGTGCAGGGTGTGGAGTCCAAGTTGGTG
This sequence comes from Protopterus annectens, assembly GCF_019279795.1. Taxonomy (NCBI): domain Eukaryota; kingdom Metazoa; phylum Chordata; order Ceratodontiformes; family Protopteridae; genus Protopterus; species Protopterus annectens. Next base: position 1,926,822,973 of record NC_056733.1, read on the forward strand.
ATCAACCATATCGTATGCCTTTGAGTTATCCAAAAAGAGGGCTGTGGATACATCATTGATGTTGCAAGTATGGCTTATGGTGTTAGTAAAGGCTAGGAGGCCTGACTGACTGCTGTGATGAGGACGTACGCCATGCTGAGTGTCTGCCATAATGCGAGTTTGGACTAGGTGGTGCATGACTTGTCTATGACGAAAGTCACCATAATCTCTGCATGTGGAGAGTGTATAGCTATTGGCCTATCAGTGGAGACGTCAGTAGAGCTGCCTCCTGTGTGAAGTGAGATTACATATGACATTTCCCAGATGGTGGTGAAGTTCGATTCTAACATAGTACCTCTGATTACCTTTGAGACGGGGTAAGCAATAGCATCATCTGGTTTTGATAGGTACTTGGCAGGGTGTTGATCGGCACACAGTGTAGTGGGTTTCACTGTTACAACCAAGGTATGGAGGAGTGAAGTGGTGACTGGTTGGCAGCTGGACACAAGTAGATTTCTAGGGGTGCTGCTTTCAGGACCAGGGGAGCTAGGAGGTAGATGGCAAGCGAGGGCCTACACTGTCTCAGTAAAGGACTGGTCAAAGCTATCAGGAACATCTTCAGGGGTATTATCATTAGTAGCAGCAGGGATTGGGTTTGACGTTTGTCCTGTACGTAGTATATCTGACATGCCACCTGACAGGGTATGGCATCACTGGGTTCAGAGAGACCAGTCCCCAGATTGGCTGTGTGGTGGCATCCCACACATGTGTTGTATATACCTGGCCAAGGGTGATGGCTGACTGCATACATGTGGCAGCTGTGACAATGACACATGACCCACATAAACCATGACTAGACCATAGAGGCAATCCACAGGTTACCTTTGGGCATGCCACCCTAGTAGTGTAATTGCCATGGTGTGTACCAACACATAGGGCCAATGGGGAACAACATACTGAAGGTGTGTATGTTTGGGTGGACTGCCTCTGTCTCATAGCACTGACATATATGACTGCACACGTGGGTATATGCCGGGTAAGACGTGTGCAATGTGTCACAGGCTACTTACATGCGTACAGGACAGACAGTGACGTTCTGTCATTTGTAAGGTTGACATACATATGGTACGCTATGCAGATGCCACTAGCAGTCTACAGAAGCACTGTAACCCTGCATTGCAGGTGTAAGCAGTGTTCCAGGGGACCCCAGACAAACATGCATGCAAACAAGGCTACAGTACACAGGGCTGGAAGTACTGCATCATACAACAAAGAAGGGGTAACAATAGCAGTATTTCACAATGCATATATGTAGGCACTGTCAACATGTACCCAGGAATACGCAGCACAGATGGCCATGGTGGAACCCATATTATGTCATACTTATTTGTGGTCTGGACAACATTGGTACTGCACACATATCTACATGTGTGAACATACACATGGCATAGTTGTTGTGGGCATCTTGACACCATTACTGTACATGTCCACCATTGCATATCACTACTTGCGTTAGCTTTCCCCCTGTGCTACCCATGTATGCGGCTATCTGTTGACAACCTTACCACCGGCATGCAATTATGTGCATCTGTTATGCTTTGGTATGTACTATGGGTGCAGATAACAATTCAGGACATTCATACAGTTACTACAGCAGGCATGCTGGGGTACACACACAGTCATAGCAGCACACTGTACTGTCACCAACATGATACTACTAATACACGTCTATGTAGTCACCCTGTGCATCAGCAACGTGTTTACCTGTTCCCGCAATGATGTTGGAGATTGCAGGAGGTGGCACAGTGTCATCATATGCACAGGGTGTGGATTAGGTATGCCTGAGTCAGCCACTGATACCACCAATTGACATGTGTGTGTATGTGTGTTGGTGAGGGGCAGCAGTACAGGGTGGGCCAGTGTTGCTGCAGTGTGTGCATGTATGTGGTTGCCCTAGGTGTTAACATTCTGCATGTGTGTATGCACGCACACAGTTCCACCTCATGGCTGCCATATACAGGGGTTTGTGGACAGCCGCAGACTGCACCTGGCAGGCCATACAGATCAGTGTCTGCGTACACTGACACGGTACCTGTGCCTGGCAGGGGTGCTACAGACCGTATCCAGTACAACGCCTGACTGGGTACTGTCATCAGAAGCGGGTGTGTGTTGACTGGACACATGTCCCTGTTGGGACTGTCCAAAACCACGTGCATGTGGTCTCCTGGGGCGTTCCGATGACAGCACAGACCCAGCATTGCTGGGGCTGCTGCTGGCACTATGGGGGCGTGTGCGAGCCTGTTGCCATCTGCGCCGACTGCCAGCTGCTGCGGCTGCCGGCATACAGCCATGTCGATGCCGCAGACGCCCACCATTGCCCTGGCTCATGGACATCTGGTTGTGGAACTGCTGTAATATGTCCCCACAACGTCTATCTATGACATCGGTGAAGTTACGGATAGCATCCGCAATGTCACGCATACTGTCTATCATGGCTGTGCGGCATGCTCTGAGCTCCCTCAGACCCTGTCTGGTGTACCTTTCCATACATGACTGAGCCTGCATGACAGTCCGAAACATCGCTGAGGTTGACAGACCTCTTTGGGCACGTCGGCCAGGGGCAGTACGCCCACGGATGCTCCCACGAGAACCCATGGGCAACTGTCTGTGTGGCACCATTGGAGGACCCTGCCCATGGCTGCTGTGTGGGGATGCATGTGCCACAGGTACCACATTACCCTGGTCTATGCCCGCTGTATCCTGTCCATCACCTAGGGACAGTGGTGACATAGGATGTATAGGCAGGATGACTGTGCGCAATGATGGGGTTGACAGCTGTGTACTGTCAATTGGCTGACCAATGGCAGACCCTGACACACCTTCCTGTACCATTACACATATATCATCATCACCAGTAGCCCTGGCACAGGTTTCAGGTTCCCTGCTGCAGGTCACCAGAGCAGCCCCAGAACCTGTGGGATGAAGACAGGAAACACAGTTTACATTCTCCAGACATTGTTACCAGTGATGCACTCATACACACATGCACACCTGGACACATGCACGCAGGCACACATGCACACATGCACACGTGGACACATGCACACATGGACACATGCACACATGCACACGTGGACACATGCACACATGGACACATGCACACATGCACACATGCACACATGCACACATGTTCACATGCACACATGGTCACGTGTACACATGGACACATGTCCACATGCACACATGCACACATGCACACTTGGACACATGCACACATGCACACATGGACACAGGCACACATGCACACATGCACATGTGGACGCAGGCACACATGCACACGTGGACACAGGCACACATGCACACATGGACACAGGCACACATGCACACATGCACACGTGGACACAGGCACACATGCACACGTGGATACAGGCACACATGCACAATTAGACGCAGGCACACATGCACACATGCACACATGGGGACTGACACACCTGCACACATGCTCACATGCACGCCCTGCAGTATACACACAGAGCCTTACTGAGTTACACTACTGTTACTAGCATTATCAGGACTATTATAGGTTATGTTAAACACACTCACCAGCATGGATGGCCTGTCTCTCTGTAACCCTGGAGGGACCTGCAGAAATGATGAGATTAATGTTAGTGGGCACATCTGTCCCATTGATATTGCATATGTTCCAGTGTACAGAACAGTCAGGTGTACATATGGCATTTACCTGCATGCTCCATGTCGTGTTGCTGTGTGGAACCAGCCTCCATCATAATGCAGGTGTACTGCTGTTGGTGTTCCGGGGCTGGAGCCACAACACTTAGGAGTAGCCCCTCCAGTCTGGTGAGGGGGGGATGTGTGGCCACCCCACCTCCTGTGGCGACCTGTTGCCTGTGGATATCTGCTGCACACTGCCGGACAGTTCGTATTAAATCACTGCAGTGATGTCGTACCTGCTCATATGTCCTGTTATGCATGCCAATTTCATTTACCCTATGGACCAGGTCTTGCCACAGTGCGGCCCTCTCCTGCTGGTTCTGACTGGTGCGGGAAAACAGGATGTCATACTCCCGCACCAGGCTCCGGTGGATCTCCTCATCCTCCGCAACAGAGTAGGCGGGGTTACGCTGTTGCACCATCTCCCTGGAAGAGAACACAGACAGGATATCAGCGAACGATGACAGCAATGTATGGCACACATACTATACATGATATGCATGTGTAGTGATATACTACTACTCCCATATGTTGCATGTGTGTGTGTCACGGCGGATACACGGGTGCATGGCCAGATATCAGTGCTCAGCGAACACCTGTGCAACAATACCTGCCACATTCCACACTACATAGTAGCATGCCCCATCGTTCAGCACACACTGACAGGTGCCATGCACAACCTCACTCTGGGGGTCCAGTCCAAGGTACTGTATGTGGGAAACCGTCCACTACTCTGATGTAGACATACGTTACTCAGCCTGGATATACATATCCCACCACCACCACCAGTACAGTGGACTACATTGATATGTATGTGGTCAGACAGTTATTCACTTGCTGGGACTGGGATGTTATCCATGCAGCACACTGTGCCAGTGGAAGCCACAAGCCACACTGCTGGCCCCTTTGCAAATGCTTACCACATACATGCTGCAGATTGCATGGCACTTGCACACACATGTCTACCCCAGACCCTATGCACAACGGTTAGGCATCCTGTCCAGTGGACCCCAGACAGAGGCTGCCAACTAGCATGGCTGTTTATTTTCACACACTACTATTATGGATATCCATTGTTTTTGACATTTATTTTCAGTTACATGCTTTGTGTACTACACATCCTATATTCACTTTACATTCATCCCTACTTTTACAGGTTATATTTATTTTAGCACATTATGTTTGTATGAGAGTCATGGCTTAGTGGTAGGTTGTACAGACTAGTGTTTCCTGGGTTCGGGACTGACAGTGGGAGTTTATTTTTCTTTTGAACTGAGTACAGGACCTGTCAATCACAGTGACTAAGGCACTTTTAAGCAGTTGTAACCGGGCTAGCGCTGGTTTGCGTGGAGCTCACGCATGCGCACTGGCGGTAAGCTCCGCGCACACCCGCTTACAACTGCTTAACGGTGCTTACTCTGGCGCACACCCGCGCTATTTTCTTTGAAAGAAAAGAAAATGGGGAGACAGGAAAGTGGTGAAAAAGGGGTCACAAAGAGGGTAAGACAGTAGGGAAACAAGCTTGGGATGTGCAGGAGGGATGTAGGTAAGGCCCATAGCTGCCCATTTCTTCAGCAGCAACAGCTGTGCATATGTATGTAATTTGGTGTGACATTTGAAACCTTCCACCCTGGGAGAGGTGTCAGGACAACAATAATACTTGTTGTACAGCCAATTGTAATTGATAGGGTCCATGTCCAGTGGACATGTGTGCGGAATGGGCAGCTATGTATGGGCGTAATTTTTTGTGGGTACAGAGTGCCCTTTTTTTTCAGGTAAGAGTGGTATGTCAGGTGAAGGCAGTTGGTTCAGATGGGGAGGTAGGCTGGGTAGGTAAACAGACAAGACAAACAAGACGCATACAGGGGCAGTGTATGACACGTGTGGGGGGGTTGCACAAATGACGGGGACGGAGGTTTGGATATCCAGAGCCCATGAGCCCACAGATGGCAACAGTGGAACTGATATCCCCACCCATAGGCAGTTGCCACTGTCCCTTCACTGCCCAGGACGGGGCTGTGCTGGGGGCTGTGTAGGCAGGGCAACGGGCAAGCCCGTTAGTTGCGCCACCCGTGCCTCGAGCTGGCGTAGGGGCTCAAGGACAGAGTCCCGAATCTCCCTACACACCACAGTCCGGACACTACGGAGGGTGAGTGGTGGATCTCCTCCGGCCACACTTGCAGAGGGGGGGCGAGCCCCATCCCCTGCAGCACTTCCACCCGCAGGTGGCACAGGGCCACCGGAAGAGGGTCCGGACTCGGCACTAGTGCCAGGTGCACTCGCCAGCTGAGGTGGGAGAGGTGGGTCCGCCGGAACCCGCCTTCCCTGTCGTTCTATGTTTTGCATTATGTCATGACAGTTTGGGTTAGTGACATGTAATACCATTCACAGTTAGTTGTAACAGCATGCATTAGTATTCCAATTAACCAAACACCCAGATATTCACACCATTGAACAGCGTGCATAACACATGCATAATTTGAACAGTAATACACAGTCCAACAACATGCAGGGTTGATTGATGGCAACAGGCCATCAGGTGTGGATGTATGAACAGGGCGGATGCATCAACAGACATGCAAATATATATGACCCAACAGGACAGACGTCCAGGGGTGTTAATTGTGATTGCACATACCATTTTCACGTGGAATGGGTTATAGATGGTTAGAGGGTGGGGTAAATACAGTAATATTAACACCTTCGAATACAAATACATATGCTGTACATTTCTAATAGCTACAGTTATATACACACTACTGTTCTAACTCCAGTGTCCTATATGTTAACTACTTAACCTTGCAGATGGGACTGTTACTGCAACATCAATCTACATTTTCTTGCTGTTCATACACATTCATATTGAGCTTTGTTCAGATACATCATCCTGTTACCTTTGCTTTATATACTTGTAGACAAGTGTGGATGTTTGGTATATCAGACAATCATCCTATCTGCGTATTTCAGACTGGGAGCAACATATCCAGATTTTGGTGTACACATTCCACATGCAGCAACACTTTGAACAGATTTTGCTGTTTGGTTCTGAGTCTCACATGCATTTAATTCTGTCCTAACTGCAGTATAGTTTATTCAGGGTTATTACTACTGTATTGCTGTATTCCTGACACTTTCTCACACTCTCTCACTTGCTTTCATGTTACTATTCAGACTGGTACTTCTAGGCTTTATTGACATGTTTTAACAGTAGTTGTTACAGTTCTTTCCAGCAGTCTCACTTCTGTCATGTTTCAGTATTTCCACAGGGATATATTTCACACATGTGATTTCATCCTCTTCTGCAGCTATACTTTACATGCTGCTGCAGGTTGTGTACTATTTTCTTACAGGCAGGGCAGTTTTATTTCAAAATATATGTTGGACAGTTTCATGTTTAGTTTACACTTACAGGCTGGGAACTGTTGTAATCAGGCAATACTTGCATGCACTTTCACACTGTTACTTGCAGATTTAATTCCTTCCTGGCTACACTGCACTCTTTTGCTGACTGTCATACATTTATATATCTTTACAGTTACTAGTAGTGGATTACTGACCTGCCTGGTGGCGCAACCGCACCAGCCTATCGGCATAGGCTCTGCGGTTCGCAGAACGGACACCTGCAGCTGTAATATAAATGAAGTAATATTGGAATACACATCTCCATAATTTCAGGTAGTTTAACTTTCTACATACATAATTAATTGTTACTTACTCAGTGGTGGGCGTTGGGTGATTGCCGGGCCTCCTGGATCCAAAGGTTCAGTTGGTCCTGCTTGCGTCTCTTCAGGTCCGCATGGTGGTGACGGACCTGCTCACCTGTCCTTGGAATTCCTGTGGCACTGGTGAGTTCATGAGCCAACTGGTCCCACGCCTCAGCCCTGTACGCTCCCCAGAGGACCTGGCCCTGCATGAGTTGGGCCTCATGGTTGTGGACTAGGAGCCAGGCCATGTACCTGGACTCCTCAACACCCCACCTCTGCGCTCGAAAGCGACTACCCTCTCCTACACCTGACATTCTGCCTGCAGGTCTGTTCTACAATCGTTTATGCTGTGTATTCCCGCCTATGGGGCTTATATAGTCCGTTTTTCCCGCACATATCTGTGATTGGCCATTTTGGAATTGTATCAACTTCAGTAAACCTGCATTGTCATGCTGTAGTTTGTATTCATTCCTATATATGAGCTATTATTGCATTTCTAGGTACTGCTGTCATGGCTTAGTGGTTCTGTACCTTGACTATGGTGTATAGTATCCTGGGTTCGAAGCTGCCCACTGCTTTTTATTTTTCATGACTGTCTAGACATGTTGAAGGGTGTGTCTGTGTAAGGGCAGTTTTGATACAGCTTGCTCAACGTTGCCCGTTGGTTAGCTTGTTTGCACGGTGTGCAGCTCCGCGCAAACGGGGTTCGCTGGTTTAAGCCTCATTTGGCTATCGGCACGCATATTCCGCTCAGCTCAGTTAGGGGCACATATATTTAGCATGGTAAACCACTGCTCAGCTACGGGCACTCAATTTGCACCAGTTAAACCAATGCTTATCTACGGGCACATACACTCACTCTGTGACCTGTAGCTCAGCTATGGGCACATCTGGCAGTTTATTTCATTGCATTTTACATATATTCTGGTTTTATGTGTACATATGTGTCAGGGACTTGTTTCCTGCTTATTTTGCATAAAAAAAAAATTGTGTTGTGGGGGCTCGAACCATGAATGCCTGCTCTGCAGCCGGCATCTCTACCGCTACGCTATTGCTTCCTGGCTTATTTTGCATATTTAGTTCTTATATGCTTTCCCATTGACTGCTAACTGTAGCTGCGCTACGGGCACGCCCGCGCAAACGAGCGCATTCACGGTTAAACATTGTTACAATTTAAAAAAAATATGACATGTTCATTTAGATTGTTTTATGTTTAATAGTCTGTAGGGGCATGTGTTGTGTTGTGTTTATTCACATTTCCGTGGACTCTGTTGTGGGTGTCTACTTTGGACACCTTTACACTTATGGGGGCGTGTCCGCTTGCAGGGATCAGCCTACGGACACGCCCCCACATGTCTTACACGGACTGTGTTAGACTTAGGTGTGATTCAGCATGCTCTCATGAATTTGCAGAGCATGCTGACATCACTCCGTTTAACTGCAGCCTCCATGTATGAGTTATAACTCTTACACGGAGGCTACTTGAATCCTGGTCAATGTCATTTTATTGTCATTCAGGTTGAGGAGTTTATTCACACAGGGGCTGTAATCATGTCAGACATCTGGCCCTTAAGTCTGGAAGTCTTGGGTTACTCATGTGACTACCCTTACTGAACCAGATAGGCATTTAAAAATCTGACTATTAAATATATAACAGCTTAATCACTTTGGCACCCTCCAGTGTCTTTATAGCCTAGCCATGCAACGTAACCCAGTTTTGTCTAAAATTACATTGGACACCTATATGGTGGGGTGGGTATGTAGATAAGGAGGTAGCTAAAGGTTATGTGGGGAGTATATTAGCTTGGAATTAGTTAACTTACTGTCTGCCCCTGTCCATCAGAGGCATGTGGGTCAGACTGGGGTTGAATTTATGATGTCCCATCTAATAATTAAGGTTTTGCTTGAGAGAGTCTGGGATGAACTCCACTTCACATGGATGGGAAGCCTGTTCCATAATGCAGAGGTCAATTTGAGGTGGATTTGAGAATGCCTTACATGACAAGCAAATATCACCTCTCAGTACCATGTGGAAGACTGAGTAAAGTAATATACACGTAAGGAAATCTGTATATCAGATAGAAATTGTTGATCATGTGCTTTATGAATACTATTTTATTAAAGACTTTTGGACTTTTATTGCTCTTTGTTGAAATATGAACTCTTAAAAATGTGTTACATATGATATGAGGTAAAAAGTGAGGCATTACTTGTGGAATCTGGAGGGTATTGATGGGAGACCTACCCTGGCTTCTGTAAAATACAAGTATCTATTTAATTTCCAGTAAAAAAGACTGTAGAAACTGATTTATAAAATTCCTAATGTTGTACGGTGAATAAATAATTTGAAGTCACAGGGTAAAAAAAGAACAATTTGCTGAACAAAAAAAAATACTATCTGGGAGTGATAAATTTGTTGTATTATCTCTGTGATGAGTTGTACTTCTTTCTGTTTGTTTAATAATTTGTCTCACAAAAGGAAATATTGCCAGCCCAGCTCACTGGAATTTTGTATATAATTATATGTCATTTGTGAATATTAATATGATTTATAGAGAGGTGTGACAGAGGGAAATACTGCCAGCACAGCTGTCTGGAATTTTGTAAATAGTTATATGTCATTTGTGAATATCAACATGATTCATGTGCCTGTATTACAAATTAATTAGAACTGTATGTTATGTGTATATCAAACTACTGGTACAGAAGTGTGTGTAAGTTACTGATCTTAAAGATGTATCCACAGTGTACCCTACTGGAAAAGAACAGAAATGTATATATGCTATCATAATTGTGTAAATGTATATAAACAGTGGACATTGGAACATAGAAGGTTAACTTGCAAAACTTCAGAAAAATGGTTGAAATTAAATTGTTTTATAACTGCACCATAAAAGCAAGGGGACAGGATGTCTAAAACTAGGAGCCTTCTGCATTTATTGTAAGTGTTTTATTGTTTTATGTCTTCCAGCAGTTGCAAACATCTGAAGGCTATGTATTTTCATGGGGAGATGCTAAATGCTAGCAGTTTCTAGCAATGATTGTTGGGCCTGGGAACTGAAGTCAGGTGACAAAAAGTGATGTCATGCTGCAAGTATCTCAGCAGTAATATTTGATATTAATTTAAGAACTCTATGAGAGAGTGACTGGGCATTTTGCATTTTGTCTTTGACATGGCAGCATCAGCTGGAAACATCTACTTACCACATCTGTCTTGCCTTGCTGTAAGTAAGTTAACTAGGGTACAGTCATTTCTTTTAGATTCCGTAAGGATATAGTAAAGATTAGTTTAGATGTTTTCTGTATTTATTTGAGACTGTCCTGCAATACTGTTTTAAATATTTCCTGTGATTTTTGAACTCTGATGTCACTGCAAAGACATGTTTAGTATTGTCTTGTTCTTTTATTATTTGTTATTAAATATATTTCAACCTGTCTTTGTGGCTGATATTTGTGAGACATATTTAAGCTCTTAGAGTACTTGCATATCTATTTGGTGACACTGTGCAGGTCACTCCTAATAGCCTTGCTCTTGGTCAAACTACCATTTGGATTAATAGTAACATTACACAGTAGGATTGGACACCCTTTGTTAAGGGCCTTAAAGTAGCTGATAAGGGGTTCTGGCGGCAGTGATAAATACCTTACAGTCTTGGTAGAAGAGGGCATAGCTAGTAAACCTGTGCCAGCCTTTCCAATGTGCGTGTGTGTGTGTGTGTGTGTGTGTGTGTGTGTGTGTGTGTGTGTGTGTGTGTGTGTGTGTGTGTGTGTGTGTGTATGTAAATAACAAATCTCCAAGAGTGTGCATGTGTCAGCTACTTGGGCAGGGACATGAAGCCCTGGTTGGACAGAGAGAGAGTGTTGGAGGATTTGGCTTGGTACCCTGGCTAAGGACTCAGGTCTATAGCTGTGCCATTGTGGAGTCTTATTGGGCATCTGGAGAAAGAAGAAGAAACCAGCCCCAGATTGACTGTGGTCTCTGTGTGCTCTTAAGGAAATTTGCACGTTACTGCGTGTGTGTACTTGTCATCCTCCCAGTATGTATACCCCCCACTGTTGCCAGTGGTGAGGATTGAGGCTCCTTTATTATTGGACCAGTGTTGGGGCATCACAATTTGATTTTTTCTTTTAATTTGTTATGCTTAATATAAAGATGACTATTAAGTCTGTTTCCCCCGCTTCCAGTATAACTCATCACAGATACACTCTATGATGTTAAAAGTAATCAAAAGAAGCATACCACTTAAGGAATTCACTGAAAAGCTTACTGGCTACAAACAAACTTATTGCAAATGGTATAATCAAAGATTCCCTACCCTCTACAACCATGTAGCTGTTAGTGAAACTGAAACAATCAGAGGAGATTATACAAATGCAATAGTATTTGCAGGGACAACAGAGTTGGATATGAAACTGATTGACTATGTCTACATGATGCCTATGACTGGTATATGATATGGGATCATCACTGTCATTTACCCCCCTTTTCCCATTTTGTACATGGGTACCAGGGATTGTGTCAACTGTCACTGTCTCATGTGATTCATTGCCATTCTCCTGCCTTCTTTGCTATCATGTCTGACTGTCAGAGGTCTTCTCTCACACAATCCATCCATGCATTTGATGGCATAATTTCCTCTTGCCTTTTTTTCTAACTGTCCCAAATCTTCTTCACCAGATTGTCCTCTGGTTTCCTGCACATGTACTCAAACCACCTTAACCAGTTTTCGTTGACTTTCTGTGCAGTTTGAGCTACTTGGACTTCTGATCTGATGACATAGAGGCACTTGGAATTAACGTCGGGCAGCATGATGCCAGGGAACTTCTACGGGCTAAGCTTGTAAAGGCTCCAGGGACATTAGCCTAGTACACACTTAGGAACCTATGAACATAATTCCTTGTCCCATAGTGTGCATCCTACCACCAATCTCAGGCACATCATCTCCATAACCTCTAGCTCCCTCACCTGTTCTACCTTCATTGCTCAATTTTATATACCATAAAGCAGTACTGATCACACCACTCTTTTGCATACCTTACTTTTCAGCTTCTTTGGCATTTTTCTGTCACATGCACTACCCGTGACACATTACACTAAATGGCTGCAGCCCCTCTGATTCTAGCTTTGACTTTCTCATTCTGACTTCCCTTATTTTAACCACCTCTCTCAGATATTTGAAACTGCCCCCTCTGACTCATTTGCTAATGTAGTGTATCATCAGTATGAACAACTGTGGGTTCAGGGCTGAACCCTTATGCACATCCACTCCCACTGGGAACCCCTCTATGAAACCAAACATTGTTCATCTTTGAGACACTGGTTCTTTGTGCATAGCCTGAGCTAATTCTACCAATGTTTCTGGGACTTCAGACCAGTGCAGGACTGCCCAAATCAGCTTTCCAGGGACCTTGTCATATGCTGTCTCCAAGTGTGCCCAATTGAACTATCTCCTCATCTTTAGCTTCTTCTCAACTATTTGTCACACTGTTAACATTGGGCCAGTTGTGCTGCATCCTGATCTAAATCCAAACTGCTCACATCCCATTTTTTCTACTACACTAAGCATTTATTTATCAATCATCCTCTCCAGAACTTTCATGCAGTGAAACAAAGGTTTGATACCTCTGTACTGCCCACACTTGGTAATGCTCCTTGTTCCTGTACACTGGCACCAGAATGCTTATTCTGTAGTCATCTGGGATATACCTTTCTCTTGTTCCTACTTCTTCTAGGATGGGTTCTTTTTCTTCTTTCATCATAGGCTGTATCTGGAACAGTCCAGCTTCTGTAGCATTTTCTTCATTCAGAAGGTGGTGGGAGTACTCCTTCCATCTGCTTTTGATGTCCTGTGGGATGGTGAGCAAGCTGTTGCTGGCATCCTTTATGAAGGGTGTTTGATAACTACCTTCTGTCTGTCTTTGTGTCATCTGCTGAGTTACTTTCCATTAGCTAGCAGAGTACCTGTGATACCTTGCTCTTTTCTTTTGTAACTACAATCTTGGTGTCTTTGTAAGTCAACCAATGTTCTTTCTTATCCAGGTTTGTTTTTCTGTCTCCCAGGTTTTCTGCACACATTTATTTTGTTGACCTCCTAGACGTCTGCATTCTACCACCAGTTTTCATTGTGTACCTTATTTTTGTACCTAGGTGAGCTGTATATCTTTATTTTATTTCTTTCCTTATCCTTTGTTGACCAGATTAATCCCACTACCTCTATTCTGGGTAGATACATGGTGGTATTAATAATACTAAGGGAAATTTGCCCAGGGCATTGAGAAATTTCCCGTACTCATCATTGTTGGAAGTGGGACACATTTTTTATGAGCACTTCCTGTTTCTATTCCTGATGCAGAAGTGGCCCAGAGAAACAGGGCAGCAGATGAAGAGAGAAGGGGTTTAAGGAGTTGAAAATGAAAAGGAGGTAAAAGCAAATCTCAAGACCAGAAAGTGTGTGAAGTATTCTAAGGAAATATTTTAAAGAAATCTTTTTGATAGAGATGAGTCTGCAGATGAATAATTACATACCTCTAATTGGAAGGGTTGCAGGATGATTTACTTTAAGAAATGTTGATACAGAGTGATGCAGAAATTGAGGGAGACATTTCCTGGGGGAATATTATGGAGTAAATACAAAAGGAGGATGCAGAGACTATCTTGAAGAATAGTAGTTAGATTTAAAAGAAAACATGCAGAGAAAGTAAAAGAAGGTTAAAGGGGAGTAGCCAAAAAGATGGCAGAAGAAAACCGAAGTATGCGGTAAGGATTCACATTAAAGAAGAGAAAAAAATGGACAGACATGAAGTGTGGGACAATTTAATAAGTTCTTTGCGTGTAAAAGCACATGAGCTAAGAGCATTTGTTCTTATTAGCAAAGAGACATTTTGTGACATTATATTTGAGTCTGTTTTTTCAATGGAAGTTTTTCTTGGAGAATATGAAAAAAGAAAGACTGTAACCCATGGAACATTTATCTGATGAAAGTGTTTAACAGGAAAACAAAAATATATATTTCATGTACAATTTCAAGCAGAGGTAAAAAATAGACTTGAAAGGACATCCAAAAGCTTTATTTGAAGAAGTACCGGACATTAAAAAAGTTTATGAGAAAAGGGGGTTAATGGATTGGTAGTTGGGATTTTAATACTGTTTTAAAATAGAAAGATAAAAAAATTATACCTATACCAAACATGATAACTGTGGTGGACAATCGGGTGCCGTAAAATACTGACTACCCAAAATATTTTTTTGTTGTTGAAAAGGACATTTTTTGATAAGTAACTGTGGCAAATGAAAAGGTTGCGTGTGTTGGGAAATGGGACATGATGCAAGAAAAAATGTGAATTGAAATGATTGGATTTTTATATGTTGATTGCAAAAACTGAAAATAACAGTAAGGAAAAAGAATGAGAAGAAAAATGAACAAAAAGAAGTCATTTTAGTAGTAGTAGAAATAAAACAGAAATTAGATGAGAAAAAAAACAGAGGGCATAGAAAAAGGCTGTGAAAGAAGTGAAGACGAAGACGACATAAATTGTGACGTAGTAAGAGAAAAAAAAAAAGAGTCACGGTCCCCTTCAATAAATACATCAAACCGAATGACATTTGATGACCTTTATTAAACTTTCATAAATATAACTTTATTATCCAATATTTATTAATTACAAATGACAACACAACATAGCTGATTGAATTCCAACATCCACATCCATGTAATGTTAACCAGGACAGCATGACCTTGCTCATCCTGACCCAGTAAGCAGTGTCCATACCTCCTCCTCACTTACTTATGAAGCAGCGTCCCACTACTCACTTCATTTACCATTTACTGAATCTCACCTCCCACTTATTTTACTTAAGAAGCAGCATCCCAATACTCACTTCATTTACCATTTATTGAATCTCACCTCCCACTTATTTTACTTATGAAGCAGCGTCCCATTACTCACTTCATTTACCATTTATTGAATTGCACCTCCCACTTATTTTACTTATGAAGCAGCGTCCCAGTACTCACTTCCTTTATCACTTATTGAATTAACATCCAACCAAATAAGCAGTGTCCTTACCCCCGCTTGTTTATTTATCTAAGCACCTTCAGTACTCACTTCCTTTCCCAATTCCTTGGAATGACCATCCAAAACCAGAGTGGAAACAGAAGAGGGCACACCTGTCCCTCTTCTCTGCCCACCAGCCTAACAAGGCTTTTCCCCCTCTCTCCAATAAACTTTCAGCAACGTAATCACCATTAATTCATTAGGCCTACATCATTCAGTGTACTCTATCCCCACTAACTAAAATGGATCTGTATCACCTCCTAAATCCCTGTCACATAACAACATAGCCATTTACCCAAACAACTGAAAGCAAACCACTGATCCATTCCTAATGCCCGTGTAACAAACTGTAAATTCATAACCCAGTATAACCATTACACATGAACTAAATAATCTGTATCTCACTGCCAACAGAAGCCTCAAGAATTTAAAAGACATTACCAGCCAACTGTACAACCAAACCTTAAGCCCCCAGCCAATAAAACTGTGCAGAAGTGACTGCCTACCTTCATGCCCCTTACATCCCCATTTTACCACCCAAATGAATGTAATAACCAAATTAAATCCCATTAAAGTCAGCGCAGTAACAATCCTATCATCAACTGTCTATTATAACATAACATCCATTAAGTGGTCATCATGGCATTAAGCAACTAACCCATAACAGTAGCCTTATACACTTTTTTTTATTTTTAATCATATTAATACCTATCAAATGAACCACCACAACTCCAAGAAGCCCAATGTCTCCCAAAACGAACCCATGGCAATGACATGTCATCAGGCCGAACTGCAACCCCTCTATCTGCCCAGCAGATACAGTAATCACCAACGTGATTATAATTTCTTGGTGGATCGATTGCCTAGTAATCCTACCATTATACACACTATTCTTATAAAGCAAGAAAACATTTCTAATCCCAAACCACCCAACTACTAACTTCAAAACATCCATGAAATGGCAATCACACAGCCCATAGCCCACTGACCCTCCATTTATCAAACACCAACCTTTACAATCAACTTAGTTTGACAATAATTAATGTCTTAGTTTTCACACTATGAAACCTACCCTAACTCCTCCAGCACATGAACCACTGCACAAAATTCAGTAATTAACATAACCCCAATACCCATACAACTGAAGTAATAGCCGCCAACTCCTCCTTGACCAACTGAAGTACCCAGCCTTGTTGACAATCCTAAACCATATCCGTCAACAGTCCATCCCACCAATCTCCTACCCCCTGGCAGCTACAATACAATCTGACCCAGCTAGTAACAACCCTACCATATACATTACTTATAAAGCTGCCCCAGGATCCTGCCACACTCATGTAATCTTCTAAACTAACCTGAGTTGCCACAGCTAGTAGTGCCAGTGACCCATATCACTGCCATAATATCCAAGTGAAACTGGACCCTACTTCTAAAATTCATACATATACCAACCACCTCCTATCTGCCCAAAGTGCAAGTCATCTGGTGCAGTGGCTACTCACTCTAAAGACCTTAATCTGGTATGTAACATTAGAAAACCTGCTTAATGGAGAGACAGGTCCGACCTTACAATCTCCTTTATGTCAACAGATCACCTCATTGGTCCTCTTCAAGCAGTCTGACAACTGAATGCAAGTCTTGCAACTAACTTCACCTTGACCATCTGACTGCCTTACCATGTTCTCAACCCATCCAAATAACTAAATCCTCCCGCTGAGCTCCTTCCCTCAGGCAGCTGCAGCACAGGTTTAATCAATCTGACAATACCCTACCATAAGCATCCCTTATAACAGATACCCCATACTCCTACAGTAAGCCAAAACAATGCCTAGCTTTAACCTTCTAACTGCTGCACAACCAAACACAATTTGAGAAACTGAATAGGTAATGGAAAATCACCCTAAAGGTCCCCCCATGTCCCCTTTAAACAAAGGGAACAGGTCCTGCACATGGAATTAAGGGTAGCAATTTCCTGTGATCCTATGAGTGTCGTGACTCCACCCCACTCAAAAAAAAAAAAAAACAGACTGCCCTTAACAATCCCCCAACCCTACTTTTTCCTGCCCCAACATACCTTCTTCACACTTGCCCCCCACTACTCTGAACTGCACACAAAATTGATGTGCAATAATAAGTTTTCAGTGAAATCAGATTACCTGTAACCTCTTGTGCACCACTCTATCACTGGAACTTCCCACCCTGCCAGTTCCATTACCTTTGAAATGCACTTCTGTTGCTCCCTTTGCACTCCTCATGTGTGAACTCATTGCACACCCCTCTAGCGACCAGGACATCTACTGCAACAAACTGCTTCCACCGTCTACAACCTCACTGCATAGCCCTGCAGCAGTTGAAAACACCCATCACAGCACCATTATCTGCAAAGAGTAAGACAAATGTAAATCCTCAGAAATGCATTAGTAAGGTTCCACCTTTTAACCATTTGTTCCATATTATAGAGGCAACACTCCTTATCTTGACAATGGAAGGAGAAACAGTCAGGGCCATGCAAATTTAAACCATACCTATCTCTGCCAAAACAGCAGATCACAGAGCCTGTGACAGCATCCCTGTTAAAGTAGAGGCTTAGCTCACATAACACCCCATACCATTATCAGATGTCCAACCCGATAACAATACCAGACTTCCAATGGTTTTCAGATGAGAATGAGAAATGTGAACATAGAGCTGTACTCGCTGTTACGGGAAAGCCACCAACTTCCCCAACCACATAAAGACTTCAGGCACGCTGGTATAGTCAATGAAATATATAGTCACTAAAACTGTAACTCCCACCACCCAGAAACTGCCTGCCCCTCCTACTTCCAACCCAAGAAACCCCAACTTTAAGACCAGTGTCATAGAGAAAGGCTACTGTGCCCTCCTGCTAATACTTGCCTGCCTCTCAGCCTCTCAGAGATATAATGGAAGAAAAGCCACAAATTGCTCCACCTAAATTAGCAAATAAATATGTCCATCCCACCACTTCTGGGCAGTGGCTGAAGTCCGATAACTACAAATAGCAATAAGCTTACATGATACCTCCCCACCTCCCAGCTCAACACACCTGAACAAAGCCACCAAAGAGGAACAACAACCCCTTCCAGTGACAAACTTTATTGCTCTTCCAAACTTGGCAAGCAGAGACCAACCAACTGCCGAGTAAAATGTGGCTGTTCTTACCCCCACACCACCTAAATTATTTTCTTAGATTCATAATAGGCTAACTGCCTTTATGGGCTATTTTAAGCTTAGCTCATTACCCATGTGAAAATCAAACCCTACCTTGTGGCTATAAGGTAAACACCTTAACCATTATGCCAACCTATCACCCAAATATTATTGCTATTAACTGTAGACATTGTCAGAGTCAGAGCATATGAAGCAATATGCATTTTCTGAAGTAAAAAAGTCTATATAACTCTTGATTATTGTCATTATTCATTGTGTAATTCACCACCTTCCTTCCAAAAGGCATTAGTTTTAAGAGGGATTAAGAGGGGCCGAGCTAAAATCTGAATCAAATCAGTGACATCCCTGAATAGAAAGAAAACTGCCTTAACATACTGATGGATAGGTTTGCCCTCTTCTTGACCTACAAGCCTCAGACATCCATGATGGAGAAAGTTTGGTATGAAGCTACATACAGAAGAAACAAAGCCTAGTAAGATAAATTTGAGTTTGCCTTTATGTAATGCTTTTATATAGTGTCTTGATAGCACTGTATTAGCTACCAGGTCATTCAACTACCTTAATCATTTCTACAGTATCTCCCTACAGTATCACCCCTGAATCAGACATCCTCCTTTTACAACTTGCATTCACAAATACCTTAATCTGCACTGTTTTACATACACCATCAGACAAGTTTCCACAGTCTAAATCCAGTAATGTGGCTACAACTTGTCATATATTATGTCAAAGCTAACTCTACCATATAATTAGAGTGGAATACTAAACATGACACTGCTAAGGATATCATATAATCACATGGAAAGCATACTTGTGTGACATATACAACATTCCAAATAAAAGCATACCATACTGCATATTTTCAAATAAGTAGATATACAATATATTTATATGTTTGCTGTCCAATCAAAATACACATATGATCTACCAAAAGGAGTATGTTCAGTTTACTGCTTTGATAAAACTCCAGGTTTTTCATTGCTCAAGAAACCGTCACATTTCAGAGTTTGCTCATACTGTCATGTATTATCTAAATAGATTTTTTGTTTTGTCTTGTGACAAACCAACAGTGAAATTGGATGTGCCAACTAGAAACCTGCTACCTCTCCACCCTGAACACAAATACCAATCAGCATTTAACATCAGACAGCAAGATCATCTGATCGACTATGATGAATGCACTTGAGCATTCTTCAGCATCCAACTAATTTTTTTTTTCAGTAAATACCCAAGATATTTAACTATTGACTCCAGGCGTGTATATGTAACTGCTGAAGGAGCAATCGCCAGCTTGTAGTCCTGAGCATGTGTGGCAAGAACCCATGAGAAGAAAGAGAAAACACAATCCATACCCTAAATGGAGGCAAACGCCCTTGCAACACAGCTGTGCATGCACCCAAACTGGTCGACACAACCTGCTTCTTCCACCTGCTCTCCACAACCGCAAAAGGGAAGCATGGCCAGCAATACCACTAACCTCCAGTGGAATGCAACAGGAGCCATCACCCACCAAGATCCTCACCTCCCTGAATTAAAAGTAACTCGGCAAGTGGACATATTCTACATGAGAAGCAACACTTCAAGTAGTTACAGGAAGCGACTCCCACTTCCCAAGGCCCCACTCTCGAACTGACTTACATAACCACATCCCAAAGCAATCCCAGGCCCTAAACACTATTTATTTATTTATTTTTATTTATTTTTATTTTACATTTGTTAACCGGGAAAGTCTGACTGGATACAGATCCATTTTCAGTGGAGGCCTGAGGAGAAAAGCTCCAAATGTACAAAAACAAGTGTAAATGCAGTGAAATTATGACAGTGAGTTATCACAAAACTGAGATTTGTTTAACGATAAGTACACACAGGTACATGTTTTTCTCACATACACAGAGCAAAGGTTGGAAGCAAGTAGCTGAGAAAGAAATAGTTAAATATTTCATCTGAAAAGGAAAACATATATTAACGGTGGTTATCATACATGGTGTAGTGTTAACTTTAAATCTTTCCAGTAGGTGGGTGATGCACAGAATTTTAAACAGTTAGAGTCAAGAGTTTTATTCCTGTAATGAGGTTCTCATTTATGAATTATGTTTGAGTGGGGGCTAGTCAGAGTTTGTACAGGGACAAAGTCACTGCATTTTTAGGTATTTCCTAAGGGATTTTTTAAATTGGGATAAGGAGGGGTCAGTGGTGAGTTCAGCAGGAAGTTGGTTCCAGTTTTACCAGCAGAGTTGGAGAATAGTGATTCACCAGCTGAAATTTTGGTTTTAACAGTTTGCACTAGCAATTTTTTGGAAGAGAGAAGGGAATTTTAGATTACTGTAGGGGATAATAATATTTTTCAGTATGGGTGTACTGTCTGGTTGGTAGAGGATTTTGTGAACAACTATTAATTGGTTATATTGCAGTTGATAGGGTAGTTTAAGCCAGTCTAACGAATGAAGGTTAAGGCAGTGATGGGTTCTATAAGCTGATCCTGTGGCAAATATGGCAATGTTATTATAGCACCTAGTTAATTTATTGAGGTTTGATTTACTTAGCTTTACGAAGATGGGTGAGGCATAAAGAAGGGTCGATAGCAGATGCGTACGGGCAATAACAGTTCTAGCAGATGGGGTTAGGAATGGTTTAATCCTGTATAAAGAGCCTAATGTTTTATTAACTGTTTTAATAGTTTTGTCTATGTGAGCATCAAACCTGAGGTTGTTGTCGATGATCACTCCCAGTAGTTTAGTACTAGATTCTGGGGGAAATTATGGTACCATTGTTAGATATTATGGTGAGAGTTGGTGAGGTTACCTTGCGAGTGGGGGAGAAGAGTAATAGTTTGGTTTTATTTGGGTTTAATAGTAGTTGGCAACCAGTGAGTCAGTTCTCTACTTTGTTGAAAGTGATTTGGGACAAGGATTGTAAATTTGTGGGGGAGGTGGCAGAGCAGATTAGGCTTAAACCATCTGCATACTGAATACAAGTTGCATCAGGGATGACTTTGTACAGGTCATTAATGAATATGGAGAATAGGAGGGGACCTAATATAGATCCCTGTGGGACTCCAAGGGTGACTGGTAAAAGGTACAATAGGTTATTCTTCCATAGTACAGCTTGTTGTCTGTCACTTAGGTAAGAATGAAAAGCAGGTAATTGCTAGGTTATCTATGGAGAGTGATTTTAATGTGTTTAAGAGTAGCTGGTGATTTACCATATCAAATGCCTTGGATAGGTCAAGGAAGAGGGCTGATGAGAGCTTGTTGTCATTATGGTTTTGATTTATTGTATGGGAGAAGGAGAGAAGGGCTGAGGTTGTACTATGGTAAGGTCTAAATCCATGCTGGGAGTGGGGCTAAGAGAGTGTTTTGATTCAGATAGGCAAGACATTGCTTGTGGATACATTTTCCCATTATTTTAGCCAAGAGAGACAGAATGGCTATAGGCCTATAATTTGAAAGTTCAGTGGAATATCCCCCTTTATGAAGAGGAACAATGTGGGAGATTTTCCAGATGTGGGGGATATACGCTTCGTGGATAGTTCTATTGATTAAAATTGATATGGGGTATGCAATTTCATTAGTGGCTTTTTGGAGCTATTCTGCAGGGAGTAGGTCTGCTGAAAGGGTGGTGGGTTTCAGTTTTTTAAGTAGGGACTTAATAAAAGATGTTGGTACTGGATCAAGCTTAAAGGGGATCTCAATATCAGGTATGGGGTTGGTGGTGCTTGGGGTATAGGGAGATAGCTTACTGGCTAAGGACTGCACCATTTCTGTAAAGAAAGTGTTAAAGGTGTTAGCAACAATTTTAGGAGGTTGTTGGATGGCAGTTAAGGGGGTAGGGGTAGTTGATTGGCCTAGGTGGAGAAGTTTGTTTATGCC
Source organism: Protopterus annectens (assembly GCF_019279795.1). NCBI lineage: Eukaryota > Metazoa > Chordata > Ceratodontiformes > Protopteridae > Protopterus > Protopterus annectens. The sequence goes on from NC_056733.1 coordinate 1,926,845,504, forward strand.
TAACCAGAATTTTTGTGGTTGATTTTGGTGCTTTTTTTGCAGATTACAGTAGTAATTCTTTTTGTCTAGCATAATACACTTCTTTGCATCATTTCTCAGCTGTTTATATATAAGATGGTCTTTGGGGGACTTAGTGATTCTCCAGGAGGTCCATGCTTTGTTTCTGTTAATATTTTTTGCCTTGCATCATTGGACAGCCAAGGTGCTACTTTGTTATTGGTTCTGATAGTGCGTGGGGGAGCATGTTTATCCAGGATAGCAAGAAATGTAGAGTTCAAGTATGAAACCGCTTCATCTAGTGGAAGTAGCCATAGGTTGGACCAGTCACATGTGTTAAGTTCATTCTGAAATTTAGTGTGAATAAAGTTCTTACAACTTCTAATGGTTTTAATGGAAGATTGTTGAGGGATGTCATTTCTTTTCCTGATTATATAGGTCAGGAAGTGATCACTAAAGTCCTCAGGTAGGGTGCCTATTTTATATATCTCAGGTAGGTTGTTTATTAATATCCAGTCTAGGATACTTTCTTTTTTGTTAAGCTTATTGATTCTGGTTGGGGAAGATATCATCTGGGAGAAGCCATGCAAATTTATATGGGTGGAGGGGAAGACTGAAGAGCAAGTATTCCAGTCGATATTAAAATCCTCGAGAATAATAGTTTCCTGGGGGCAGTTAGTGGAGAGCCATTGGAGGATGCCCTCCAAGGTATTTGTGTTGTCACCTGGGGGAATATAGATACATGCAATGTTTATAGATTTGCGTTTGTTGAGTCAGACCTCTGTGATGAGTATTTCTGCATTGTTAGTAAACTATGCATTTGGGGTACTAGTTTTGGATACTTCCAGAGTGGATTTATACAAGATGACTACCCTCCCCTCCTTTCTTAGAGATGCAATCAAGTCTTAATATATTGTATCCTGGGGGTATAATCTCATTATCAATGGTAGCAGGCTTGAGCCAGGTCTCGGTAAGGCATAGTATATCAGGGGAGTGGACATCCAGGAGGGAATGTAAGTAGTGAATTTTCTTGTTTATACTTCTAATGTTTAGGTGACATGCTAGGAGTGAGTTGGGGGCATTATTTGAGTTTTGTAGGCTAGTATGGGAGTTATTTGTAGGGCTGATAGTAACAGGTAGGGTTGGGCCTGGGTTAGGGTGGATGTCACCATCCACTATGAGGTTAGATAGTAATCTAATAGCAAGTTTCTGGAGTTTTAATAAGAGTTTGTGGTAGTATTTAGTTCTAGGATTAATATATGAAGCATGAATGGGATGTTGAGTTTTTGCATTAGAAGAGTTTGATGAAGGTAGGATAGTGGTTGGTTAGAATTATGTGGCTGATTAGTAGTACCGGTTTTGGTTCTAGGGTAGTGGGTGCCAGGGAGGTGTTGGTATTCTTAGGCTGTGAGAAGATAGAGAATTATAAGTGGGGGTATTAGGCAGTAAATAGGATTAGAGTTTGAAGATTTATTAAAAGTATGTGGAGGCATTGTAGGGGTATTTGAGTAATGCTTTGAGTAACACTAAGGATCACAACTGTAAAGGATCTCTAACTCTCCTGGCCCAAAATCTGAACAACCAAATAAAAGGAGGTGGAAAATAAGGAGGATTTAAAGCATCCTACCAAACACAGCCAGAATGAAGGTCTTGTGTTACCATGCATTTCTAAAGGATGAAAAGTCTGACTCTCAAAATCTCATCAACCCTGACTTGCCACAACTTCAAAGCACCTCTCATGTCTTAAGTAGCAAGATCAAAAAAAAAAAAAGAAACACTCCTTACCCAAAAACAGAATCCGACCAGTCACACCCCAGCACCAGAAAATGAAAAGCTCCTTACTCATACCCAAGACAGAAATCACCCAAGTCCAAACTTGACTATATGCCATGAACAGCTGAAACAAACCCTTGCTGACAGTGCACATGCATCAAACCCCTGTAACCTGGAACAAACGATCTTAAGCACTCAGCCAGTGAAAGGAGGCACTGCCCACAAATTAAACACCAAACCACCAATGGAACCAACCAAGTGTGCTCCATCTGAATTCAAGTCAGTGTACTCCCATCAAGAGGAACAACAAAAAAAAAAAAGACATTCACCCATGAGATGGCACACCATTACTGGTCCCAGCACATACTACATAACCATACAACACCCCTAACCAAGATCCAAACAAATTAACCATCCACCAACAAATTCCTCACAATTTCAAACACAAACTACCTAACAAGTTACACTAACATAATAGCCCATTAACCTCACTGTCCCCAGACACCTCACACTGATCATGGCTACTTACCAACTTTAAGCATTCATTGATGTTACTCATCAGAACGTGCACTTCTTATTAAATTTACTACTTATAAACCACTTTCCTCAACATCCAAGGCCTACCTGCTCCAAAGTACATACTAATCATCATGGACGTGACTTGCAGTAGCAAGTTCATGCCAAAATGTGATTCCTTACCCAGTTTCACTTGCATAAATCCCTTAAGCCCCTCCCTGATCGTACCTCATTTGCTCCAGATCATCCCTCCCTATTTAACCCTTATACCTTCCCCCACTCTCTTTACTCCTACTAATATAGTTAACTAACCCCACTCTGAAGATGTCCCAGGACAAATTGGTTTGTTACCAAACCTCATTTCTATTGGAAAAAGGATAAAAGACTGAAAAACAAAATGTAAAGGGATAAGTAAAAAATAAAAAAAAAAAAAAAGAGAAAGGAAATGGATGAAAAAATATATACAGCTAGGAAGAGGGTTGGTGTAATAGTTAAAGTGTGTGATTCATAGACACAAAGTACAGGGTTTGATTCTCACCTTGGGAGGGAAATTGGCTTGGCTTACATATTAAGGCAACTAGCTTCATACTTAGCTATAAACTTATATAACGATGTATCTAAGGAAAAGGGAAAAATGAAAATTTAGATTGTTTTCTGTAAATGTGAATAGTATTAAGAATATAGTAAGAAGAATAGGGATTTTGGAGTCATGTAATACCTGTGATATAGAAGTAATTATATTAAAAGACACAAGAAGTTTACAAATGAAGAAAGAATACAAACACAAAAACTATGGAGAGGAAAGATAATCTGGAATTCGGGAGATGAAAGGTATTCTGGAACAGAAATACAGTAAAGATATTAGATGTAAGTTTAGTAAAAATGTAGATTTAAATGAAAAGAACAAGCATATATAACACTATATGCTTATACTAATTCTAAAAGGGAAATGCTATTTCATTAGATTTTAGACTATGTAGTGATAAATATGAATATTATAATAGCAGAGTTTAATTATGATTTAATAGACAAGCATAAAAAGAAATTAAATAATATGAGAAAAATTTTAGAAGTTATAAGATTTAATAAATTAACATTTTTGGAGGAAAATTCATGGATTTACAAAAGAGGTATGTATAGAACTGAAATAGATTATTTTATAGTATCAGAAGGTTTAGTTGTAGGTTACGGTGTAGTTGAAACAGGATTTTCTGATCAACTTGCAATATGACTATAGATGGAAGAAAACAAGGAATATGTAAAATAGGCAAAGAATAAAAAGGATAAATGATAATGCATGGAATTAAGAAGGAAAGAGATGAGTAATACATTTATGGAAAGATCATATTACTATAACAAGATTTTATAAAAATTGGTCTGAATGGCAGATGGTATTAAGGAAAAATATAGAAAATATTTTACAATGGCAATATGATATGAGAAAAGTAGAGAAAGAAAATATAAAAGAACATATAACAGTGCATTGGAAGATTTAAAACATAATGATAGAAAGTACTTTGACAAAGAAACACAATTGTATGAAAGACATCAGGAGAATATTCAAGAATTGTTATACAAATGGAGATAGTTTTACAAGGAAAAAAAAGTATCAAGTTACTTAAGCAGATTAATAAAGGATGATGGTAGTGCAATGAGAGAAATAAGACATGTAAAAGGTGAAATAGAAAGAACTCATGATAAGCTTGTGAATAGTGTAGTGCAATATGTACAAAAATGAAAAAAAAAAACATGGAAAGTAAAAAAAGTTAACAGAAAAAGAAAACGAAGAGTTGGAAAATGAGATTTAGTTAAAAGAGATATCCTCAGATTCACTGATCTTACGTGCAGGACTAACGTAGTCCTGCACGGAACCGACCATGTAGGAGCAGGATGGCAGCGCACCATGCATATTAATGAAGGCGTGCTGCCCAAGCCGCCAGACTTACTTGGAGCGTGTACAAGTGCAGGGGGCATGTCTGAGAGCAAAGCACTCAGAATAAACATGCCCCAGCAAAGTAGAACAGCAGAAAGTGTTAAGAAATGAGCGAGACAGCTCATATGTGTCCGCATATCCCCACCAACAATCCCTCCATGTGTACAACAGCAACAGTACATATAAATTAAATGAAGAAACCCTCTTATTTTTTTTTATTAAAAATCCGAGTACAGCTAACCGTAGGTGCACAGGTGTGTCCATTGCTTAGCTACAGTTAATGCAACTTAAATAGCAGAAAGAGGATAAAAAGCAAAATATATGCAAATGAAGCAGTACAGCAATAGTGTAGTTGGCAGAGCAATCTCCTTACAAGAAGTCATTCCCAGTTCGATTCCCACTGCAGTACATTCCATTTTCCCTTCAAATCACTCTATGATAAATATTATTTGTGGCATAACCTAATAAATAACATACATTTGTGAACTGCAGTACTGCATTTAATGCAGATATGAGGTGTCAGTATCATAATGCTGCAAAGTCCACAGATAATCATGTGCCCCATACAGTATCACAGATACAAATGGAAGGTAAACTGTGTAATGAATGATAACTCTATACATTTTCCAAATCACCCACCTCCCCAAGAACCATTACACTATTACTGTCTAAAATGTAGCACTAGTAAGCAGTAGCAAGAGGTAGTAAGTATATTTAAGCACTAGTAAGTGGGTTTAAGCCCATTTGCTCAAGGGTAAGCAATGCGCACACAGGTTAAGCAAGATCGAAGCTAAGTATCTGTAAGCATATGTAACCAAGAGCATTGCTTACCCTCACGCAAACCAGCGCAAACCCACTTACAATTGCTTAAAAGTGCCGTAGTCACTCTGTATCCAACAGCTCTTGTCCTGCCCAGCAACAAAATAATCAGCACTCACAAGTTGCCAACCCTGGACCATGCACACTATAGGCAAAGTGATTTACCACTAAGCCATGGCAGATGCACATACATCTGATGTTATCACAAACATATCATCCAGCACAGTCATTCAGCAGTATAGGAAATGTATTTACTTATGTAGATGTATGTGTGTGTGTGTGTATGTACATATATATCAAGAACAAACTTCGTGACAACAAAGCATTAAAAATGAATGAAAAGGAGAACACCAGCAACCCCTGTATTAGTTAGCGCTGTCGTCTTATGTAATATCAAGACCCCTTCAGACAGACTGTGACATTAATATGAGCAACCATTTCTACATTGCTCAAATACAGTATTTTGAGCAGTTTATGTAAATTAACAAAACAGTTCCTGTCCAAGCATAATGTGAGAACAGTAGTCTTGCAAAAAACTTGAGAAAATAATAAAAAACGGTGCACGTCAAGGGGGCGTGTGGGCATGCTTCATGCTCAGAATGTCAAACCTGGGATGTCAGTTCCGCAGAATTGGTAGATGAGGCTGGGCAGGTGTATTAGCAAACCACTGCTTCTCAAACCCCTGGCAGGATGCTAAGAGTGGGAAAAACAGTGTAGATCAGCTAAGTCTAATCTTGATGCAAAAACAGGTTAATCCCTGGCCCAAAAATTGTAAGTCAATCCAATGTTAACACGTGTCTTGAAAGACGAACAAGGCAAGGCTCGCAGGTACATGGACTAAATGGATGAAGAGCCTGAAGAAGCCTCGGATGAGACAGTATACTGATGAGTACTGAGACTTGGAGAGAGGGCAATGTGTGGAGGTGTGGTATGGCTGGGCTAGCAACCGGAGAATGGATGGTTGCTGTGTATCTGGAGCTCAGGGGGAGGGGGAGGAACAATGGGTATGAAATTATGGAATTATGGATCGAGGTGTGTCGGGGTTGGATGGACCAGTTCAAATCAGACTGCTTCGTGGACGTATGTGTGGGGGGGCTGAATAGAGACTGAGATAACATGTAAGAAAGAAGTGAACTCATGCGTGGTGCTGGGAGGGTGAACTGGAGGGATTAAGATAGTCCAGGCTGAGGAATGCACCTCGGGTAGAAAGTGTTAAGAAATGAGCGAAATCGCTCATTGGTGTCCGCATATCCCCACCAACAGTCCCCCATGTGTACAACAGCAACAGCACATAAAAAAAAAATTGAAGAAACCTTTTATTGTTTTTTAAACATCCGATTAAAGCTAACCGTATGTGCATGGGTGTGTCCATCACTCAGCTACAGTTAAAGCAGCTTAAAAGGCTGAAGAGGATAAGAAAGGAAGATATATGCAATGGAAGCAGCACAGCAATAGTGTACTGGGTAGAGCATCCGCCTAATGAGCAGGCATTTCTGGTATGAGTCCCACTGCAGCACAGTCTATTTTACATGGCAAAGCACATTATAACCAATTTTTTGTTGCAAAACCCACTAAATAACACATATTTATGAACTAGAGTACTGCAGGTAATGCACATGTGAAGTATCAGTGTCATAATGAATAAGTTACTAGTAAGCAGGTTTAAGCACATATAAGCAGTAGTACACATATGTAAGCACTAGTAAGTGTGTTTAGGTTCCTCTGCAAAAACAGGTTCATCCCTGGCCAAAAAATTGTAAGTCAATCCAATGTTAACACGTGTCTTGAAAGACGAACAAGGCAAGGCTCGCAGGTACGTGGACTAAATGGATGAAGAGCCTGAAGAAGCCTTGGATGAGACAGTATACTGATGAGTACTGAGACTTGGAGAGAGGGCAATGTGTGGAGGTGTGGTATGGCTGGGCTAGCAACCGGAGAATGGATGGTTGCTGTGTATGTGGAGCTCAGGGGGAGGGGGAGGAACAATGGGTATGAAATTATGGAATTATGGATCGAGGTGTGTCGGGGTTGGATGGACCGGTTCAATTCAGACTGGAAAGCACTGCCTACACAGATTAAGCAATATGGAAGCTAACTGAGTATAAGGAAGTGTAACTGGAAGTTAACAGTGCTTACCGTCGCCCAAACCCACACAAACCTGCTTACAACTGCTTTAAAGTGCCTTAATCACTCCATATCCAATGACCCGTGCTCTGCCCAGCAACAAAATAAACAGCCTCTGTAAGGCTCGAATCTGCAAAGTGATTTACCACTAAGGCATAACAGATATTCATAAATCTGATGTTTTCACAAACATATCCTCCAGCCCAGTCATGCAACAGTGCAGAGAATGCATACCAACATCTAGATATATGTGTGTGTATGAATATATTAATATCTAAACAGATACAACATATCTATATATATATATATATATATATATATATATATATATATATATATATATATCTATATATATATATATATATATATATATATATTTAGAAATATATGCATATATATGAATATATATGAACACATATACATGCAAATGCCTACATCAACACATATGTATGTCTACACCTATATGTCTACATATACACAGCAAGGTACATACGTGTACACATATATAGAGCTATGTAGGTATATACGGACATAGTCATACATATGTAAGCTGTTATACATCTATATAGGTATATGTGGCCATACATCTGTAGATAGCAACGGTAGATTAACAAAAACAAATATGTCCACATGCACCGTTAATGGGGTTGAGAGGCCCCAAATAATTTACATCTAGTACGAATAAGAATCCCCCCCCCCACAGCCAAACACGTCCACCCTGCAATTCGCTACCAAGTGTTGCAGATCCTATAACCAGGACCTGACATGACATGGGCACAAGATGTTAACAGTACTACATCCCACCTCTATGATTTCAGGCTGGTATTGGTAACATATCATGCAGTACAGTCTGACTCCCATAGGAAATGTAAAACATGGAAGCTATCAACATCCCCAGGATACATATACACAGACATATATATGCAGATACAGATATACATATATATATATATATATATATATATATATATATATATATATATATATAATTACATATATATAGATATACATGTGACTACACATACACACGCAGAGATATGTACAGTCAGATACATATGTAGAAGGTGCACAAAATATGGAACAGCCACAATGCCTACAGTTCACACCTGAACAACTGGACACTGTATGGGCCACCCATACAAATGACACTCATTGCCTGCAACATATTCCCAAAGAGAGGTCATAGGAAAATCACCACACACAGGTTTGCAGGAATGGAAAACCTTTATTTGTGTATTATTACAGTTCTATATACTATTGATACTGTAACTGGGATTGTCTTCTCAGACATGGTGTGTGTGGGAGGTCACATCTGTTTTCCACATGTGTGCCATTGGCTACTGACAGACATCCTAAGGCCATCATAATAAAGTACCGCTGCTAACACGTGCTGGCCCTGTTGACTGCAGCAAAGATATTGGCCAATATGTGTGGACATTCTGACACACTCTGTACAGTCCAGAGGTATACACAGAACCCCTTAGTGCAAAACATGTGTACCATGCCTGACAATATGGATGTTATCAGCCATGTAGATGGGTATAACACATAACAACTGGTATACATATGTCACTTTAGGTTATGCATTCACACACCCCTGTCTGGCCTGACACAAAATAACCCCTGGTACATGGGTGCCATGGCCACATACTACCCACTAGATATTGACATACATCTGTGCAGCATCCTACTGCTCTAACATACATGACTGTTAAGGGAGGCCCAGCAGACATACATCTGGCAAGTATCTGCACATGACATCTCACTGGGTAAGTACACTAAGCTGCTAGGCATGTAACAATGCACTGTGCAGACTGCAGGCAGACTGGCTCAACACTGGCCTACATCTCCTATGGGGGAATGCACATGTACCTGCATATATAGCAGGCTGTATAGGCATGTCACAGCACAGGGTAAGATACACCTGTGTGAAAGGGCATAACCACAACCAATGAAAACACAGCCACAGCCACATATGACAAGCTAGCATAATATTACAGTATATGGACTATCTGTTCAACACCATCCTCATATGTGCCACTCACACACTAACCCTACATATATTGGGCCACTACACAGTATGGTCTGATGGCTGACTGTGGTATGGGACACATGTGTGTATGGCCCTACAAACATGTAAGCCAATACGGTAACATACAGTGGAGCAGCATGTAACATCAGATAGGACAGGACCTAGGACGATGCCAACTGCCACAGTCTGTACACAGGCTAAGGTACATATTAACAATACAATACACACACTGTCAACATTCACCATAAGTACACAGACCTCAGTACTGTAAAAACAACTACAGTATGTCCAGGTTATGTCATCAAATATAACCCCTACTGTGCATAACATGTGCAGCAGTCTGATATCTCATTGGTTTGTTATCAGATATGATGACACTAATTATGGTGTACAGCACATATGCACCTCTTCATGCACGACATATGTACAAAGGTTCACAGAGTTGTGGCTGGAAGCACATACTCAGGGCCAATATTGACATGTTGCTGTAATAAACTGATACATTTACTTTTGTAACAGGGTTTCTTGCAACATATGTCCTATGAGGGATATGACATCAGTAACTGTCATGGCTGTCACCTTCTACAGACTGCAATCCTCACACTACCTTCTGCAGTCTACAGATAGATGCTCCATGGGTAACACATGACACCAAAGGCACAACATACTGCCCAGTCTGCAGATGACCCTGCAGATGGGGATTCCTCATAAACATAGAACTGACATGACAGGTTTTGAGACATGTAGGACAGCCATATCCACACACACACACTGTTAAACCAACATTACTCCAAATGCAGTATAGCAGCACTTACAGTCTGTAGTCAGGTCAGGGACATTCCCCTCCTGTGTGTTTCCCTGTTTCCACAGTGTATGTTGTTACAGGTAAATCCCCAATCCATCTGAGATGCTGTTTGCCAAACAACAGATCTAGTTCCTGCTCACAGTAAATGAAAAGGGCCAAAACCAACATGATGTTCCTAGATACTGGAGTGTGTTTCCATGCAATTGGCTATGGGAATGTTACCACAGCTGTTCCACATGCAATCAGCTAAGGGAGGGCTGCAATTCATGCAGAGCCCATCATCTGATCGTGAGCATCACTTAGAATACACATGCTGCTGCCTAAGCAAATCAGGTGTAGGTCTCCACATCCACCAGAGAGGGAGTGGGAGAGGCAGACAGAGGCAAAGACAAGTCAGGGAGGGTAGAGAGAGTAAAACCTAAGCATGTTTGTGTCACACACCTACCAGCACAGGGTATCAAACCCTGATGACTATGTAGTACTATCACAGTTCTATGTAGTTATTGGAAGTGCCACATAGGTTACTTGCTGTGGATACCTCAGAACATATATGTGATGGTGACTGACATCTGCAACAGGGATACAATAGCTATACGGTAGGTGACGTGCACGTGCCTGTCCACATGAACAGGTGCCAGCATCAATGCAGCCACACTCTCACAGGAATGCACACACATTGACACACTTGGCAGGGCCAGGATTACAACTCATCAGTAGTGGGATTGCCACAACACATCACTATGCAGGTATCACATGCACCACATGGGTCATTCAGGGGTTGTATGGGCAAAGGGTATGGGGAAGTGTCTGACATCAGACAGAATGCTTCAGTATGCCCATGGGGTTGTAGGGAGTGTGGATGTGAACATACACACCATACAGCACACACACAAACACACAGGGTGCCAGTACTGACATGCATAGGTGCATGTCTACATGGGTGTGTGGTGGTTGACTGTGCCAGTTGGCTGTACAAGACTAGGTGATGGGTATACCTTGGCGACATGATGATGGTCTGCATTCTGGCTTAGAGCTGTAGTATCTGCATTTGCCCACAGAGGTGGGCATTGTATCCCCCATCCAGTCACCTGGGTGACTATTGTGTGTGGCCAATGCTGTGCATCGCTTGCCATGTATGTGCTCCTTAGTCCATGACATGGACGGTGTCTTTGATTTGCACACATCCCACATGCATATACAATGACATGTGGAACTGTACCCCCGGGTGTCTGGCCCATGTTGTGAACACAGATTATCATCAGATGTGCCAGTCTTGCCCACCTGTGGCGGGAACTGGTAATGGGCAGCAGTTTACCCTGCACCTACAGTGATAGCATACTAACAGCATTCCCTGGTGTCCGTGGCATCTGTCAATACATGGCATGTTGTCAGGCATGGTATGTCCTTTGTAGGTCACATGTGATGGCACCACAGGTGTTTTAGGTGTCCATTGGAGAACATGGGGAAGGTGCACTGTCTGCATGTACATGCATATTGGAGAGCTGGACAAGGTGCCATGCCTTCTGTAGCCCACAGCTGTCACCCCATAGTTACTATCAATGGCCAATATGCAGTGTACTACCCCCATACTGGCTGTTGCCTAGACATGTGTGTGTGTATGAGACATGGGTTGAGAGTGTGCTCTGGGTAATACTGTGGTTGCTAACTGTGATTGCTTGGCCTTGATGTCACATATATGGGTATGGCTTTGGACCCTAGCCTCTCAGCTATTTCACATCTGTTATCCCTGTACGGTGGACATTGTGATATATATATAGTAGGGCTACCATATAAGAAATATGCAAAACTTGCTCCCCATTGGCCACAGGTGTCACACTCACCCCCACCTCCACACAGGATACATTTTACAAACATGCACATGCACCTGTAATGTCTGGGAATAGAACCCCTACCTAACTAGTTTATTACACTACAGCACTACGCAGTTATAGTACGCACCATTGAGATTACTGGATTACTCCTTCCCCAAAAGTGTATATCACATTGGATGACATCAGGAGGATTCCCAAAGTAGGACATTCAAATTGTAGTGAGTGTGACTAGCCTAAACTGCATGGCTCCCTTCATAGACAGTGACACACACACAAAACATCCACAACTGACGTGTGAATATAGAACCCCTAACAGAAGTCTATATCACACCACAGCATGGAGCTGTTGTAGGATGCACCATGGGGATTACAAGGAAACTCCTTCCCCAAAGGTTTATTTCCCAATGAATGACATCAGCAGGATTGCCAAAGTAAGCCATTTGAAATGTACTGTGTGTGACTAGCCTAAAATGCATTACTCCCTACACAGACAGTGACACACACACACAAAACATCCACAACCGACATGTGTGGGTATAGAACCCCTAACAGAGGTCTATAGCACACTACAGCATGGAACTGTTATAGGACACACCACGGGATTACTAGAGAACACCTTCCCCAAAGGTGTATTTCACAATGAATGACATCAGCAGGATTGCCAAGGTAGGCCATTTGAAATGTACTATGTGTGACTAGCCTATAATGCATTGCTCAATACGCAAACATTGAAACACACACAAAATGTCCAGAACTGCTATGGGTGAGGATGGAAACCTACTACAGTTCTACATCACACTACAGCAGTTATAAGACATGCTATGGAGATCACTGAGCTATAGCCTTCCCAGAGGTGTATTTATAGGTGGGTGACATCAGCAGCCTTGCCAAAGTTGAGTATATGAAGTGTAAGGAGTGCGAGTACCCTAAACAGCATTGCTCTCTACACAGTCAGACAGACACGCACACAGTTGCCAAGTCTGGGGTTAGAACTCGTATCTAACTAATTTATCACACTACAGCAGTATGCAGTTATAAGACACACTATGGAGATTAATTGTCTGCAACCTTCCCAGAGGTGTATTTCTAGATGGGTGACATCAGCAGCCTTACCAAAGTTGAGTATATGAATTGTAAGGAGTGTGAGTACTGTAAAAAGCTTTGCTCTCTACGCAGTCAGACAGACATGCACACAAATGCACACACATAGTTACCAAACCTGGGGTTAGAACTCCTACTTAATTACTTTATCACACCACAGCAGTATGCAGTTACATGATATGTTACAGAGATTACTGGGCTACAACCTTCCCAGAGGTGTATTTCTAGGTGGGTGACATCAGCAGCCTTGCCTAAGTTGAGTATATGAATTGTAAGGAGTGTGAGTACCCTAAAAAGCATTGCTCTCTACACAGTCAGATGTGCTCACAAACTCACGCACACTCACAGTTACCAAGTCTAGGTAGGGGTTAGAACACCTACCTAACTACTTTATTACACTACAGCAGTACACAGTTACAGGACATGCAGCAGTGATTACTGGGCTACAACCTTCCCAGAGGTGTATTTCTAGGTGGGTGAAATCAGCAGCCTTGATAAGTTGAGTATATGAATTGTAAGGAGTGTGAGTACCCTAAAAAGCATTGCTCTCTATACAGTCAGACACGCACACAAACACACACTCACAGTTGCAAAGTCTGGGGTTAGAACTCCTGCCTAACTAGTTTATCACACTACAGCAGTACACAGTTATTACTGGGCTACAATTCTCCCAAAGATGTATTTCACATTGGATGACCTCAGCAGGTTTGTCATAGTAGGGCTATGGGGAGGGTGGTGTGTGCATGGATCATAACCCATTCATCTAGGGGTTGACAAGCCACGTGTGGGCACACATGGGGTCATATGTCACAGGTACATGGATACAGCTGCTAGATGACTACTTCTTTGTACAGTAATGTTGCACAGCTGGACCGTGTACCACATAGTCTGTAATGCTGACAGATACTGGTGGCTAGTATCTGCAGTGAGTGACATCTGCACCTCATGTGTTTGGGACCCTTTGGCTGTGTGCTGGGTGGGACAGGCCTGGATGGCTCCTTGTCACAGTCAGCCTCTTCCACACATCTATGTATGTCTACCTTTGGCTTATTATAGTGTGTTGTCCTGACATATATGTCTGTATTCATATCCACTGTGTGTGCAAGGCATGAGTGGTGCATACTGATGAGTGTCTGCACTAACAACTGCAACTGCCAGATATGTGTGGTCCACTGGTGTTTGCAGTCATGGCCTTCATGAGTTTAAGTGTGTGAGAATGCCGAGTATGGCCGTCTGCACTGAATGTGTGGATTGTGTCCAAGTAATTTGTGCTGCAGTGCTGACCTTTGTGTTGTACACCAACAGGCAGCATGCTGTCTCTACAGGGTATCCATCGATCATTTGGCTTTGACTGTTACTACATTTCTGCATAGTGGGGGGGGCACACTTGACTGTTTCTACATTTCTACACAGGAGTGGGGGGCACACCTAATTGTTATTACATTACTATGTAGGATGGGGGGCACACCTGACTATTTCTACATTTCTACACAGGGTTGGGGGGCACAGCTGACTGTTATTACATTACCATGTTGAATGTGGGAGGGCACACGTGACACTTGTGCACATTTGCTATGACTGTACTGGTATGTCAGGTACTCCATTTCATTCTGTATTGCTGATTAGAGTCATACCAATGTACTACAGATCATGGCTTTGGTTGCCTTACATATTATTGTCTGACTTCCTACCCTACAGAACTAACATCCCACTGGCCTGCCCTGCTGTGGTCTGTCTGTGTAGGTCTGGGGAGGAGGTTAACCATAGCCATCATTCTGACCGCCATGGCACAGGATCTGTTTGGGTTTGCCTACATCTCTCCTGCTGGCAGAGACTGTTGTTGGGTATGTGAACTGTCCTGACCGGCATCTGTGGGTCATATGGACACCCATGTCGCTCAGCACATCTCCTGCAGTGGGTTTTGTCACCCTGTGTAGTACTGGCTATTATGGTGACTCCAGTATGTGTTACAGTTGTTAAGGTGCCACTATGGGTGTCTACTGTCTGCTGCCATAACATTCAGCCACCCAATTCCCTTGCATGCTCACATCCATACCATAGCTAGAGGTAACAACACATTCGACTCCATTTGGCAATTGTTAGGTTGATTGACTTACCTTGAGGATGTGCCAGACTTGCGGATGGTGTGGAGGGCTGCCTATCTCGGATGCACATAGTACACTCCCTATATATGGCTAAGCACAGGTGGTGTCATGTTTGGCATCCCTTTTACTGTATGTGCGAGTCAGAGAAAGGTGTCATTCCCTGGGTCCCTACTGTGTCAGTGCATGTGCTATGCATTGCCTCTTTGCCAAGGCCAGGGCATACTGGGCACACCTCCTTCTGCCTACTGGGGCAGGCTCAGGTTGTTCCTTCCCCGGGTGACTCTGTGCCTGTGCAGGCCTTCGCATTGGTGGGGGGCTGTGTGGCCCTGCTCAATGCTGTTCCTGCTGCAGCTGTTTCTGCAGGATCATATTGTGTAGCATAGCACATACCATAACAATTTGGGTACATGTAGCTGGTGAATACTGCAAGGCTCCACTGGATGTGTCCAGACACCAGAACCATGACCTGAGCATCCCAAACACATGCTCTATTATAGGTCTGGCTTGTGTGTGTGCCTCATTATGGTATTGTTGTTCAGGTGTGTATGCATTTCTGATGGGTGTCATCAGCCACAGCTCCAGTGTGTACCCAGCATCCCCCATTAGGTGACCGTAGGGGATGTCCCTATTGGCAAATCTCTGATACAGCTGCGTCAGATGCCATATGTAGGAATTGTCATTGCTTCCAGGGCAGCCAGCACACTCATTAATTATAATGCCCTGGGCATCACATACGACCTGGCAGTTGATGGAGGGGATGCCCCTGTGGTTGATGTAGGCCCTACCATGCTCACCAAGTGGTGGTTTGATGCATATATGCATTCAATCTATAGCACCCACTACCCCAAGGTATTCTGCTATTTGGTGGAAGAGACGCATATTGCTGGTCAACACCTCATGGATGAGGAGGAAATATATGTGCTCACTGGCATATCCTGACATGACATCCAGGAACTGTTGGAATACTCTGGATGCTGATGCCTGTGAGATCCCCATGATATCCCCAGTTGTGCTTTGGGAAGTACCTGTGGCTAATATACCTAGGCCTACACATACCTTGGTGTCCACTGGGATGAGTTCCTCTCGGTCAGTTTGGTGTGTCAGGTGTGGCCGGCACAGCTCAACAATTTGCTGTAGGAGGTCTCTGTCCACCCTATAGCACTCCACTATCTCCAGCTGATGTAGCCCCTGGTAGGTTACCCTGGGTCTGTACACTCTTCTCCATCTCCTCACTGTGGGCTGTTCGGCAGCATTTAATCCTCACCACCCTCAGCCTCTTGCACATGTTGTTCTATGTTACGTGCTGCAGCCCTTCTCATTTTGTAGGTTTGTTTGTTAAAATTTCTGCGCTTGTATACACTGGTGGTGTAGAGTGTGGGAAAAACCAGAGGGGAAGGTGTTTGCTTAGTTTATAGTAGTGTTCTGGGCTGGGATAGTCTGCTGCCTGTATAATTGGCTGATTCTGATAGATTTCACCTGCCAGCTACGCTAGTTCTCCTTGAATACCTTCCTACCGTGTTTTCCCTTCCCATTGCTTCCCTGTTTAAGCCCGTGTGCGCGCCGCAAAAACAGAGTGCTCAAATGTGCACACTGCTGCTATTTCCTGGTTTAACTTCTTTTTTCTTCCTGTAAAACCCGGTGCGCAGCACGCACACCCACTTACGCTTTGTAAAGAGTGCTAGGCAGGTTTAGACACACCCACTAGCTTAGCTGTGCTAAGCTAGGAGCAAACCCAAGCCACAGGGCTCCAGTCCACTTTCAGTATGCCTGACACACATCTCCATGATGTCAGCTACCTCCTAGGCTTGCACCCAGCTAATCACACTCTTACACTGTTGGGACCTGACTCATATGCTGGGGAAAACTTCCCCTCATTTGCATAGGATTGCCTGCTAATGCATAGTTACATGTCTCACACTGAGCCTCCCCCCTTAGCAACCACTACTCACTGGCCAGGTTGTCTTTTGTCTGCCATTGACTTGCATGGCAGAATACTGATTTTAGTTTGAATGCTTATTTTAGATTTATTTTCTTACCCCCCCCCCCCCCGATCCTGTTTGAGCGCTGCTGCCCTATGCTTAAACAGCCGAGATTGGCTAAAAAAAAATTAAAAGTTGATTTTTTTTTTATTTTTTGTATTGTTTGCAATGCCAATGGCATTATACTTGGCCATTGGCATGCTTCCTCAATGATATGCAGCCTTTATTTGCAGCTGTCATAACTCCGTTTTGGATTTTGCAGAAATGTACTCAGTTACTAGCCGAGTACATTTCTCCAGATAGCACTAGTCTTGCACGGAATGTTGCAAGCTTCCTGGATTGCAAAATTACTTCATTTGCATGGATTTCACCTGCAAATGGGGTGATTTGCATACCAGGGCTTAGTCCATGCAAGATTAGTGCAGGAGTGCTCATGCACGCTCCTGCAGGCTGTTCCTGAATCGCACGGCAAGCTTAATGCCTGTTTGAGCTCCTGCACCGATCTTGCACTCCGTGCAAGCTTTTGAGAATCCGGGGGATTGTGCCAAGTATGGGGGGATTTTACGCAGATTAGAAGTAACCACTGGGCTTTGTCTAAAGTGTTGTAGTAGTGTTCTCTTTGAGGGGGGTAATAAATCTGATGATCTAATCAGCAATGGTTTGGAGTTTATTATGATTTTTTGAGACAGACACTGTAATGGGGAAACTATATTCTGGATGTGGGAGAAGGACACCTTTTATTTTGGCAGTTCTACTTTGGGGAGGCAAGAAATGTGAGATTTTCTGGCCTATAAAAACAGTTTGCTTAATTTAGTCTTTGATGTTTTGATGTAACAGAAGCTGGGGAGACCCTGATGTATTTGCAGAACTGATAGCATCCTTTTTATTGGCATTGGTGGTCAAGTTGGATGTGATATTTTTGATTGTTTAGTGGGTTATGAATAGAATAGATTTTTTTTTATGTTGTTTAGAATTAGTTTGTTCTGGCTAAGCCAGTGTGAGGTATTGAAGATGTCAGTTTGGTGTACATTTGAAAATTTTGATATGTAGGGCCCCGATCAATAGAAAAGTATGTCTTCTGCATAACAGAGAATGGGAAGGCTGTGAAGGTCAATAGAAAGTTTGTTAATGTACAGTGAGAAAAGGATTCATAACAGCTGCTAACTAGTCCTGAAATGTCCGTCAGTTATCCCGGATCACAAACATACTGTGCACCCTGATCACAAACTCAAGTTTATTATACCATAAATAAGTTAAGAGTGGCAGCACAGTAAAATCTCTGAAAGTGGCATGAACTGCCATAGCTTCAGTTTTAAATATTAAACTTTGGCTGATTATAAAATAACCAATGATGAATGTCCTTGAAGTCACCTGCTAGGGAATTCACTCAATCTATATTATCTTGGGGGAAAAATAGCAAATGTGTAGAGATATCAGAGTAAAAATTATATGAGAAACTGTTCTCTTTCATTAACTCTCACAGTGGTAGCCAAAACACCATGAAAAGCACTCAACCCAAGATCACATCATACGGTATGGGGCAAAAGAGTTTAAACAGGAGACCATCCTATGGGTTCAACATGAGAGTTACGTAACAGACAAGTCAGGGACCATGGAGGATGACCCACAACATGTTCATCTTTGCTCAATTAGGATACCATGATCAGCTATGTCAAAGTCTGCAGAGAGGACCAGGAACGAAGTGAGAGGACCAGGAATGAGGTGAGAGGACCAGGAACGAGGAAATCTACTGATCTCTAAGTATCACGAGGTCATTTGCTAATCTGGTAAGAGCAATTTCAGCACTATGATGAGAGTAAAACCCTGACCAAAAAGGGTCAAGGAATCTACTATTTGTGAGATTAGATTCAAGCTGTGCATAACCACTCTTCTGAAAAAGCTTTCCTAGAATAAGAAGGATAGAGTCAGAGTGATAACTGTCAAAGACATTAGGGTCCAAAGATGGTTTCTCAATGGTCAAGACCAAAAAACATTCCTTCAAGGCAGCTGTGAAACCCCAAGAATAAGAAAGAACATCAACAACTGGAATTGGAACTGGACTGAGCACATCCATGAAGGACATGAGCAATATGAAATGGAAAGGGTTCAGCTGACATGTCATAGGGCACATATTGGAAATCATGGTAAACAACACATTATAATATGAAATAGGAAACACAGTAATGCAGTAAAACAAGAATCAAAATCTTGGCTGGGTCTACTGAAATTCCAGTGTGATCTGATTAAGGAAGTCAGATCCAATAATGTCAAGTTTGCCAGCAAAATAAAAAAAGACTATTTCAAATTCAGCACTGTGATTAAATTATATTAACAAAACTTGTGTGCATGTGTAGTCTGCCATTAAAGTATTATGGACTTCATTAGTTACATATATGTCACTGCACGTTTGGAGCAGAATACAGTGAGTGATCAGACTCTGTATATATAAATTAATTATAGCCAATAATCTATGCAGGGAGGGGTGTCTGTCAGGCCCTAAAGGTGGCTGAACAAGAGCAGAAAAGCGAGGACCATCTTTTCCATAAGACTTGGTGAAGTGAGCAGGGCAAGTCCTATTTTGTCAATACTCTGAGACATCATAGTTACTGGTTTTGTGATCTGCATGCTGTTGTTTGCAGGTAAGATTAGAGGACAGTTCTGAAGGCTTCAAAGTACTGATAAAAAAAAAAAATCACCATGTAAATCTGAAAAAAAAATAATTGATTTTAGTAAAACTTTACGCTAGTGTAATTTTGGTTGGTTGCTTTAATCATCTATTGCTTCTAGGCTTTAGTAATCCTTGTGAATGCCAGGATTTATGGCTTAAATATATAAAAAGGAATAGGAAAATGAAGTAGATTAAGATGCAGGGTAACGTCTGAATTAAGAGAATGCAGTTAGCTTCTCCTCTTAGTCTGTCAGATAGTGGATTGCATATATCAGGTTGTTACACATATATGTAATTCAGGTGATAATAATAATAATAATAATAATAATAATAATAATAATAATACATGTGGACTTGTTTCTGCTATCCAGTTTAAATGACGGATTGCAGTCTGGCTTTTTTTACTAATGCTAGTCATGGCAGTACTTGAATAATTTCCTTTGTACTTGGTCTAGAATTGTTTCCACTAGACTTTGCAGTAATTGCAATACAGGCATATTCTGTTTTTTTTTTTGTGAAATTGCCTGCAGTTTTTGCTGTGCGTGTGCATGCGTGAGGTGATGGAGTATGAAATGTACTTTCTATTGTTTGATATTAAACAATTGAATGGGTTAAGAACCACTAGCATCTAATTTATTAAAATATAGCTCCTTGTCAACTGTTTTTTAGTGTAAAACTGAGAGCATGGATAGACATTAATGTATAATTTGGAGGTGATGACCAAAGTCAGTATCCAATATTCCACTGTTGTGTTTTCATTTTGCATTTGGGGGTGGGTATCTGGTCATTAAATCTCTCTGGGGCTCATTGGTGGTATGAGTGTCATGCTCAGCCTCCCATCTAGTAACAAATGATAGAGCAAATTAGCTGAAGAATGGAGGTTATACCTGTTGATGGTAACAAAGTCCTGAGTACCTAATGTAGCCACCTAGAGGAGGTAGGACAGTGCCAGAAAACCTAGAATTGTGTAGTGCATGTGTAGCACATCTATAAGAACAAAGGACACTTTACATCTTGTGAATAGTGAACAAAATGAGTAGGGAGGCTGACGGGCAATGCGGACCCATAGCATTGACATTTCTTATAATTATAGGCTATTTGGGGCACATTGCAGTCCAATGTGTTGCTAATTAGCATACAGATTATCAGAACTGGTGTTTCTTTTGGGGGAGGATTGGAGATTCCTAAAAGTTAAAGCATGTAGCAATTTATTATATCAAAAAAGTCACTGGGAGTTGAGTATAATAAAATATGGGAAGAAATTACAAAGAAATAAAGAGGAAAGGATAAAAACAAAATGCAACTATAAAAGGCTGATGTTGTAAGGGGTTTGTGTAATGGAAGGTAATGTAATTCGCTCACAGTGTGATAAATGGAATGATGTGCAATGAAAGGGCTGCAGAAATGTTAAGTTATGAGTGGGAGTAGTGGATGACATACACACAGGAACAGGGTTGACTGCTTTATGACTGTTGCTTCAAAAGTCTCATGACCACAGATGATTTCCTTAGGTGGTTAAGTTTAACTTCCCACTATCTGTTTGGACAACAGTGTGTATAGATTGTATTTGGACTTCAGGCTAGAGATTGCCTTTGCTGTCAAGGATTGATATCAGAGTATAGGCAAAGAGAAAGAAATCAGAGGATCCTAATCGAAAGACCAGCACTGGTAGAGTTTTAGTAGAATCTAGAACAGAAGCTGCTGTTAAAAAAGGAGTAATTAGTAGAGCATATAAAATATTGTATGATAATTATATAAATCAAGCAGAGGAGGTTAGAAAGGATTGGGAGGAGGGACTGGATAAGCAATCCACAAAGAAACAATGGGGGATATATATATATCTCCCAAACATATAAGAAAGTCTAGAAGATTTAGGATCTTTGCTTGGAAGTGCTTGCATAGGTACTTATATACCCCAAGTAGACTCCAAAGATTTTTTCCTTGAGTAGACAACAAATGTTGGAGGTGTGATGGGGAAGGAAGGTAACATATTTTCTGGGTGTGCAATGATTTGGCAGACTTTAAAGATATTCTGCAGACTACTCTGTCAGAGATATTGGGTGAGCAAATTGGTGTAACTAAGGAAATGTTTTATTTATGTATTTGTTTTTTTGAGGTGTGACACAGAATTGGAATTGCCTAGATATAGTAATGTCTTGCTGAGTCTAATTATGGTGGCTACCAAAAAAAAAAAAAAAAAAAAAAAAAAAAAAAAAAACTTTACTAGAAGTAGTGAATATAGTAACATAGATGAACCAAATGGAATTGGGATCTTAAGAAAAGGGTAGGATCTAATTATATAGGAAAAAATGAGAATTGTGGGAGCAATACATGCAGAGGAGGAATGTGGTTTAAAAGAAGGCAGGATATGGATGAGCTATGTAATGTCTGACTGACAATTGCTGGATAGAATATAAGAGATGTATAATGTTTGCAACTACAGTTATGTCAATATAGTTTGTGATATATAATGTTTGCAACTAAAATTATGTCTGTTTTCATTTATATTAAAGTGCGATTGCCTATGTCATACGTGATCATTTAATAAAGATGTTTCTTGTTTAAACAAAAAAAAAAGCTACCAGGGAGCACTGAGAAGGCCACAGATAACACAGGTAAGATATGTTGGAACTTTGACTAAACTAGGTATAACTCAATGGCATGCTGATCTGCATTTGTTTGTACCCCCTTTGTTGAGGCCCATCCTGGTTTTAGGTAATGGGACAGGTGGATACAGGATGATGATATAGAGGTGTTCCTTTGCTGGAGTTAGGGGAGTCTTTTCAGGGTGGAGAGGACGGATCTGCTACAGTGAGAATACGTCAGAGTTTTTGACATGCACACTCCAGTTCTATGTGAAATATCGCAAGAATGCTTAAGGAATGATCTGGATAAGGAAACCTGAGAAATGTTTAGTAAGTCTATAATTCATTCAAGCCTATAGCACTGTTTTTGTTTGCTTTCAGTTAATACCCATAGCTTTTCAAGGTGTCCAGACATTTTTTGGGTCTAGCTTCTTTAACTGATTGGCTAACCAGCTAATAATAAATAGTATTAGAAAAGGGATGGAATTATTTAAAAAGACACTATAAATGTCGATCGAGGATGTCCTGTAGTACCAACATTAATTACTGTTTGTCACTTATTAGTCATATTTTCATAACTGAGAGACCTACATACAATTGAGGGGTGTGGTGTGAAATACCATGGTGGAAAACAGCAAAATTCTTTGTTGATGTCCATTTATATTACAGTATACTGAAGATATTGCTAGTTGTTTGCTAGTAATTATGAAAATAAGCAATATTTTCATAAGTGCTTATTACTTCAAAAACCAAGTGACTATCAAACTATTACATGGCATCAGGTAAAACCTTAAACATTGTTGAAGTAACTTTCCTTTGATATTTGCACTGTATGTTGCACATCTTGACAAATATTCAATAGTATCTAAATTGAGAATTATGCAGTTAGGGATACATTATCATATTTCTATAAATATCTCAATAAATATGTACTCAGAGAAGAATTTCTTGCGGAAATGTGAACACTTATGTCTGCTGAACAAAAGCATTATAATAATATAGGTCTAGGTTGTGCAGCTTCCAAGATACGGAAGCTTCTTTTGTTTACAAAATATTTATGTGTGTGTATCTTATACTTTTTAAGATGATTTTCAGATGCTTTAGAATGCTAGGATGTGTGTAAGCAGCTAGATGTGGGACATTCCGCACCACATAGGTGTTAATGAGTTAAAGGGATTTTACAGTGCAAATTGATCTGACAGTCACCAGGATTTCATGTAGGAATTTAAAGTTAGATAAAGGGAAGGAGAACATTGCATAGTTATTGATGGATATAGAGGTAAAGGCAGGTGGGATTTCCTGACCGTTTGAAGACCCACCCTTCTAGCACTTCAAACTTGGCGTTTGAGTTTAGTTTCTAAAACTGCTTTTAAAATATCGACTTATCCATTACTTATCACACCCAAAAGGATGATTAGTCACTAATAATAACCATAAAGGAGGCATCAAAAACTTCAGTATATGTTGTTAGGTTATTCAGCTAGAGTCATACAAGTGAGTTGTGATCCATGGTTTACTAAGCTGGACATTGAGGTGGCATTTTACCTGTTGCCTGTTTGGCAGTATTACACTTGGATGACAAATGTTGTGTCTTTCGGCTTATCCCGGTTAGGGGTTGCCACAGTGGCACAATCCGCTAATGTTTGGTAGTGGATTTTTGCGTGCCGAGTTTCCAGTCCTGACACACAACCTTCAATGAAGGCACGCCCATTCAAGTATGCCTCCACACAGAAGACGCTCTAGCTGAGAATCGAACGTGACAACGTCTTGCTGTGAGGTGGCAATGCTACCGCAGCACCACTACCACGTACTTTTTTGAAAAGCCCATGCTCATTGCCTGTGCAGCGGCTTGTGACTTATTTGAAAAATTCACCTGTGCAATCAGCACTGGATTTGGCAGCCCTCCATCCTGGTTAGGGAAAGAGCCAGTTAGGCCCCAGAAATGTTTTGTTTAGGTGATGACATACTGTTGTCAGTTTTTAAGTTGACTTGAAACAAGTTCAGAACCTTAAATGACAAGGTGGAATTCATGCTAGGAGAAATGAAGATAAAGATGAGGAAGGTTGGGATCTTCTTAATCTTATAGGCTGGGCAAAAGCCACTAATAGAGAATCCCTAAGGTCTGCTTACTTGTTATTGAAAGGAAAATCATGTCAGCATCACAAAGTTATAATACTTTAGTAAGAGAAAGGAAAATTGAAAATCTGGAAAACAATTCCAAAAAAACTTCATTAGGGTCTCAGTTTGACAGAATGGCTGAGTGAGCTCAAAAGTAATTGACGTGGATATGCCTGAGTTTAGCTCTTTTGAATACATGCAGAAAACTGACAACTGAAGGTGGTTTATCTACAACTACATTAAAAAAGTTATCACTGTTCTGGATTCACAATCCACAATTGCAAATTTGTTGTAGGCTGAACTTATGGAGACAGCAAATGGTACAGTACTGGACTCTACTACATGTAATTATGGAGAGTAATCAGGACGGAGATGGTGGAAAATGTTCCAGTGATGTTTATCATTTGGGAATGTCTGTTGGAAGTGTTTAAATGGCTGCTGGTAAAATGGAATCTCTCTTAACACTGTCAGGACCTCTATGAGTCAGCAAGATTCATAGATGTAAGAAAGATGGGATACAACATGTTTTTTTCTTCTTTTTTTTTTTTTGTTATACTGAGACATTTACTGATGAGAACATTTGCATCCATCTTGACAGGCTTTGTGAGATGGTTTACCTTATTTGAAAAATAATGAACAAATCACAATTAAGGACAGGGGTTGTGAAATATCTGCTGATTTTTGTATTGCTAACCCTCAACTGTGCCATACTCTAAATTTAATAATTATTTAAGAATGAAGAATGATTGCTAGAAATAGGAGTCAGCCCTTATCCTTTTATATTTATACTAGTGTTATGTATTTGGCAAAATAATATCTTGATAAAGAAGGTTCTAGGCACTAAGATGGCATTTCATTTGGGAATATGAATGTAGGTGCACTTAGTGTGGAACTGAAGACATTTTTCGCAGAAATGCTACGTTAAATGGCCATATGAACTTAATGAAAATGTTTTCACTTTAGAAGAAGAAAATATTTATATGCCCAGTATGTTATGTAATTATATTGATAATATTTTTGGAGATAGTTAATCACTAACATCTCTGCAGCTAATAATTTTGAATTCAAGAACTTCAGATGGCCAAACTTGATTAATCATCTTTAGCACAAATTATTAAATTCCACTTTCAATTTCACAAGCCCCAGCAAAGAAACAGATGTTTGTCTAAAACAGTGAGATCTATGTTCACATAAATAAGTGCCTAGACCTAGCCACTACCCCTACTAGAGCAAAAATATAACAGGAAAGTTAAGAAAAAAAGCATTATTGTGGTATAAACAAACTCTATATAAAAAAAAAAAAAAAGTCTTAAATCATAGAATAAATCTAAAACTCCTCATGTCAAGATCATATCAAAACTATCTGGAGGAATCTAAAATCTACTGTCAGGCATGGCAATTCTCCAGAAGTGTAGGTAGTTATTCTGGAGTCCAGTGCCACCCCTAGATATTTTATTTATTTATTTATCTATTTATTTATTTAGATAGTTATTTACTTATCTGTCTTTCGGATAGGGGTCTCCTTCTTTCATTGTACCAGCCTGGCACCCCAATGACCCATGTCCAAGCTGGGTCTATCAGGCAATCTCTGTAATCTCTCCTACAAGCATCCCAAGGACTCAACCTTCTCTGCAACCATCCAGAGTTTTTTTCATCTATGCCCTACCTCCTTCCCTATCCCTTGTGGTGACATGATTGTGTGTGAGGGCCAGCATGCAATGGCAATGTTGGGGCATATCACCCCTCCTCTATGGCAGCTCAGAGAGGTCCACCTTCTATCTCAACTATGGACCACATCTGTTCCCTAAGACATTTCCAGCCTCAACAAGGGATTGGCATAAGAGAAGTCCATATTGTTGCCCTCCCCCCTAGGAGAGGCACAACCATCCTTTCCTGCCATTTCAACAATCACAAACCCTGGTCACCTGGGTTATAGCCGATGCTTTATCTCTGCATGCACCTGGAGTAGCTGCTGTCTTCAAGATCTGGTGCCCTCCCCCGCCATATTTAAGTCGAACAGAAAAATAAATAAATATATATATATATGTATAGATATATATATATATATATATATATATATATATATATATATATATATATATATATAAATACACACACACACACACGATAAATCCCATAAATAAATAAATAAATGTGTGTGTGTGTGTGTGTGTGTGTGTGTGTGTGTGTATATGTATATATATATATATATATATATATATATATATATATATATATATATATATATATATATATATATATATATATATATAAACACATATATATATATATCTCAGTAAATGAAAAAAAAAGTTCTGTTTCCCGATCTGGTGCTCCTTTTCTAAGGATGAAGCCATGACAATTCTTGCCTCTTCCCAACCTAAGCTCCACAACTCTAAGTTGAGGAGCAAAAAACCAACAATTCTAAAACTCTTCTTTCCTTTTAAGCTGTAGCAAACTGCTTGCTGCACTTGTAACAAGCAGATGCTAGGGTTATGACACACATGGAGTGCTAAATCCTTTTAGTTCTGTCACAATGCAATACCAGCATTCTGAATTCTGGAAATGCACTGAAGCACCGAAGACTGATCAGCATCTGACGATCACTCCAGTTAATACCCTGCATCTAGAATGGCTGCCCCCTTCACCCCATCCTAGCTATGCTTTTGCAAATCAAAAACTTAAATTAGTCTCTGAAGGGGATGGTAATCATAAGTCCTTCTTTATTTATGCTAGATAACTAAAAACACCACCAAGTAGTGTTCAGAACCAATCCATAATGGCACCACCCACTTGGTCCCAAAAGACATGGCGAATATATTAGCTGGCAATCTAAGTGCACACTTTTCCCAAGAGGCAATTATTCTTTCTTGACCATTTCCCATATCATTTATGCATCCAAACATCATAACTGACATGTGCTGAAGGCACTTGTTAAGACTACAAATGCTACTTCTATGGAACTAAATAACTTATCTGGTTTCCTTATAAGCAGTACTAAACATACCCTAGTTAAATCCCCTTAAAATGTTTTGTATAAGCCTACAAACAAGGTATGTCCCCAAAGTGTGGTAAACTGCAGTGGTGTTGCCAATAAATAAGTGGGCTCTACCATGGCCTAGAGAGCTATAGATCCAAAAGACTGGCTACTCTGATTTGCCAAGACACTGAACACATCATAACTGTGTCAGCAGTGTCAGTGGTGCTAATAACAGCTCACTTACCTTTGGTGCAGAAGGCTATGGGTTCTATTCCCACACAAGGTAGATTGAGTGCTGACACTACAGTGCAGCTTATGGAGAGGTGCTGCACTTCTGAATGCCATCCTTTGGATGAGATGTTAAATTGAGGCCATTTCCTTGAATTGGTGGTAGCTGTGATGGTTGTAAAATATCACACAACACACATCAAAAAGAGTAGGAAAAGTTCCCTGATGCTCTGACCATAATTCTGTACTAGTATAAATACCACCTCAGGTTTCCTCTTAAAAGAGGATGGTAGTTTAGTGGGACTACCTCAGTCAACAATAAATAAAAACTGATTTAATTAATTATGATATTAGAAGCCTTAATACAGTAGACCCTAACCAGGTTGGGTTGGGTTTGTCAGTGTGAAATCCTACCTGCTTAGTTCAGTCAACTACTTCAAAGAAGTCATTTGGTCTGTAGTTAGATGCCATCCTGTCCACACAGCTTATCTGGGTCTGTTCAAAGTATATTACACTTATCCCATGTCAGCATCATTAACAGGCAAAGTGCCTTTAAAATTTATCCTTACATGACAAGATGGATAGCAAATTGCTTAAAATATAGAGCACATATTGACAGACTGGCAGGCACTCCTTTTATAAGGATGACAGTAACTAACTAGCAACAAACGCATAAACCTTTGGTTTCATATCCTAGAATACAATGTTTTATTGTTTACCTAAACTCCATAATGATAAAGAATGTCTACCTGGAAGACAGATAATCTCATAGTGTGGGGGATATTTAGCACAAGCTAGGGTTTCTATGAATGGCATTTTGTAGCTGCTTGTTAAAAACTTAGAAAGCTATCATATTGATTCTTTGATTCATCGATGTCTAAACCCAAACAGATAATTTAGTAGGTCCTTTTACCTTATCAGTAGCCAAAGAAACATCAAGGTCATGACATAAACTAATAAATATTTGCATTCTTTCACTGGCGACCTCTTCTCCTTCACCCAAAATAAGGCAATCCTCCTGGTAATGAATGGTGACTTATTTCATAGCTCTACACTTCCAGCACCAATGAAGAAATGTACTAAAAGTTTTAAAAGCAGAAAAGGCAGTGGAGCATCCCATAGACATAGCCTTGTGGAATTAATATTTTTCTTTGAAATAGAAATTAAAAGGGGCCAATCTTGTTCCTTGATTGGTAGCAGCTTGAAGGCCAATGGAATATCTAGTTTTCTCAGCTATGGGTCAGAAAATTCCCTAATGACTAGTACTGCTTGATCTAGGGATGCATAGCACACTTGGGTTTGTTCCTTATCAATGTAATCATTAACTGATGCTCCTGTTGGATAGGATAAGTGATAAATAAGACAGAATTCACCTTTCTTCTTTTTGGAACCACTGAGATGGGAAAGAGTTTAAAGGATTCCCAGAAAGGATACTCAAAAGGACTTGCAATCCTACCATTAACAAGTTAAGCCACAACAAGGTTGTTAACATCTTCCTCCCTTCCTTTAACAGTGAATAGGTAATTAACCGATTTAGCATCCCCAGCACTATTCCTCCTCGACATGTTGTGTACTTCCCAGATGTCTAAAAATATGCCAAGAGAGGAAAAGCTTGTTTCAGTTCATTCTCTGTTCATATAGCCATGGACTCCATAAAACATGCTATACAATTATACCAGTTCTTGGTAACTGCTTTTGAAGGAGACTTTTCCCCCAAAGCTGCCAAGGCTGCTACTGAGACTTTGTACCCAGCATTGTTTGCCTCCACAATCTGCTGGATGCCTTCAGCATCCAATAAGTCAAAAAACCCAGTCTAAGAACCTTGAAAAATCCTATAATTTACAGTGGAAGAGACGTGCTGTAAACCCCAAGGGAATGGTGTATTTGGATCCTGCAATGTTATTTATTATTTATTTATCTGTCGTTTGTTAACCAGGTTAGTCCACTGGGCTGGAGGCTCATTTTCATTGTAGACCAGAGGAGAAAATGCTACTACTAGGGCCTGTGCAAATGGGAGGGGTGTAAAAAATTGTGTCAACCATGGCTAGGTTTATTGATTTACCTCTCCTTGAAGTGTAGTGCTACCTGAGTCCTGTGAGAGATTTGACCTATTAGAAGGTGGGACTCTCAAGTCTACCTGTGGTGACCCATTATAATTGCTTCCTATATTGCAATACTTAGACCCAAAACATTTCTCAAGTACTAGGTCAAACATTGTTCCCTAACCTTCCTAGGGAGAGGGTCTTGAATTTATTTTGCATATTGTTCAGCTGACTCAAACAATACCTGAGCAGACTCACCCCCTCCCCATTAAATCCATGCTTTCATTACCTTTCTCTTTAGGACCTAGGTCCAAATGGCTGTTAGGTAAAAGGCTGATCTGTATTTAATGATTATTCACAACCTTTCAGCATTTGCCACCTTGATGTCATAGAAGGAGCTTAATTTCATGTATGGTCACCCTCAATACTGATAGTTGCTAATTTTTGTTGATTGAATAACTCTCTTGTCCTTGCTCAGCTTCCAAGTCTGAAAAATGTTCCTGTGCTTCTGTTGAAAAGTTGTATAATATAATCCGGAAGATATAATAAAATGAAATGTTGATTTATTTTAAAATAAATAAATAAAACCCAGGAAAACTAAACAAGTAAAAAAATTCCTGTGCTTCAGGTGTGAATCTTGCCCATCAAGATTTCAAAACCTTAAGAGTAGGTGAACCTGTCATAAAATAAATTTCATTAGTATACTTACAAATTTCATCTAATTTTGGCTTAACTGCTAATTGAAGATTGTCTGGATTGTGAATTAGTATTATTATTATTATTATTAGTAGTAATAGTAGTAGTAATAATAGTAGTAGTAGTAATAGTAGTAGTAGTATCATTATCATTATCATTATCATTATTATTATTATTATGACTAGATTTGTATGAATTACTTATTCCCTTGGATTCTGCAAGCCTTGCATGGCGAGCAGGAATAGTGCAGGAGCTTTAGCAGGCAATATGTTTGCCGTGTGATCCAGGGAAAGCCTGCAGGGGCGTGCACGTGCGGTCCTGCACTAGTCCTGAATGGACTAAGCCCCTGCATGCAAATCACCCTATTTGCAGGAGAAATCTATGCAAATTAGGTGAATTTGCCATACAGAAAGCTTGAAACTGGCCATGCAGGACTAGTGTAATCTGCAGAGATGTACTCAGTTAGAAACCGAGTACATTTCTGCAAAATCCAAAACGGAGCCGTGACAGCTCCAAATAAAGGCTGCATATCACTCAGGAAGCATGCCAATGGCCAAGTATAAGGCCATTGGTATTGCAAACAGCTTTAAAAAAACAACTTTTATTTTTTTTTTAGCCGATCTCGGCTATTTAAGCGTATGGCAGCGGCACGAAAATGGGATCGGGGGAAAATAATAAAATAAACTTAAAATAAGCATTCTGACTAAAATCACTATTCTGTCATGAACGTCAATGGCAGCCAGAAGACAACATGGCCAGTGAGTAGTGGTTGCTAAGGGGGGAGGCTCATTGTGAACCATCTAACTATGCATTAGCAGGCAATCCTATGCAGATAAGGGTAATGATAGTGAATCCCAGTTTTCCCCAGCATGCTAGTCAGGTCCCAACAGTATAAGAGTAGGAATAGCTTGGTGCAAGCCTAGGAGTTAACTGACATCATGGGGGGGGGGGGTTGTCAGGCATTCTGTAAGCGGATGGGAGCCCTGTGGCTTGGGTTTGCTCTAAGCTTAGCAGAGCTAAGCAAGGAGGCATGTCTAAGGCTGCTTAGCACTCTTTACATTGCCTAAGCAATTGTGCGTGCCATGCACCAGGTTTTAAAGGAAAAAATAAATAAACCAGGAAATAGCAGCTATGTGCACATTTGAGCACTCTGTTTGCGTGTCGCGCCTGCAGGCTTAAACAGGAAGACAATGGGAAGGGAAAACAGCAGTAGGAAGGTAATCTAGGAGACCTAGCATAGCTGGCAGGTGAACTGCATCAGAATCAGCTAATTACACAGGCAGCAGACCAGCCCAGAACACTATTATAAACCATGCAAACACTTTTTCCTCTGTTTTTTCCCATACTCTACACCACAAGTGTATACAAGCGGAGAGCTTTTAACTAACAAAACAACAAAATGATAGCGGCTGCAATAACCATCATCCAGCAACTTGTGGAAGAAGCTGAGGATGATGAGGATGTGAATGCTGTTAACCAACCCACAGTGAGGAGACAGAGGAGAGTGTACAGACCCAGGGTAACCTAACAGGGGCTACATGAGCTGGAGATAGCGGAGTGCTATAGGGTGGACAGGGACCACCTACAGCAAATTGTTGAGCTGTGCGCGCCATGCCTCACACACAAAACTAACACACGGGAACCCATCCCTGTGGATACCAAGGTATGTGTAGGCCTAAGAATACTAGCTACAGGTACCTTCCAAAGGCCAACTGCTCATATCATGGGGATCTCACAGGCATGAGCATCCAGGGTACTCCACCAATTCCTGGATGCTATGTCAGCACATGCCAGTGAGAGTGTATATTTCTCCAACACCCGTGAGGCATTGGCCAGAAATATGCCACTGTTCCACCAAATAGCAGAATACCCTGTGGTAGTGGGTGCTATAGACTGCATGCACATACGCATCAAAGCACCACCCGGTGAGTGGGTTAGGGCCTACATCAACCGCAAGGGCTTCCCTTCCATCAACTGCCAGGTTGTGTGTGATGCCCAAGGCATAATAATGAATGTGTGTGCTGGCTTCCCTGGAAGCTATCATGATTCCCACATCTGGCATCTGATGCAGCTGTACCACAGATTTGCTAATGGGGATATCCCTCACGGTCACCTAGTGGGGGATGCTGGATATGCACTGGAGCCATGGCTGATGACACCCATCAGAAATGCACACACACCCAAACAAGAACTCCATAATGAGGCACACACACAAGCTAGAATCATAATAGAGCATGTGTTTGGGATGTTCAAGTCACAGTTCCAGTGCATGGACACATCCGGTGAAGCCTTGCAGTACTCACCAGATACATGTACCCAAATTGTTATCGTATGTGCCATGCTACACAATATGATCCTGTGGAAACAGCTTCAGCAGGAACAGCACGGGGCAGGCCCACACAGCCCCCCCAACAATGCCAAGGCCTGCACAGGCATAGAGTGACTCAGAGGAGGAGGAACAACCTGAGCCTGCCCCAGTAGGCAGAAGGAGGCATGCCAGTATGCCCTGGCCTTGGCAAAGAGGGAACGCATAGCACATGCACTGACACAGGAGGGACTCAGGGAATAACACCTCACTCTGACTCTCACATACAGTAAAAGGGATACCAAACATGACATTGCCTGTGCTAAACCATGTATTGGGAGTGTACTATTCGCATCTGATATAGGCATTCCTGCAGCATCATCTTCAATACTGGAACACCCACAAGGTAAGTCAATCAACCCACCAATTGTCAAAAGGAGTAGAATGTGTTGTTACCTGTATCTATGGTATGGATGTGAGCATGCAAGGAAATTGGGTGGCTGAATGGTATGCCAGCAGATAGTAGACACCCATAGTGGTACCATGACATCTGTAACAACTACTAGAGTGACCATAGTAGCCAGAACTACACAGGGTGACAAAACCCACTGCAGGAAATGTGCTGGGCCACATGTGTGTCCATATGACTCACACATGCCAGTCAGGGAGGTTCAAATACGCAACAACAGTCTCAGCCAGCAGGACAGTTCTAGACAAACAGAGGCTACACTATGGCCTCCGAATGATGCCTATGGGTAACCCCCCACCCAGGCCTACACAGAGAGACTACAGCAGGTCAGGCAGTGGGATGTTAGTTCAGAAGGGTAGGAAGTCTGACACTAATATGTAGGTCAACCAAAGCTAAGACCTGTAGTAAACTGATATACCTGTAGTCAGCATGATAAGTTAGAATACAGAATGAAATGGAGTACCTGACTTACCAGTACAGTCATAGAAAATGTGTACAAGTGCCATGTGTGCCCCCCCATCCTATGTAGACATGTATAAACAGTCAGGTGTGCCCCTCCCAGTCGTGTAGAAATGTAGAAACAGTCAGGTGTGCCCCCCCAGTCCTGCGTAGAAATGTAGTAACAGTCAGCTGTGCCCCATCCAATCCTGAGTAGAAATGTAGAAACAGTCAGGTGTGTCCTCCCACAATCCTATGTAGAAAGGTAGTAACAGTCAGGTGTGCCTCCCCCCACTCCTATGTAGACATGTAGCAAGAGTCAGGTGTGCCCTTCCCCCAAACCAGCATAGAAATGTAGTAATGGTCAGGTGTGCCCCTCCCAATCCTGTGAAGAAATGTAGAAATAGGTGGCTGTGTCCCCCCAATCCTGTGTAGAAATGTAGAAACAGTCAGGTCTGCACCCCACAATCCTATGTAGAAATGTAGGAATGGCCAGGTATTCCCCTTCCCCCTACCCAGCATAGAAATATAGTAACAGTCAGGTGTGTCCCCCTCCTACAATCCTGTGTAGGAATGTAGAAACAGTCAAGTGTGCTCCCCCCAATCCTATTTAGAAATGTAGTAACAGTCTGGTGTGCCCCACCCAAACCTATTTAGAAATGTAGTAATGGTCTGGTGTGCCCCCACCCAATCCGATGTACACACATCGTAACAGTCAGGTGTGCCCCCCCACAACCCTATGTAGAAATGTAGTAACATGTATGTGTAGGTATAATACCAGTGGAGCACAGATGCACAGAGGTCACCAAGGTAGAAGGATAAGTTGTAGCATTTGCACAATATGCAGGTATGTGTGTGATAGGATGGTGTGTGTTTCATATTGTGTGAGACTGGTCGGGATGTATGCATGTTTAGGTAAGACCTGGTGGCTATTGCCCACTACTGCTGATGACAGGGACAAGTCCTCACAACAGCAGTGCCAAACACAATACCCATCAGTATAACACAAGCTAGCAGTAAGCCATCATAAATGTATGGTGGTAATATGTGTCACCATCTGAAAGACTGACATGACATGGCTGTTGGGCTAGATATACAAGCAGTACACAGGGGAAAGTACCCCACACATACAGTATATATTGTGTCACTGTGAAACGGACACACCCTTGGATTAGTACATACAGGTATGCATCACATTATCTGGTCCTGTAGTAGGAGATACCGATGTTGTCTGCCCAAACACTTGCAGATCACAAAGGAGGTAGGAGTGATGTATTGGGAACCAGGTGATGTACCTGCACATGCAAGCATAACTGGAATGCCCAATGCATATCTTTGTGTCTGATGCCAGTAGTGTCCATAGCACACATGCACCAGCTCACACAAACCCCACCCACAGGTACCTCTCTGGTTGTACCCCTGCTGTGGGGAATGCGTACAATATGACCCCACCTGTATATGGCAATTGTGATACAATGCAGCATGCAGTGCACCTGCCCCATGCAGGCCCCAACGGCCTGCCACATATGTCCCACATCAACACCTAATGGCTCACAGGCCTCTGCCAAGGGCCTGTGTCTCACACAAACTGCCAATTCATGTTATTTCATGGACACCCAAATAACAACACGGCACACTCCACAGAAGCCATATGCAAGGTCATGTGGATAAACCACAGTAACATGTCCACCATGTCCCACTGCATGAACTGTGGACCAACACCAACACACAGCTGTGATGGGGTGATAAGCATAGGGACAGTATCAGAGAATGCATGCATAATGTGAGGAAGAGGATAGAATAACAGAAGGGTGGGGTGGGAGCGTGGGCAGCATGGTATGTGTAAGGTCTGACACAAAGCTGTGTGCACACACTATCCCTTGCTGTAAACACATAAATGGGTGGCTACATACCTGCCCGTACACCACAATAGGGGTAATGTCCTGACTCATGGCCCCTACTTCTGGGTAGCCTGTGCAAATCTGTACAGATGTGAGGTATTGCCATAGCATTATATGACCATACTGACATGTTGATGGATGTACATGTATGGGATTCTCTGCCAGGACTGTACCAAGGTGCTGAACCAGATACACAGACCCAGCTGCAAGTGACTGCAGCTCTCCCACCAGGATGCCATAACCTACCATGAATGTGTAGGCGTCTGCCCACAATACCACACAAAGCTGCAGTCACCCTTGCCCCCAAGACATCAGTGTGAGCAAGAATGTCCACCTGACAGTACATGAGGACAGAAAACATCACAGTGTATAACAGTACACTTGTCTGAATATCTCTGCTAACAGCAGTACCATGTAGCTGATGCAGCACAGACACAATCACCTACAGTACACACTATCCCCTGCACACTTTGTCCACATATTGCCAAATGATTGATGGATACCCTACATAAACTGTTTACTACCTGTAGGTGTACAACACAAAGGTCTGCACTGGAGTACAAACTACCTGAAATCAATCAACACATGCGATACAGAAGGCCATACAGGGCATGCTGACAGACTTAAACAAATGAAGCCCATGTCTGCAAACAACAGTGGACCAGACATATCTGGCAGTTGCAGATGTTAGTGCAGACACTCCCCGGTATGCACCACTCATGTTTTGCACATACAGTGGATAGGACTACAGACATATATCCAAGGACAACACACTATAATAAGCCATAAGTAGATGTACATAGATGTGTGGAAGATAGTGACTGTAACAAGAAGCCATCCATTATGAGGCCTGTCTCACCCAGCACACAACCAAATGGCTAAAACTGCATGAGGTTCAGATGTCACTCAATGTATATACTAGCCAGTGGTATCTGTCAGCATTACAGACTATGTGGTGCAAGTGCTAGCCGTGCAACATGACTGTACAGGGAAGTACTCATCTCACAGCTGTATACATGTACCTCTGGACTATAACTCTGCGTATGCCTGCAAGTGGTGTGTCAACCTGTAGATGAATGGGTTATGGCCAATGCACATACACTGCCCTCCCCATAGTTCCACCATGACAAGTTTGCTGATGTCATCCACCTTGAAATACACCTTTGGGACAGGTGTAGGCCAGTAATCTCCATGGTACATCCTATAACTGCTGTAGTGTGATAAACTAGTTAGGTAGGAGTTCTAATCCCAGACATGGCAAGTGTGTTTGTCTCTGTCTGAGTAGAGAACAATGCTTTTTAGGCTAGTCACACTCCTTACAATTCAAATGCCCTACTTTGGCAAGGCTGCTGATGTCATCCACCTTGAAATACACCTTTAGGAAAGGTGTAGCCCAGTAATCTCCACTGTGCATCCTATAACTGCGTGCTGCTATAGTGTGAACAACTAATTAGGTAGGAGTTCTAATCCGAGACATGGCAAGTGTGTGTGTCTCTGTCTGTGTAAAGAGCAATGCTTTTTAGGCTAGTCGCATTCAGTACAATTCAAATTCCCTACTTTGGTAATATTGCTGATGTCATTCACTGTGAAATACACCTTTGGGGAAAGGGTACTCCAGTAATCCCTGTGGTGTGTCCTATAACAGCATCATGCAGTAGTGTGATATAGAAGTCTGGTAGGGGTTCCATTCCCACACATGGCAGTTGTGGATGTTTTGTGTGTGTCTATGTCTGTGTAGGGTGCAATGCATTTTAGGCTAGTCACACTCAGTACAATTCAAATGCCCTACTTTGGCAATCCTGCTGATGTCATTCACTGCGAAATACACCTTTGGGAAACGGGCACTCCAGAAATCCCCGTGGTATGACCTATAACAGCATCATACTGTAGTGTGATGGAGAAGTCGGGTAAGGGTTCCATTCCCACACATGGTAGTTGTGGATGTTTTTTGTGTGCCTATGTCTGTGTAGTGAGCAATGCATTTTAGGCTAGTCATACTCAGTAGAATTCAAATGCCCTACTTTGGCAATCCTGCTCATGTCATTCACTGTGAAATACATCTTTGGGGAAGGGGCACTCCAGTAATCCCTGTGGTGCGTCCTATAACAGCATCATGCTGTAGTGTGATGTAAAAGTCTGGTAGGGGTTCTATTCCCCCACATGGCATTTATGGATGTTTTGTGTGTGTCTATGTCTGTGTAGGGAGCAATGCATTTTAGGCTAGTCACACTCAGTACAATTCAGATGCCCTACTTTGGCAATCCTGTTGATGTAATTCACTGTGAAATACACCTTTGGGAAAGAAATATTCCAGTAATATCTGTGGCATGTCCTATACCTGTGTTCAGCTGTAGTGTAATATACTAGTTAGGTAGGAGTTCTAATTCCAGACATGACAGGTGTGTGTGTGAATGTGTTTGTCATTCATATCCTGTGTGGAGGTGGTTGTGAATATGTAACAACTGGACTCAACGTAGAGTGGGTTTTGCAAACTTTTTATGTGGTGGCCCTAGTATATATCACAATGTCTACCGTACAAGGATAAATGATGTGAAATAGCCGAGAGGCTGGGGTGCAAATCCATACCCCTACATGTGACATCAATGCCAGCTGAACTACATTAGCAACCCTTGTATCACCCAGGTAGCACTCTCAACCCATGTCTCATACACACACACACTTGCCTAGGCAGCACCCGCTATGTTGGTAGTACCCTGCATAATGCCCACTGATAGTAACCATGGTGTGATTTCAGTGGGCTACAGAGGGCATGGCACCCTGTCCATCAGTCCAATAGGCATGTACATCCCGACAGTGCACCTCCACCCTGTTCCCCACTGGACACCTGCAACACCTGTGGTGCCAGCAAATGTAACCCACAAAGGACATACCATGCCTGAAACACAAGCCCTGTATGGACAGATGCCACTGACACCAGGGAATACTGGTATAATGCTATCAGTGTAGGTGCAGGTTCAACCTGCTGTCCATTAACAGTTCCCGCCACATGAGGCTAGGACTGGCACATCTGATGATAACCTGTGTACACAACATGGTCCAGATACCCCTAGTACAGTACCACATGTCACTGTACATGCATGTGGGAGGTGTACACATCCCAGACATCGTCCATGTCATGGACTAAGGAAGACATACATGGCAAGCAATGCACAGCATTGGTCACACACAATAGTCACCCAGGGTGACTGGATGGTGTCAACAATACCCACCTGTGTGGGCAAATCCCGACACTACACCCATGAGCCACAATGCAGACCATTGTCATGTGGCCTGATGCCAAGGTATACCCATCATCTAGCCTTGTATAGCTGTCTGGCACTGTCGACCACTACACACCCATTCAGCAATGCACCCATGCATGTCAGTACTAGCACCTGTGTCTGTGTGTGTGTTGTGTGATGCGTATGACCACATTCACACTCATTACAACCCCCATTGGCATACTGAAGCATTCTGTCTGATGTCAAGCACCTCCATATACCCTTTGCCTATATAACCTCTGTATGACCCTTGTGGTGCATGTGATACCTGCACAGTACTGTGTTGTGGCAATCCCACTAGTGATGAGCTGTATTTCTGGCCCTGCCAAATGTATCAATGTGTGTGCGCCCTGTGAGAGTGTGGCTGTGTTGATGCTGACATCTGTTCATGTGGACAGGCACATGTACTACACCTACAGTGTAGCTACCATATCCCTGTTGCAGATGTCACTCACCATCACATATACGCTCTGAGGGATCCTCAACATGTAACCTATGTGGTGCATCCAATAACTGCATGGGCATGTGATAGCACTACATAGTCATCAGAGGTTTGATACCCTGTACTGGTAGGTGTGTGACCTAAACCTCCTTAAGTTTTACTCACCCACCCCTCCCTGATTATTAATTGCCTCCGTCTGCCTCTCTCACTCCTTCTCTGGTAAATGTGGAGACTGACACCTGCTTTGCTTAGGCAGCAGCATGTGTATTTTAAGTGATGCTCATGGTCAACGGATGGCCTCTGCATGGATTGCAGCCCTCCTCTAGCTGATTGCTTGTGGAACAGCTGAGGTAACATTCCCATAGCCAATTGCATGGAAACACGCTACAATATCTAGGAACATCTTGTTGGTGTGGGGCCTTTCATTCACTGTGAGCAGGAACTAGGTCTGTTGTTTGGCAAACAGCATCTCAGATGGATTAGGGATTTACCACTAACAACATACACTGTGAAAACAGGCCAACACACAGGAGGGGGAGGTGCCTGACTTGACTACAGACAGTAAGTGCTGCTATACTGCATTTGGAGTAATGCTGGTTTAACAGAGTGTGTGTTGATATGGCTGTCCTACATATTTTAATACCTGCCATGTCAGTGCTATGTTTATGAGGGAACCCCCATCTGTAGGGTCATCTGTAGACTGGGCAGTGTGTGGTGCCTTTTGTTTCACATGTTACCTACAGAGCACCTATCTGTGAACTGCAGAATGTAGTGAGAGGATTGCAGTCTGTAGATGGTGACAGTCGTGAGAGTTACTGACTTCATATACCTCATAAAACATATGTTGCAACAAACCCTGTTACAACAGTAAATGTATGAGATTATCACAGCAACATGTCAATATTGGCCCTGTGCATGTACCTCCAGCCACAACCCTGTCAACCTTTGTACATATGTCATGCAGTAAGGGGTGCATATGTGCTGTAAACCATAATTAGTGACATCATATCTGATAACAAGCCAGTGAGATATCAGACTGCTACACATGTTATGTATAGTAGGGGTTATATTTGATGACATAACCTGGACATTCTGTAGCTGTGTGTACAGTACTGAGGTCTGGGTACTTATGGTGATTGTCGAAAGTGTGTGTATTGTTAATATGTACCATGGCCTGTGTATAGACTGTGGTAGATGTCATTGTTCTTGATCCTGTTCTATATGATGTTACATGCTGCTAGACTGTATGTTACCCTATTGGCTTACATGTTTGTAGGGCCATACACGCACATGTCTTATACCACAAACAGGCATCGGACCACACTGTGTAGCGGCACAGTATATGTAGGGCTAGTGTGTGAGTGGCACATATGTGGTCGGTTTCGAACAGATAGTCCATATACTGTAATATTACGCTAGCTTACCATATGTGGCTGTGGCTGTGTTCACATTGGTTGTATTTAAGCACTGTCACACAGGTGTGTGTAATCCTGTGCTGTGGCATGCCTGTAGAGCCTGCTATATATATGCAGGTACATGTGCACTCCCCCATAGGAAATGTAGGTTAGTGTTGAGCCAGTCTGCCTGTACTCTGCACAGTGCTTTGTTACATGCCTAGCAGCTTAGTGTACTTACCCAGAGATGTGATGTCCAGATACTTGCCAGATGTTCTGCTGCTGGGCCACCATAACAGTCATGTATATCAGACAGAGCAGTGGGATGCTGTATGTCAATATCTAGTGGGTAGTATGTGGCTATGGCAACTCTGTATCAGCGGTTATTATGTGGCAGGACAGACAGGGGTGTGTGAATGCATAACTATGGGGGCAAATGTATACCAGTAGTCACGTGTTATACCAATCTACATGGCTGTTAACATTTACATTGTCAGGCTTGGTCCACATGTCTTGCACTAAGGGGTTATGTGTATACCTTTGGACTGTTCAGAGTGTGTCAGACTGTCCACATATATTGGCCAATATCTCTGCTTTTGTCCACAGGAGCATTACATGCTAGCAGTGGTACTGTACTATGATGTCCTTAGGATGACTGTCAGTAGCCAATGGTGCACATGTTAAAAGCAAATGTGATGTCCCACAAACACCATGTCTGTGAAGACAACCCCTAGTACAGTAGCAATAGTCTACAAATAAACCTGCTGTACACACCTGACATCTCCATGCACTACAGAGTTGGGACTATAGGGGCTGAGGTAGGGCTACGCTCCATGTTCAGGAGATATGGTGTAAATATATGTATATATAATTATCCAGATATCTATACAGATATATACACATATATATATTGACATATATAGATGTATATGTATATGTATATATATATATATATATATATATATCTATATATATATATATCTATATATATATATCTATATCTATATATATATATATATATATATATATATATATATATATATATATATATATATATATATATATATGTGTGTGTGTGTGTGTGTGTGTGTATACATATAAACACCCAGATATATACATATACAGAGCAATATATGTCTACACATATACAGATAGAGATACATATGCACATATACATATGGATATCTACATATGTATTGACAGTAGTGGGTATATCAGAATAGATATGTATGCACATATAGTTATAGATATCTACATAAATACCAACATAACTAGGCATATCTGTACACATAGGATGTGCATATATATATATATATATATATATATATATATAGCTCTATAGACATATATCTATATATACATATACATATATCTTTATATACATAAATGCACACACACACACACACACACACACACACACACACATATATATATATATATATATATATATATATATATGTGTGTGTATATCTGTATCTGCATATATGTGTCTGTGTATATGTATCCTAGGGATGTTGATAGCTTCCACATTGTACATTTCCTATGGGAGCCAGACTGTACTGCATGATATGTTACTGATACCAGCCTGACATCATAGAGGTGGGATGTAGTACTGTTAACATCATGTGCCCATATGTTCATAGGTTCATAGGTTAGTACTAGGCTATCGGCCCTAGGGCCTATACAAGCCTAGCCATAACAATTCCCTGGCTATTTCTTCCCACACTATTTACTTCCCTGGCCCCTGTCTAGCAGGGCGACTGACGTGATCCCTGGGGTGAATTTCCTTTCTCTCATCCAATCATCAAGGTTCCTTTTGAAGAGTGCCAAAGAGGTGCTCTGCTTGACATGTATGGGCAGTCTATTCTAGAGTCTGGGGTGTTTCTTGGTCAGGAACCTATCCCTCCAGCATGTTTTGTTTATTGTGTCAAGGTTTAGATCCCTGGACCGTGTGGCTCTGAGGGATTGGGATTTCTTTAAGTGTAGCATGTCCAACAGCTCTGGGTTTGACATGGCCTTGTATGTTAAGCAGAGATCGTCTCAGAGTAGACGATATGCGACAGAGTATAGCTGGAGTTTTTTAAGGCGTTCAGCATAGGGCATCTGCTTCAGGCCTGTGATTCTTTTAGTGAGGTATTTCTGCGGCCTTTCCAGTTGCTGCAGATGTCTTGAGAGGTACATACCAAATGGGGCGTTGTACTCTATAATGGGTCTAATGAGGGATGAGTACTGTGGGACAATGGCCTCCTTTTTTCTAGATGAAAAGCCCTTAGTGATGAGGTGTGCCACATAGAAGGATTTCCTGACAGTTGAGGCGATGTGGTTATCGAAGGTGAGGCCACTGTCTACCTGTGTCCCTAAGTCTCTCATCACACTTTCGGTGTTTAGTGTACTGCCACCTATGTGGTAATTCATGGGTACATGGTTTTCCCCAAAGCGGATAACTATACATTTCTTGGCATTACATTTGAGCCTATGGCTCTGGCACCAAGCATCTGTTTCTGTAAGGCCCTTTTGTAGAGCATAAATATCAATTGGGGATTCAATAATTTCTCCCAGTTTGCAGTCATCTTCAAACTTTGTTAGCCAGAGTCCCTTAGTGTTGGCCTGAACTTCAGAGAAGTAGATGCCAAACAAGAGTGGTCCCAGGACTGAACCCTGAGGTACTCCACTTGTCACTTGTCTGGAGCTGGATTTGGAGTCGGCTACTTTTACAGTCTGGGTTCTGCCAGTAAGCCAGTTGGCAACCCATCGAGTGAAGTAGGGATTTATGCCCAGCTTAGTAAGTTTATCTATGATTCCAGAGTTGGGGATGGTGTTGAAGACCTTGTCGATGTCCAGATAGGCTGTGTGGACCGCCTTACCCTCATCCATAGCTCTGGAGATTGATTCGAAGAAGTCAATCAGGTTCAGGAGACAAGATCAGCCCTTCATGAACCCAAACTGGGTGGGGTCCAGTGTTTGAAGGATGCCAATGTGCTTGTTTATAAGTTCCATGATAATGCGTTCCATGCCTTTGCAGATCAGGCTCATCAGACTGATGGGACGGTAGCTCCCGGGATCTAAGGTGGCTCCCCCCTTGTGGAGTGGGATAACTGTAGCTGTGCGCCACTCAGTGGGCACGAAGCCTGAGGTGAGGCTATGATTAAACATGACACTTAGGTGAGGTGCCAGTTCATTTTGTAGTTCATGTAGTACACATCCTGGGATGTCATCTGGTCCCATGGATGCTGTATTCTTAGCTTTGGAGAGTGCAGTTTCTACCTGTGTGGCCGTGATTACTGGAATTTGGCAATCTTTTGGTACTGAGATGGGCCCTTTAGGAGGTGAGAGGGGGGTGAAGTTTGCACTAAATCAATCTATTGGGAATATTCTTGGGATCAGTATATTTAATGCCATTCTGTTGTAGCT
Organism: Protopterus annectens; assembly: GCF_019279795.1. Classification (NCBI taxonomy): domain Eukaryota; kingdom Metazoa; phylum Chordata; order Ceratodontiformes; family Protopteridae; genus Protopterus; species Protopterus annectens. The sequence continues at coordinate 1,926,889,478 of NC_056733.1, forward strand.
CAGAGCATATCTGACCATTGCCATTTAGATTCTTGACATAACTATAGAATGCCTTGTGGTTGTCTTTCGAGTTTTTGGCAATTTTATTTTTGTAACTAGCTTTGGATGATTTTATGAGGGATCTCAGCTTCTTACTGAGGCTGGTAAGTGAGTTTTTTGCATCCTGGGATTTTCCTTTTTTCTGCAACAGTTTCTTTTTTCTGTTGTATAGTTTGTTTATGATGGGGGACCACCAGATTGACTTCCTTTTTTTTGAGGAGAGCATCTTGGTTCTGTTTGGGATGGCACGATTCATGCATGAGTGGATTGTTCAAGGCATTAGCCATACCCATCCATGATATACATGAGCTGGCAAATCAATTGCCTGTATAAAACCTGTATTGTGTCTCTCAGTTGTGCTAAATGGCCTCTGGGGATTACACCAGTCATATAGAGGCATTCCTACGCATTCAATTTATGGTGCACGGTGTGGGTAACAGTGCTTAATACAACAGTACTATTACATGATTGCAAATCTACATTACCTTATGATACGCGAGTATACACTTGCAGTCCAGCAGTTAGACCTTAATTGTCAGGCTGTTACGTTTTTACGTATATACATATTATATGAGACTCTCCCTGCCATATTCTTCAGTGTGTGCAGTACATGCCTTGAACAATACAGGTTTTATACAGGGAATTGATTTTATTTATTTATTGTATTTTATTTTATTTTATTTTACATTTGTTGACCGGGCTGGTCCAGCTGGATATATGTCCATTTTCATTGCAGGCCCAGGGAGAAAAGCTCCACAAATCAGAGTAGTATTTACAAAACACAGGTACATTACAAAGTTATTGCATTTGTTACATTTCATTGCATTTTTGCTTATAAATAAGAAAAATCCTAGTACATCTATGGATAGACATACAAAAGTATCTAAAATAACACTATTAAACTGTAAAGTCCCACACGCAATATTGTTAATAGAAAAGTAACTAGCTTATACAGGTATGAGGATTAGTATCTAGGGATAAGTGAGGTAGTTAGTCAGGGTTAACACAGGGGCATAACCAATGTGATTTAAGGTATGGTTTCAGTTTGCTTTTAAATAGGGTTTACTGAAAATAGGGAAGGTAGGTGATTGGGAAGGGTGTTCCAGGTTTTACCCACTGTATTAGAGAACAAAGATTCTCCAGCCAAATTGTTGGTTTTACCTATTTGTACCAGTAGTTTATTAGATGAGTGTAGGGTCTTGAGATTATTGTAGGGGGTGATAAGGTTAGTTAGTATTGGTGTATTTGTTGATTGATACAGGATTTTATGGGCAACTATTAGTTGGTTCAATAGTATTAGATTTGACAACTCTAACCATCCTAGTTGATTAAGATTGTCACAATGATGGGTTCTATAGGTTGACCCAGTTGCAAATCTGGCAATATTATTGTAGGAGATAGCCAGCTTGTTCAGATTGCTTTTACATAGTTTAGTATAGATAGGGGAGGCATATAGTAAGGTTGAGATTAAGTGTGTATGGGCAATAGTGGTCCTGGCTAGAGGAGTCAGAAAGGGTTTGATCCGGTAGAGGGAACCTAATTTTTTGTTCACTGTTTTTATAGTGTTGTTAATATGGGGCTCAAAGGTAAGGTTATTATCGATTAGTACCACAAGTAGTTTTGTGGTAGGATCAGGAGATATGATAGTACCATTGCTAGATGTAACAGTTAAGTTAACTGGGGAGGCCCTGCTGGTGGGAGTGAAGAGTAGCATTTTTTTTTTTTTTTTGGGTTCAAGATGAGACATCGGTGTAGAAGCCATGTCTTTACTGTGCTAAATGCATTTTGGGTTAAGGACTGAAGTTCTGATGGAGAAGTGGCTGAGCATATTAATGTAGAATCATCTGCGTATTGGATACAGGTAGCTTGAGGTATTACAGAATGTAGGTCATTTGTAAAAATAGAGAAGAGGAGATGACCCAATATGGAGCCTTGAGGGACACCAAGGGCAATTGGGAAGTAGGAAGACAAGTTATTCTCCCATAGTACAGCCTGTTGCATGTTATTTAAGTAGGATTGGAACCACTGTATAGCAAGTGCATCCAGTGACAGGTTTTTAAGTATGTTTATGAGTAACTGGTGGTTAACCATGTCAAAGGCTTTTGACAGATTAATAAAGAGGGCTGAGGATAGAGTGTCATTATTGCGATTTTTATTAATGCAGTCGGTGAAGGATAAGAAAGCAGAGGTGGTGCTATGAAATGGTCTGAAGCCATGCTGTCAGGTAGCTAGTAAGTTGTTTTCTAGTAGGCATTTTAATAGTTGCTTATGAATGCATTTCTCCATGATTTTTGCCAATGGGGATAATATGGCTATACGTCTGTAGTTAGATAATTCATTGGAATTACCAACTTTATGCAGGGGGATAATATGTGACATTTTCCAGATTGATGGGGTAGTTCCTTCAGTGATAGTTCTATTGATCAGGATGGATATGGGGTAGGTTATAGCATTTGCAGCTTTTTTCAGGTATTCTGCAGGTAGTAGGTCTGCAGAGAGGGTGGTGGGTTTAAGTTTCTGAATAAGGGTACAGACAAGGGATGTAGGAACAGGTTGAAATTGAAATAATGGGGGCCGTTAGAGATATCAGAGGAAGAAGATATGGTGTCAGGGGATAGCTGATTGGCAAGAGATTGAATGGTCTCTGTAAAAAAAGTGTTAAAAGTATTGGCTATTTGGTTGGGACTGTTGTGATCAGAGCCTAAGGGAGTGGGTATGACTGAATGACCTGGGTGTAAGAGTTAATTTTTGCCTGACCAGAATTTTTGAGGTTTGTTTTGGTGGGTTTGTTGGAGCTGACAGTAAAAGTTTCTTTTGTCTGACAATATGGCTTTTTTTTGTTTCATTTCTTAGCTGTCTGAACTTTAATTGATCTGTAGGGCTTTTAGTTGTACACCAGTTGGCCCAGAGTTTGTTTCTTTGGAGGATTTCTTGTTTAGTAGTTTTGGAGAGCCATGGGGCTGGTTTAGTCCTAGTTCTAATTGTGCATGTTGAGGCATGGCAGTCTAGAGTAGCTAAGAATTTAGAATTAAAATATTTAACTGCATCTTCTAATGGTAGGTGTTTCAGGGGTGACCAGTCGCAAGCTTTATGTTCTTTTTGAAAGCTGTCAGGGTTAAATTTTTTGTTAGACCTTATTGTCTTATAAATGGTTGGGTTTGGAATGTCATTCTTATACCTGATTAAGAAGGTGAGTTAGTGGTCGCTTATATCTTTGGGGAGGGTACTTACTTTGTAAGTTTGGTGATGACTATTTGTAAAAATCCAATCTAAGGTGCTTTCATTGTTATTAAGTTTATTGGTTCTAGTGGAGGATATAATGGTTTGAGTAAAACCATATAGGTTAATATGAGTAGAAGGCTGTTCAGATGTACAGCACTTCCAGTTTATATTAAATTATGGTATCTTGTGGGTAGATGGTGTAAAGCGAACTTAGGATAGCCTCTAAGGTGCTGGTGTTATTGCCTGGAGGAAGGTAGATACAAATAATATATATGGATTTACATTTGTTGAGTTGAATCTTGGAAATGAGAATTTCCGCATTACTAGTTAGTGAAGGTATAGAGTCTATAGAGGTCACCTGTAATCCAGATTTATATAGAATAGCTACTCCTCCACCTTTCTTAGCATTACAATCAAATCTCAAGATATTATACCGGGGGGGAATAACCACACCATCTTGTATTGATGGCTTGAGCCATGTTTCAGTGAAACAGAGGATGTCAAATGAATGTACATCCATGAGGGCATGTAGGTGGGCAACTTTATTATTTATGCTCCGAATATTGAGATGAGCTATCAGGAGAGAGTTGGGGGGTCTGGTAAGCAAGTGTGTGTTAGTAGGAGTTGGGGTGTAAGGTTCTGTAGAATTTGGGCCAGGGTTTTGGTGTATATCACCATCTATTAGGGAGTGGACTTGTATTCTCAGAGTGAGTTTTAAAAGTTTACATATTAGGTTCTGAGATTCCCTAGCTCTTGGGCTGTAATATCTGATGTGAGTGAGTCTATGAAATTTAGCTGATAAATACTTTGGTGGACAGGGTGTGTTTTATGGCTATGAGGGATTATAAGCGTTGGTGTGGAGGTTTGCTTTATGGGATTGTGAAATCCTAGGCAGTTAAGGTGTTCATAGAAAGTAAGTAGGTAAGGTATAGCTAGAATAGGTAGGAGTGAGAATAAGAGTAAGGGCTTCAGGTATGTTAGGGTAGTTGTGGATGGCATTGTAGAAGTATTATATCTAGATTATTAAACAGGGATAAGTACAGATAGTTTATTAAGTTGATGACTAGTGGAAAGTGGGTTATAGCACTTTAAGGGGTTGGAGCGTGTGATTGGTTGTATGGATGGGGGTGTGTGGTTAGGATGTATAAATGTAGAAGCACTGGGGTGGGTGGAAATTGGGGCAGGGTAGAGGAGTGGAGTGAGCCTGCAGGGCGAACGGAGCGGGTTGAGCCACTGAAGGAGTGAACCCTAGGAGAACAATCAGTGGAGAGCTGATTGCTAAGGTAAGTTTAGGTGGAGAAAAGTAGGACGTAAGAGCCTTGATAGTAAGGATAATAGGCAGGGTAGTTAAGTGATGTAAAGTAAAAAATAGAAGGATAGCGTGGGACTGCAATTCAAGCAAGTTATGAAAACTGGACTACTACTTTTAGTTTTATTTCCTATGACAGTAAATGCATGAGTATTACTGACCTGCCTCACATTGCAACCTTGCCAGGCAACTGACATGTGCCTCCTGAGTCACGGCCAACTCCATTGCCGCTGTGGGAGACATAAGAGGAATATTTAGCCATACCTATCCATGATATACCTGAGCTGGCAATTATTACACATATAGTGGGGTAATACTTACACAACTGGAACATCCCCTGCCACTCTAGCCTCTTGGATCCACTGGTCCAAGAGGTCCCCCTCATGCTGCTTCAGGTCGACATAGTGATGCCTGACCTGCTCACCAATTTGGGGTATGCCAGTGGCACTGGTGAGGTCATGGGCGAGATGGTCCCAGGCCTCCACCTTATATTGGGACCCCTGGTACTGGTCCTGCAGCAGTCTCTCATCATGGTTTTTGACAAGGATTCCTGCCATGACTCTTGACTCCTGGATGCACCAGCGCTGCACCTGAAAGTGCACACCTTCCCCCCTTACTGCCATTGTGCCTGCAAGGGGAAGCTCCAACCAGTTATGAGATGTATTCCCACCTCTTGGGTATATGTAGGGTCAATTTCCCACACATTTCCATGACTGGCCAGTTTTTTAAAGGCTAGACTATGGGAAAACCTGCTTACCTAGGGTTAGCATTGTTTAAAGGGGTATAACACTGGGCACATTGAGTTAGCTGGCCTACACATTGCTTACACTGCCTAAGCTGGCCTGTGCAATACTTAGCATTGCTTACATTAGACTTTACATTATAATTCCTTTTTGGCATTGAGTTATTATTCAATACACCTTATATGTATGCCTGGTATCCATGATTCATATGTACATACACTGTATGGGGTCTTTGTGTTTTATTGGGGACTTCAACATTCTATTACAATTGCACCTGACTTCTGGGCTTACTGCTTTACCCCATTTCACATATTTATGTTATGTAGTGGGTTAAGGCACATATGTCTGTATACTGATTCCTTTCACAGGTTCAGTTTGGTTTTACTATAGTGAAGACTTGTTTGCTGATACCTCATTTTTCTGTACTTCTGTGATGGCTTGGTGGTTAACTACTATGACTGTTGTGTATAGGGTATTGAGTTCGAGACCTGCATGGCTGTTTATTTTGTTGACGGGCAGAACAAGGGCCATTGGATACAGAGTGGTTAAGGCACTTTTGAGCATTTGTAAGTGAGTTTGCGTGGGTTTCTGCGAGGTTAAGCAATGCTAACCTCCGGTTACATATGCTTACACAGAGTTAACTTTAGAATTGCTTAAGCTGTGTGCGCATCGCTTACCCCTGCGCAAAAGGGCTTAAACCCATTTACTAGTGCTTAAACATGCTTACTACTGCTTATTGGTGCTTAAATGTACTGGTGCATTATTCATTATGACACTGACACCTCACATGTGCATTTAGTGCAGTACTCCAGTTCATACATATATGTTATTTAGTGGGTTATGCAACAAAAATATTAGTCATAACGTGCTTTGTCATGGAAAATGGAATGTGCTGCTGTGGGACTCGAACTGGTAATGCCTGCTCATAAGGTGAATGCTCTGCCCACTCAACTATTGCTATGCTGCTTCATTTGCATATATCTTCCTTGTTATCCTCTTCAGCCATTTAAGCTGCATTAAACATAGCTAAGTGACAGGCACACCTGTGCACGTCCAGTTAGCTTTAATCGGATTTTCAAAATAAAAAAATACAGGTTTGTTTATTTTATTTGTGTTTACTTGCTGTTGTACACCAGGGGGAATGTTGGTGGGGATATGCGGTCACCGATAAGCAGTCTTGCTCATTTCTTGGGCCTTTCTGCTGTTCTTCATTGCAGGGGCATGTATATTCTGAGAGCTTTGCTCTCAGACATGCCCCCTGCACTCTTACACACTCAGTGTAAGATTAGGAGCTCAGGCAGCGCACCTCATTACTATGCATGGCGCACTGCCATCCTGCTCCTAAAGGACCCCCTCCATGCAGGACTAAGCTAATCCTGCATGGAGGAATAGTAAATCCAGGGGATTATTTATCCCTTTTCTTTGCTTTAAACTAGAGCATACCTTCTTGGCAGGGTATATGACTCTTGTAATCATTGCTGCCATTGTTAGCTTTATTCTATTATTATTATTATTATAGAATAAGTGGTAATGCAGTTTTTAACTATTTAATAATTTTTATGACAAGATGCATGGCTTATCACATAAAGATGCATATGTGAGTGAAAACAAAGCAAATAAATAACTAGGAATTTAGACTAATGTGTTAAATCATTCACTTCACTGTTGGTAAACCGTAATTGAAGCCACTATCATAACTATTTCTGAAATGTAGCTCCTATTAAAAAAAAAAATATATATATATATATATATATATATATATATATATATATATATATATGTGTATATAAATAGGATGTATGCTTTTCCTTTGTAAACTGCAGATCTTCTGCATTCCTTAGTAAATCTAGGTAGTACTAAGTTCTCCTGCTGTTTTATAAACTGCTATATCAAGAAAATGAAGGTATTCATCAAAATTGCACTAAAAGCTTTGGAAAACTTGAGGTAGCATGTAGACACCTTATAAAAGTTGTAATATACTAAACAAAATGCATGCAGTGTTGATTAAATGACGTCTACTCATGAATTATTGAAATAAGTCGTCTCCCTTAGTAGCATCACCATATTAGCAGCATGAGTTTCATAAAGGTAAGCTTATTTAATTCACGGATGTCTTAAAATATGAGGGGTGTCGTTAAACTAATTTAAATGGAAAGGGGTATACTGTAATGTGTAGTAATGCCACATGTCACTAGACCGGAAAAAAAATATTCTTTCAGATGTTGTATGTTGCTGAGAGAACATTGTCACCTTGTAAAAAGGGCTTCAGAAGTGGGAAGCACAAGCATCTTAACTGTTTTACCCCTTCACATTCTCACTGCAAAAGTAATATCAGGAGACATGATTGCTGCTGAAGGCATGCATTTCTTAATGTGAAGTGCAAACAAAAGGCAGAAAAACATTTGAAACAACCAGGAAAACCAGTACTGATGTGACTACCAACACCATTAACCACCTAAGAGGCCATAAATATTGGAACAGTATTAGCCACACTGTTGTTAAACACCAATGAAAACAGCAGTAAAAACCAGGTAGTAATCAGTGATCTTAAGGAATTCAAAAGTGAGACAAACATAACCAAACCTGTCTCCAGTAACAGTTTTTTCCTCAGTTAACTTTACATTTATTTATTATTACATATACAGGTTTTCTTTTTTATATATTTGTGGGAAAGGAAGCAGTTTCTATTCAGTCTATTCTTGAAAACAACTCTCCAAGGAGAGAGTCATCTGGTTACCTTGAGAAAACTATTTCTAGTGTTATAGCAGTAATCTTTATAGGTCAGTTATACAATTTCCAAATGTTTCCACGAGGCCAGATCAATTTTGGACACCTGTCTCAGAAAAGATATGATTGATTGCACTGTATAAGCAGGTCAACTATTTATTGAATTTTGGGCTCACAGTATGTGGAGTTCATAGAGGAATGTGCAAAATGCTTAAGTTTTTATTTGTATGGTCATTACTACAGCAACATAGGGGCTCATCACTGGACCTGGGGTTGAGGTATCTAGAACACAAAGAGGAGGCTGCATTAAGGATGATTAGCATGCATTTGATAGTCATTAGCTTTGTGTTTCATGCTCAGGGTTTTCTGAATTATACAAAACCCAGAGTAATGCATAGGATGTTAAAATCATAGAACAGCTTTTAAAGGCCCAGAAAAAGGCCAGATAGAAACTCTGGGGTGAGGAATTGTTGTTATTACTGAAAGGTTTTCACAGGATCAGTCAAAATTATGGGTTGTATGCACATCTTGCTTCTCTAGGCATTCTGCTTTAAACTCATTGCTTTCTAAATGGTCATACATGCCATGAAAGTCAGGTTGCTGGGTAGGCTGTATGAGTATAGTCATCTTAACAGGTGAATTCCCTATACTTCTGGGATGAGTATGCTCAATATTGTCTTCAAATAATTATGTCTGAAGTATTGGTATGGATATATGCCTCAGATTAATGTCTTAGTATGTGTTATGTATGTATACTAGTTCAAATGTAGCAGCTGATATTAGAAACTTTTCAGAAAAAAAAATCTATACTTCTGGCAGTATCCCCCAAGTCTGCACTTTTTTATTTTGCAGGCAATTGGTAGTTTCTGAAATACTACATTGTTCCTTCTGCAACCACAATAAAAAATGTACTCAATGCTAGAAGTCTAAATCTCAAAATGCACTCACTCGAGGCACTCCTTAAAATGGAGAACATCGATATCTGTGCAGTGACTGAGACCTGGTTCAACGCACCAGAGAGCACCCCTGCACTAAAGGCTATAACTCATACCACACTTTTTGGCCATGTAACCTGGACCGGAACACCAAAGGCAGAAGTGTGTCCATATTCATTAAGGATATCCACACCTCCAGGCTAGTTGCTCAGCATAATGCAGCCGAGGTTATCCAAGTGCAACTAACTCTGGGCAAAACTGCAATCCAAATTGTAGCTTGCTACAGATCACCCACCATGCCCCAGGATTCCCACTCCTCTTTTCTTGATGTACTGGAAAATATTAGGGTTCAACCAAACACCCTAATAATGGGTGATTTCAACTACCCCACCATTAACTGGGAAAACTACTCATGTACCAACTCCTTCACTCAACGCTTTCTGGAATTCATAAACTCCAATGCCCTGGATCAACTTATCCACACCCCCACCAGGGACAACAATATACTAGATCTAGTCATTACCAATATGAGTGACCGGTGTTCCACACCTGAAGTCAATGCCTCATTGGTCCGATCCCACCATAAGCTAATTACCCTAGATATCCACATCCTGCCTCCACCCTCCATTAAGGAAACCATGGTAAGACATTTCTCCAAAGCCAACTTCATGCTTCTTAAGACAGAAGTGGTGAACTTCATGACACCCATGCAGATGGACTATACAGGTACGACTACTGAATCCTACACAATTGCACTTTATAAGCACTTACATGAGTGCATGGATCATGCTATCCCAAACAGAACCAAGATGCTATCCTCCAAAAAAAGGAAGCCAATCTGGTGGTCCCCTGCCATAAACAAACTGTACAACTGAAGGAAGAAACTCTTGCAAAAGAGAGTAAAATCCCATGAATGGAGGAGCTCCATGGTCAGCCTCAGTAAGAAGCTGCGCTCCCTGATAAAATCCTCCAAAGCTAGTTACGAAAACAAAATCGCCACTGATTCTAAAGACAGACACAAAGCATTATATAGCTATGTCAAGAATCTCAATGGCAACACTCAGATCTGCACTGAGTTACAGCACAATGGCACTAAATATACAGACCCAACTGATATTGCCAACATCCTGGCAGATAGGTTCAGTGCTAACTTTACCCCCCTCTCACCCCCTAAAGAGCCCATCTCTATACCAAAAGAATGCAAAGTTCCTGTAATCACGGCTACACAGGTAAAAACCACACTCTCCAAAGCCAAGAACACAGCATTCATGGGACCAGACAACATCCCAGGCTGCGTTCTACATGAACTACAGAATGAACTGGCACCCCACCTAAGTACCATGTTCAATCATAGCCTCACCTCAGGCTTTGTACCTGCTGAATGGCACACAGCAACGGTTATCCCACTCCACAAGAGGGGAGCCACCATGGACCCCGGGAACTACTGCCCCATTAGCCTGACGAGCCTGGTCTGCAAGGCCATGGAACATATCATTATGGAACTTATAAACAAAGACATTGGTAATCTCCAAACTCTGGATCCCACCCAGTTTGGGTTTGTAAAAGGCAGATCATGTCTCCTAAACCTGATAGACTTCTTTGAAGCAGTCACCAAAGCCGTAGACAAGGGTAAGGTGGTTCACACAGCCTATATAGATCCTGCCAAGGCTTTCAACACCATCCCCCACTCTGGAATTATAGATAAACTCACTAAACTAGGTATAAATCCCTATGTCACAAGATGGGTTGCCAACTGGCTCACTGACAGAACCCACATTGTGAAAGTAGCAGACTCCAAATCCGACTTCAGACCAGTGACAAGTGGAGTACCACAGGATTCAGTCCTGGATCCTCTCCTGTTTGGTATCTACTTCTCTGAAGTACAGGCTAACACAGAAGGTCTTTGGCTAATGAAGTCCGCAGATGACTGCAAAGTAGGAGCCATAATCGAAACTCCTAATGATGTGGACATCCTACAAAAGGGCCTCACTGAGACAGATGCCTGGTGTCAAAGCCATGGCCTCAAGCTCAATGCCAAAAAGTGCATTGTCACCCCCTTTGGTAAAAACTCTGTACCCATGAACTACAACATGGACGGTAGTATACTTAACACCAAAAGTGTGATAACAGACCTTGCGACACAGGTGGACAGTAGTCTCTCCTTTGATAATCACATCACCACAGTAGTCAGGAAATCCTTCTATGTGGCACACCTCATCACAAAAGGTTTCTCATCCAGAAAAAAAGAGGTCATTGTTCCCCTCTACTCATCACTCATTAGACCCATTATAGAGTACAACACCCCTTTTGGTATGTACCTCACAAGACATCTGCAACAGCTGGAAAGGCTGCAGAAATACCTCACAAAGAGGATTACCAGCCTCAAACAGATGCCCTATGCAGACCGTCTCAAAAAACTCCAGCTTTACTCCGTCGCATATCACCTACTCAGAGGTGATCTCTGCCTAACATACAAAGCCATATCAAACCCAGAGCTGTTGGACATGTTCCACTTAAAGAAATCCCAATCCCTCCGAGCTACACGCTCTAGGGACCTAAACCTTGTCACCACAATAAACAGAACATGCTGGAGGGATAGATTCCTGCCCCAGAGACTTCCCATACTCTGGAATAAACTACCTATCTATATCAAACAGATCTCCTCATTAGCACTCTTCAAGAAAAATCTTAATGATTGGATGGGAAATAGGAAATTCACCTCGGGGATCACCTCTGTGGCTCTGCTTGACAGTGGCACAGGAAAATAATTTTCTTGGGTGGCAAAAGCCAGGGCACCTTTTTGGCTGGGCTTGTATAGGCCCCAGGGCCAATAGTGTAGTACTTACCTATGAACCTATGAACAGTGTACATGTATTGCCTCCATCTGCATTCCCATTGGAATCATGGCACAGACATCCCAGTGGATACTAAGGTATTTGTAGCTTTGCATATTTTAGTTATAGAAAACATTCAGTGACCTACAGGGGACACAATGGAGGTTTCACTGGCTTCTGCCTCCAGAACACTCAACTAGTTCCTTGATGCAGCAGCAAGTGTGGGTGAATATGTGCTTTCCACATTCCCAAGACCAAAAGTTAGCAATATGCAAGATTAATATGTTATAGCCCATTTCCCTGATATATTGGGTGCTATAGACTGCACCTACATAGAAAGAAAGTCCCATCCTGGTGAACTGGAAAGGAGGTAAGTGAACTGCAAATGTTTTCACTCCATCAAATCTAAGTGGTCTGTAATATACACAGTATCTTCTACAATGAGGGTGTAGAGGCTACACTGGTATTTTCCATGAATTCCACATATGGCACACCTGTGACCTCTACCAAAGGTCTGCAAGGGGTGACTTCTCACAGGGACATCTAGTGGGAGGTGCTGCATATGCTCTAGAACCTTGGTTCATCAGTACAATGACAAATCCAGAAACCCTGATGAGCAAGGTTACAACCACACCCACCTATAAACTAAAAACATCATAGAGCATGTGTTTGTGCTTCCCAAGTTACATTTCCACTGCCCAGATACATTGGAGATGTCCTGCAATATGACCCTGCCATCTGTGCAAAAATACTGTCAGTGCCATTTTACAAAATATTATACTTAGAAAACAGTTACAACAGCATGGCCCAGTGCAGGAACTTCAGTTTGCTGCATCCTTTGAAGCTGAAGCTGACACAGATGAGGAGTCACTGGAGAACCAGCAGCAGGGGACGTCCATGCCTGATGGAGGCAGACACAATATGCCATGGCATTAACTAGGAGACATATGCTCATCACATAACTAACAGAAGAGCTCGGCTAATACAAAGAGTAACAGCAATACATACAAACAAAACACACTGTGCTTACCCATGCATTGCCTGACCATACTGTGCATTAAACACAAGCAGCCCAAGTCAAAGATGCTTCCAGAAGGCATGGCAGTCTCAGTATCATTTGCACAGGTGGGTGAGCAAGCTATTTTACACAACGACTACTTCTACAAAACTTAGGTATACAAAGAAAAAAAAACTTTTTCCTGCCATTGCATTGGCTGGCCACACTGTCTATCAAACATAGATAACCGAAATAGTAGATTATACAAACAGTAAGATGCCATTATCATCATCTGCACAGTGTGGGTGGAGTTACAGCAGGGCGTGCCTTTTACAATGTGTAAGTGTGACAGATGAGGTGATACCAAGTATGCACATTTAAGGCCCATGTGTCAACTGTGAGGAAGTCCATGGTGAAATGTGTGTGTGTATGTGTGTGTGTGTGTGTGTGTGTGTGTGTGTGTGTGTGTGTGTGTGTATTGGTAAGATGACATCACCAGCATGAGATGTTGTGAATAGGTCTGCAGGAACACAGCCACAGCACATGTGCGAGCACTATATCCTGGCATACCAATCTGGTCTGAGCCATGCATAAAATAGGATCAAGTTTGCCAAGTATAACCCTGCAAACTGCATCTGCCAGGAAGCTACCTCAATTTGAAGATTATCTGCTGAATGAGCTGTCATCATGACCACATCCAAGGCCATGACCATGTGGATAACCTCATTTGTGTGTAGACAGCACACCTCTCAACCTCTTAGAGCAAGAAATATGGACAAAACCATAAATAATGTGGAAAAAAGGCCCAAAAATAGGGACAAGTTTTAAATATTGTTCTTATAAACTTTGAAATTTGATAAAGTAACAGGATTTTTGTTAGTATGTATTTTCCGAAGGCTATGAAGCCTGACAGTCAAATGTATTGTCATTATTTTCTGGCTGCATTCCTCAATGATTTGCCAATTATTTGCCAGAAAACTTAAATTTTATGAGGAACAGACTAATAATATGAGGGAAAAATCTGAACATTCTGCAGAAATCGGGGCAGTTGAGAGGTATGGTAAACATACCCACAACTGATGTAGTGGTGGAAGTGCTAATAGTGTGGAAGTGAGAGCTGGCATTTTCACAGACATGTTGGCTAATGTCTGAGGATTCACCAGCAGACCAGCTTATCCCTCCCCAGCAGATGATCCAGAACAGACACTGAATGGCACAGTGTGTCATTTATCTTGTCTAAGGGTTTCCACACATGGTTTATTTAGTCAATATGTCAGCATGCACAACATGCGATAGTCTCACAACCTCTTCTGAGGACCTTGAGGAACTGGCCTGTACTTCTGCAATGGCCCTGCACATGCTTTGAGTGGCACCTACTAACACACTGACCTCAGGGGAAGGGTTGTAAGCATACCTTCTCTGAGCACCTCTACCAACACGCGTGTGTGGTGCCTCCCACTCACGATGGCAAGGATGAGACTCTGCCATGTCTGTACCAAGGGCTACACACTACTCTAATCAACTGTTTCCCCATCATTCTGTCTGCTCTGTGATGGTTGATTGTCATGGGTATGTGCAGATACACTGACTGTGTCCATAGTGTGTGAGAGTGGATGTGGTGGGCACACTCCCTTTGTCTGACATACCTTCTTTCTGTGTCTATTCATCCTGCCATCAACATCAGAGGAAAATGATCCTTGAAAATCATACACAGGTAGATCCACAGTGGTGATAACAGAGAATACTTATCTTATGAATACAGTAAAAACAGCAATAAATATACCCATAATGCTAATGTAAACAACAGGTTTAGTAGCTATATACCTGTTCTAATAAAATAAAAAACAGATATCACAACACAAGTTAACCACACTGGTAGTAAACACACTCTGGTGGGAATCAAGTAAAGTTTACATGATCATTTTTACTGTGTGCACACTACAAGAAGTTTTAGATTCAGTAAGCTCTGTGTAACAGAGTGCAACCACACGCACTCACGTGCAAATACAGAGACTTTCATGGAATGCAAATTCCAGCATAAGTAGCTGGGATTTATGATAATGAAGCAAATCAACATGACCAAGTGATCCAACAACCTATAATGATACAGTGTAGACTCCATGTACATGTCGGCATTGTACTCAGATAATTTCTTAGTACAGGAGTCTACACGGAAACAAGGGTAAGTAAAAGTCCTGAAATATTGACCAAACTGACCCTAACAGATAACACTGCACATATTATGGGCTAAGTACACACTGTGGATACTAGAAAATCATTCTGCCTCAAAAACTGTCACTATAACTGCCATGACATAAATGCACCTTTGGTCCACCACTCCCAAATGAAGAATAAATTGTGCATAATGCAGGCCACTAAAATGTTCAAAAAGCACGAGACAGAGTATTGTAATATACTGTAAGCATTATGTAGTATGTATCACATATTTAGGCAAAATAATACCCTGCCTTGTGTTTACAACATTGTGCTCCCATGCAGTTTCACTGCTTACACGGCTACTGACTATGCAGATTCCAGGTTGTCAGTACAGTCACTATACAAATGAGGCCAGAACTCAGTAGATTTGTTGAATCACAAAAAAAGACTAACCCTGTAGGAATGTTCACATCGTGTAGGCACCTACATGGCATTTTTGTTTCCAATGGATGTCAACAGTGAGTGGTGACATCAAGGAGATGTGTCAGCTTCCATTTTTTTTTCTTAACAAGTATGCATGTTGGTGCATTAAGCACACCCATGGGAAAAGGAGCAATAAAAAGTTAGCTTTAATGTGGTTGTTATTTAACCATTTCTGTGGCAGTATGTATATGTATGGGGCTATAGTCTCAATGGTCCTGGGTTAGAGTATAGGATGTACAAGCTTTTTATCATGTTTTATGTTCCATGTTTGTGTGATATCAGGAAAAATGTGAATTCTGTTTATGCTTACCTTGTTTATGTGATGCTGTGTGGAGCTGTGCAAAAGTGCGCATAACACCCTTCTGAGCACTCAGCAGGTGTGTTACATTCATGCTAATTACAGCCTATGCAGGTGAATTGCATCTTAATTAGCCAATCACATACAGTGGACTTATTCATCAAATATATAAAGTATATATGTAGCCTTCATCCAGTTTTTTTTCCTTTATCCTTCAATACCATTGGAGTAGAGACAGAGACATTTTAACTGGCACAGTTCTACAGGTTGATGCAGCTATTCTAGATCTGTATGTGTTAGAAGCTGAAGCCAGTGCTGCTGGTGCTGTTGACAATAGGCCTAGGCCGACAGACTGAAGAGTGTTCAGGCCAGGGTAACTTTCCAGGAGCTACATGAGCTGGAGATTGTAAACTGCTACAGGGTGGACAGGAGTTTATTACAAGAACTCTGTGATCTCTGCCACCCTGAACTCAGAGCCAGAGCCAACTGAGGGGAATCCATCCCACTGGAAACTAAGGTACGTGCAGCCCTTAGAATATTAGCTACAGATACTTTTCAAAGACCAACTGGGGACTCCATCAACTGCTAAGTCATGTGCAATGCCCACGGGATTATCCTGAATCATACCTCCCAACCATCCCAAATTACTCATTTTTTACCAGTTTTGGGGTCCCAATAATGGGGTGCCACGATTCCCAAGTGGCACCCCTTCAGTTCCGATGTTTTTCATCTATTTTTTACACTTTTTAATTTCTGTGCTTTTGGAGCTGACGTCATCACGTGCGTGATGACGTCAGCTCCATCAGCCTGTTGGAATAAAGCAGAAGGGATGTGCAAACATGCGCGGGGGCACATCTGTTTGAATACTGGGATTGTCGTTGGGTTCAGAGTTCGTTATGGATTTATTTAAGATTACTACTGAGACTGCCGTTGGATCCATGCAGAATGCGGATTATGGAGTTGAGTTATTAAGCCATTTCAGCTTCACCCAGAACTGCAGAGTGAGCCAGCCCAAGATGATATCTGGAGCTGCTTTAAGGTACGTGTGTTTGTGTGTGTGTGTGTGTGTGTGTGTGTGTGTGTGTGTGTGTGTGTGTGTGTGTGTGTGTGTGTGTGTGTGTGTGTAATGGTGCATGTATGTTGGTGTGTGATTCTTTCATCTGTATACATTTATCATGGTTTATCCACACTGTTCCCATGGTAATGCTTATAGGTTCATAGGTTCATAGGTTCATACTAGGCTATCTGCCCTAGGGCATTTATAAGCCTAGCCAGAGTATGTTTGGCTTTCGCCACCCATTTTAAATTAATTTTGCCATGCCCTTTTTCGAGGTTAGTATACTGTGCCTCTGTCTAACAGTGACACAGAAGTGATACCCGGGGTAAACCTATGATCTCCCATCCACTCATCAAGATTCCTCTTGAAGAGAGTCAATGAGGGACTCTGCCTAACCTGGACTGGGATTTTATTCCATAGTGAAGGGAGCCTCTGGGTTATGAATCTGTCCCTCCAGCATGTCCTATTTATTTCAGTGCTGAGGTTCAAGTCTCTCGAGCGTGTAGCTCGATGGGATTTGGATTTTTTGAGGTGCAACATGTCCCTTAATTCCGGGTTGGACATGGCCTTATACGTCAGGCACAGGTCACCTCTGAGCAGGCGATATGCCACTGAGTAGAGCTGGAGTTTCTTTAACCGGGCAGCATATGGCATCTGTTTGAGCCCTTTGATCCTCTTGGTGAGGTACTTTTGGGGTCTTTCCAGTTGCTGCAGGTGTTTGGTAATGTACATCCCAAAAGGGGCATTGTACTCAATTATGGGCCTGATGAGGGATGAGTAAAGAGGCACGATGACCTCTCCTAATCTAGATGTAAATTCCTTCATGATTAGGTGGGCTATATAAAATGTTTTTCTAACCACTTTGGCCACGTGGTTGTCAAATGAGAGATTGCTATCAACTTGGGTCCCCAGGTCCCTAATGACTTCTTCTGTACTTAATGGATTACCACCTATGTGGTAATTTGTGGGCACTTTGTTTTTGCCAAAGGGGATGACTATACACTTTTTGGCGTTTAGCTTGAGGCCATGGCTCTGGCACCAGTTGTCTGTTTCTATGAGGCCCTTTTGGAGGATGCTTGTGTCGGCTGGAGAGTCAATTATGGCGCCCAGTTTGCAGTCATCTGTGAACTTGGTCAGCCACAGTCCTTCCGTGTTGGCCTGTACCTCCGAAAAATATATACCAAACAAGAGAGGTCCCAGGACTGAGCCTTGTGGGATGCCACTTGTAACTGGTTTGGAGTCTGACATGGCTCCAGCAATTCTAACCATGTGGGTTCTGTCCTTGAGCCAGTTTGCAACCCATCTAGTGACATAGGGGTTTATATTTAAGCTGGTGAGCTTATCTATAATGCCTGAGTGGGGTATTGTATCAAAGGCTTTTGCGAGGTCCAGATAGGCTGTGTGGACCACCTTCCCTTCGTCAATGGCCTTGGTGACTGTTTCAAAGAAGTCAACCAGGTTTAAGAGGCAGGATCTGCCCTTAACAAAGCCAAACTGGGTAGGATCCAGTGTCTGTAGGCCCCCAATATCTTTATTTATGAGGTCCATGATGATCCTTTCCATAGCTTTGCAGACCAAGCTAGTCAGGCTTATGGGGCGATAGTTTCCAGGGTCCGTTGAGGCACCACCTTTGTGGAGAGGGACCACTGTTGCTGTACGCCACTCTTTGGGTACATATCCTGTAGTAAGGCTGAGATTGAACAGTAGTTTTATGTTTGGGTTTAGCTTTTCTTGGAGTTCATGTAGGACGCAGCCTGGGACACCGTCTGGTCCCATTGATGCTGTGTTTTTTTATTTTATTTATTTATTTATTTTTATTTTACATTTGTTGACCGGGCTAGTCCAACTGGATACATGTCCATTTTCAGTGGAGGCCCGGGGAGAAAAGCTCCAAGGTCATGGTTAGATTAACAAATACACTGATGATGTTAACGCAAGTGAAAACTAGTTAATGCAAATACAATGATAAAGCTATAACAAGTAAATACAGTTAAATACACTGACGCTTAAAGGCCAAATAAGAGAAGCAAGAGTTATATAAATGATTTAACGAGGTACTGATTAGAACAGCCAGACAAGGAGGGCTAAATAGAGCGTTCTTTGGTTTTTGGGTTAGGTGGAGGCTGAGAGAAGCCTAGGTACGGCAGGGACAATAGCTTTTAGTCTGGACTGGAGCAAGGGCATAACCATTTGGATTTCAGGTATGCTCTAAGATGTATTTTAAATTGGTCCAGAGATGTCATAAGTCTTAGGTTGATTGGTAGGGCGTTCCAGGATTTGCCAATGGAATTGGCATATAGTGCTTCACCACCAGCGTTGTTAGATTTAATGGTCCGTACTTGTAGACTTTTGGAAGACCTGAGGGAGTTAAGGTTGGAGTACGGGGTAAGTATTTTGTTCAGTGAGGGGGTTTTATCTGGATGGTTGATAATTTTAAAAGCCTCAGTTAGCTGGTTGAATTTGAGAATATTGGGCAGTTCCAGCCATTCGAGAGACCTTAAATTTAGGCAGTGATGGGTGCGATAAGGCGTTCCTGTTATGAATCTGGCTATGTGATTGTAGGTAGTAGAAAGTTTATTAAGCTCTTTTTTGTTGAGGAAGGAGAATATCGGGGAGGCATAAAGTAGTGTGGAGAGGAGGTGGGTTCGGGCAATAGTTAGTTTGCTGTGCGGAGTTAAGAAGGCCTTTATTCTATACATTGACCCAAGTTTTTTGTTGACCGATTTAATAGTTAAATTTACATGTATATCAAATTTAAGTTTATGGTCTATGGTCACCCCTAATAGTTTGGTATGGGATACGGGGTAGATAATGGTGCCATTATTGGAGGTCACATGGAAGGTAGGGTTGTTGGTGTTGAGGGGTTCTATAGTTTGTGCAGTCGCTGACGTGGGGAAAAATAGAAGTAATTTGGTTTTGGTAGGGTTAAGTAAGAGTTTAAGTTCCAAGAACCATTTTTCGACAGTAGAAAAGCAGTTTTGGGTAGTGGCTTGGAGTTTGGCGAGAGATTCGTCAGAGCAGATCAGGGTGGAGTCATCTGCATATTGAATGCAGGTGGCTTTGGGAATAATTGAGTGTAGGCCATTTATGAAAATGGAAAAAAGAAGGGGACCGAGGATAGATCCTTGGGGGACACCAATATTAGTGGGGAGTAGGTCTGATAGGCTGTTTTGCCACTGGACCGCCTGTTTTCTGCTAGAGAGATAGGCATTAAACCAACTTATGGTTAGTTTGCTAAGATGTAAGGTTTCCAGTGCCTGAAGCAGTAGTTGGTGGTTGACCATGTCGAAGGCTTTCGACAGGTCTAGAAAGAGCGCAGAGGATATTAGTTTATTATTGCGATTGTGGTTGACTGAGTCTACAAAGGAGAGGAGAGCTGTGGTTGTGCTGTGATGGGGGCGAAAGCCATGTTGGGTATTTGATAGGAGGTTGTTATGTGTGAGGTAGGTAATGAGTTGTTTGTGGACACAGCGTTCCATAATTTTGGCTAGGGGAGACAGTATGGCTATGGGTCTATAGTTGGAGGTTTCAGTGGAGGACCCTCCTTTGTGGAGGGGGATGATATAAGAGATTTTCCAGATAGAGGGAATAGATGCTTCAGAAATGGTCCGGTTGATCAAGATTGAGACAGGGTAGGCTATGGCATCAGATGCTATTTGTAGGTATTTGGCAGGGAGGAGATCTGCCGCGAGGGTGGTTGGTTTAAGTTTTTTCAAAAGGGTGCGAATGTAGGAGGTGGAGATGGGTTGTAGGTTAAAGGCCATTTGGGTTATATTTATGGTTGGGGTTGCCACCGAGGGAGGCGTGGCAAGCTTACTGGCAAGGGACTGGATGGTCTCAGTAAAAAAAGAATTAAAGCAGTTGGCTATTTCTGTTGGGTCGTTTTCCATGAGTTTGTCGGGGGTGGGGGTAGTAGATTTACCGGGATGTAGTAGGTGGTTAAAACCAGCCCAGAATTTTTTGGGATTATACTGATGTTTGTCTTGGAGGTGACAGAAATATTGTTTTTTGTCAGATTTAACGGCTACTTTGGTTGAATTTCTTAGCTGGAGGAACTTGATGCGATCTAGGGGGGGTTTTGTGGTTCTCCATTTATTCCAGGCCTGGTCTCTGATTCTAATTTTAGATTTAGTTTCTTGTGTTAGCCAGGGTGCTATACGTTCCTTAGTTCTAGTAAGTCGTTTAGGAGCATGGGAATTGAGTATCTTGAGGAAAGTGTCATTAAAGTATGAAACACTTTCATTTAACGGTAGGGTTTTTAGGATGTGCCAGTTACAAGCCTTGAGATCAGCTAGGAATTGGTCAGGGACAAAATTCTTGCTATTCCTAACTAATCTAGTTATGGGGGGATTCGTATTTGAACATTTGTATTTTATAATATAGGTAGCGAGGTGGTCGCTAAGGTCGTTGGGAAGGGTCCCAGTGGTATAGTTATTAGGATTCCTATTAGTAAGAATCCAGTCAATAATGCTCTCCTTTTGTTGGGCATGTCCAATTCTAGTGGGAGAAAGAATATTTTGGGAGAAACCATGTAAGTTAATGGGGAGAGGATTTGATTGAGCAGAGTAGAGACCAGTCAATATTAACATCTCCTAATATTATAGTTTCTTGGGGATAGTTATTAGCAAGCCAACTAAGGGTTTGTTCAAGGTTTTCTACATTTTTACCCGGTGGTAGGTAGGTTACTATGAGATTAATACTTTTTTGTCTGTTTAGGGATAGCTTAAGGGCAATCAGTTCCATGTTAGGAACTTTTGGGGGTTGGAGTGAATTCATTGTGATGCTCAAGGAGTTCTTGAACATTACAGCTATTCCGCCACCCTTTCTGGTTGTACGATCAGCCCTGATGATGTTATACCCAGGAGGGATAATTTCCTCATCCTTGGTGCTTGGTTTGAGCCAAGTTTCTGATAAACACATTATGTCAGGGGAGTGGATATCAAGCATGGCATGTAAGCTATGGACTTTATTATTAATGCTTCTAATATTGAGATGAAGCAAAAAGAGGGAGTCCGCTGGTCTACTAGCTGCATGGAGGAGGTTAGGGCCTAGGTCACTATGAGGGCCTGGGTTAGGGTGGATGTCGCCGTCATTAGTGATAGATTTTTTCAAATATTCTAGTATTTTTTGTAGTCTAGTTAGTAGTTTAAGCTGTTCCCTTAATGAGGATACTTTTGGGTATCGCAGAATAAGGTGCGTACATTTAGGGATGAGGTGAGTAGCAGAGTAGAGAGAGGGAGGGATAAGAGTAGTGGTATTTTGGGAATACAGGGAGGTCTGACCCTTGGGAAGGTAGACTCCTGTTAGGGCTTGTGTTTCATAGGTTGTTAGGAGATACGGTAAAATGAGGAGTAAAAGTACAAGGGGAAGGGTGGTAATTGAGTTTCTGTCCATGGTGATGGGTAAGATCTCTGCGTAGATAGGGCTAGGGGAGGTACCTAGGTCCGCAAAAAGCTGGAGGTAATAGTAGGGTGAGATAATTGGAGAGAGTTAGTTGGAGGTAATAGTAGGGTGAGATAATTGGAGAGAGTTAGGTAGGTGGGCGGAGTAGGTTTAGTGGTAGGGAGTGGCAGAGAGATGGAGGGGGGAGGAGTGGACAGTTTTGATTGGGTAGTGGTAAAGGGGATGGGCTTGATGACCAAATAAATGTAGAGGTAGTGGGGGCGGGTGGGAATAGGGGGCAGGGAGGGGAGCGGAGCAAGCCCGAGCGTAGCGAGGGCGAAGCGGAGCGGGGACTACACCACAGTATTTCCCTGGGTCTTAAAGGAAGCCAGGTTTAATGGTAGCTACCTGAGTTTTTTATTTTTTTCTTTTATTTTATTTCTTTTTATTTATTTTTTAGTAGAAGGAACCTGTGTTCATTAGGCGTTATTATGCCTGGTTCCTTTAGTAGAGTACAAGGTGTTTAGCAAGATACAATGAAAAGGGTAGTTATTTATTTACCCTGAGTCACTTATTGGGCTTTTATCGTTGTATGTGCATTCGCACTGGTGGGATCCTGGGGGTCCTGAGTGCCACGCGGTAAGCGTCTGGTTTTGGGGCTACCTAAGATGGAGGTAACAGAAAGAGATAGCTTTTAAAGTGTTAGGTGATTTAGTGCAGTAAAAGGCAGTTTTACACAATGCAGTCAGTTGGTAAGCATAAAAGATAAATTCTACAGACTTTGTGATCTTAAGCATTATATTAACAGCTAGTAGTACTAAGCAGTGATTTCATTCTCTTAGCGACTTATGAATACTCTACAAAGCACGCTGTTAATCTGGTAGAGCAGAAATAGCAAACATGAGAGAGTGTACCCTTTGTTTCCCTTAGCTACACTAAAAGTACGCCGCAGGGTATACTGTTAGTCAGGAAGAGCATGCACTGTGAAATAAACTCATACACCAAGCAGAGATAACATCAAAATCATATGCATTTGCAACCTTCCGTATGTAGTCGCTATTCTAAGGAAACATTATTCAAAAGGACATTATCCAAGTAAAAGTTAACACCATTGATATATAGTAGCTAGCCTAGGTAATGATTATACAGAAGATAATAGTTAAACATAGGTGTTTGCAGCATGAGTATTTTATAACTAGCTTGAAATCGTGCTTACATCCTCAGACCAGGAAATTAGAGCTGACAAGCAAGTCGCACCACTTTCAACTGCAGCATTAGGCAGTATAAGTTAAACAAAATGCGGTTATCTGCATTTGGACAGTCGCTAATGTACAGCCACATCCAGATCAGGCAATAAACCTTATTTCTTGAGTATCCCCTATGTCACGCTGATTTACATTTACTTTTACTAGGCACCATATGCTATATTTTACAAGACGCCAGTTGCATCTACACAGTGCATTCAATCTTTACTACAAGCAGGGTTTCTTGAGTAAATTACTTTTAGTAAACCATACAACAGTGAGAGTTTCAGTTTCATTTAGCAGTAATATGCACAATCAGAACAAAATGCAGATCAGGCAATAAACCTTATTTCTTGAGTATCCCCTATGTCACGCTGATTTACATTTACTTTTACTAGGCACCATATGCTATATTTTACAAGACGCCAGTTGCATCTACACAGTGCATTCAATCTTTACTACAAGCAGGGTTTCTTGAGTAAATTACTTTTAGTAAACCATACAACAGTGAGAGTTTCAGTTTCATTTAGCAGTAATATGCACAATCAGAACAAAATGCAGTAGTTACATACCACGAGGGCCAGTGCTGCCGCCCGGTCAGAAGCACAGGTTAGTTTGCTTTGGAGAGGGCGGCTCTCACCTGAGCATCTGAGATGTCGGGGGGGCAGCACTCTGCTGGGATAGATATTTGCCCTTTTGGTGGGGAGGGGGGGGAGAAGTTTGCGCTGAACCTGTCAGCTAGGATGTTGGCAATGTCTGTGGGATCAGTGTATTTTTTGTCATTTTGGACTAATTCTGAGCATATCTGGGAATTCCCACCCAGGTTCCTAACATAACTAAAGAAAGCCTTGTGATTATCTTTAGTGTCCTGTGCAATTTTTCTCTCGAAGCTGGCCTTTGACGATTTTATGAGTGCCCTTAGTTTTTTGCTAATACTGATCAGAGATGCCTTCCCTTTTTGGGATTTTGCTCTATCATGTAGTAGCTTCCTCCTTCTATTGTATAGTTTGTTTATGGCTGGGGTCCACCAGACAGGTCATCTGCCTTTGGAGGATTGGGTCTTGGTTTTATTTGGGATTGCATGATCCATGCATTCCTGAAGGTGTTCATTTATAAAGGATTCTGCGGTCTGGGCCGTATTTTCCACAGGCCCGGGGGCTTTGAAGGATTCCACCTCGGTTTTGAGGAGTGTGAAATTTGCTTTAGAGAAGTTTTTCACTGTGGTTTTCTGGGCAGGGGGTGGGGTCGGGATGTGAATATCCAGTGAGATCAGTTTATGGTCTGATCTTACCAGTGAGGGATACACTTCTGGTCGGAGCATAGAGTCCCCATGTTGGTGATGCCTTATGGACCGCAAATTACCACCTCTACATACTGTCCCCCGATAGAGGTGAAGTGACGCCTCCGTGTATCAGAATCAAGAGAGATGACAGCGAAGGTGAAGCCCAAAAGGTACAAAAGTATCATTTTTGTGTCTTAAAGTGAAGTAGTTGCTATTGCAGGTCTAGCCGTACCCCAGGCAGATACAGAAGATCCAGCATCTTGCATTTACATCTCCATGGCTGGCTTTTTGTAATTGTTGATTTGTTAGAAACCCATGGTGGCACTAATAGGGTACTGGGGTCGAGTTTACTGTTTAAGCATAATTATGCATTCACATTGTGCAAATGATTCTTATTATGATTTGCCTTATTTTAGTTTGGTGAAGATGTTGTGCATTTGAATGGTATTATTAGCATGTGCATAACAAATCCTTCCGTGCAGGCATAAATATAAATGTCAGGTATTGTTTACTCCTTTTCTCTTATTTTTGAGTAAGCTTTTTGCCATTAGGTCGATGACCCACCTTCTTGAGTTTATATTTTTTTGCAGACAGTCTCTTGAAGTGATGAAGTTCATAACCAAGAGCCTCATTAGTCGACTTTGTCTTGCTGTCTCAGAAGCGAATTTTATTGATAAAATGTAGGTTTGTTATACATTATGCATTTATCCCCTAAAACATGAAGATTGAAAAATGGTTCAAGTGGGTACTTAAGGGGGTGGGTCCTCCATTATTGTGTGATGGAGTAGGTATTGTAGTGTATTTGGCAAATAACTTTGCTGCCAGTACTGAACAGTTACTTAGTCGCTTTACAGTTCAGATGTGGTGTAGATATGCTCTGTCTGTTTTGAGTGGGTTTGTCATATGCCATTTTGTTGTCTTTTTGTGGTGGATAACAAACTTGTAGGTCTAGAAGTACCTAATCTTTAACCTGCCTCTGCAAATAGGCTCAGTATTGTTGCCTGTTTTTTGTTTAATTCAAGTCTAGTAATGCACTTTCTTGATGATCAGGTCTCACTGCTGCAGTACTGGTACCGTGTGATGTATCTGTAAGACTTGTCAGAAAGTATTAGAAGTTTAATGTATTAAGATTCCATAACCACTGAGATGTGTGACAGTTTTTTTCGACTATTATTGGTCCTTGTTGAAAACAATTTAGCCAGAGGCTTACTCTTGATGTTTTTTTAGGAGCAATAAGCAGCTTATGTTGTATTGTATTTAACATATTTAGTTTTGGACAGCATTTTCCCTATCTATAGCTAGATACTTTTCAAGAGTTGATTTGTCTATTATATTTATTTTTATTGATAATCTATTCTTCTCCTTTGAATTTGCAGTATTTATTAAATGAATCTGTGTTTGTTGTGTAGTATTTTTGTTTACTGGGGAATTGTGTACCCTTGTATGATTCTTGCAATTTATAGTAGATAAGAGGCTTTCTGGTTTAACTTTCAGCTGAGGTGCCTTCTGTGTGGAGTCTGCATGTCCTCCCTGTGTTTGCATGGACTTTCTCCTGGTGCACTCATTTCCTTCCTCCTTTCAAATGCATGCAGAAGACAGAATTGGACACTAACTGGCCATAAGTGTGCATATGGTGTGGTATGTGAGAACTGCAGCAGTGCCAGCCGCCTGGCAGTTTGAACATTGGTTCTAGATGATTGTCGCTGTTGAAGTAACATCCTCCTGACCTTGTGCAAAAGTAGGGAAAACCAAATTAATGTGAGTTTCAAGGGCAGAGAAGTTTTAATGCCAAGTTTATTTTATTGCTTTGTTTAGCAGATACCTATTCGTGTTTGTGCATTGTGCTATAAAATGTAAAAATAAAATCCAAATAATCATTGTAGAAGTAAAGCAGTATACACACATTAGTGTTTATGGTAAATAGGGTGAAATAGCCAGGTAATGGGACATTGGAATGGCTGCAGAGAGACTGGTGCCATATTTCAGTTGTCTGTTCTTCAGTTTGCGTTTGAAAGTTATCCCATAATTCCATTGGAGTGGGTGGAGTTATGTAATAATGTATGCAAATTTTACGTTAATAAGTGTACAGATTTGTACCTATTTTTCATAGGCCTTGTCCAGATTTTTGATGATTCCAGGTTGAGAGGTATGCCCTGAATATGTGTACTGGGAACCCTGGCAATTATCATGATTCCCATATCTGACACACATCACAGCTGTACCAGATGTTTGCTAAGGTGGACATCCCACAGGACCATTTAATGGAGGATGCTGGCTACATCCTGGAACTGTGGATGATGGCACTCATTATAAGTGCACACACACCCATGGAAGAATTCCACAATGAGGCACATGGTCAAACTAGAAACATCATAGAGCATGTGTTTGGGCTGCTGAAGACACGGTTATGGTGCCTAGATATATCTGGTGGAGCCCTGCAGTATAATCAATGCACATGTACACAGATATTTGCAGTATGTGCTATGCAGCAGGATCAGCAAGGTGAAGGGCCACACATCCCCTCACCAATGCCTAGGTCACCACAGCCACAGTCAAAGGAGGACTCTGAGGAGGAACCACCAGCTGCTTTTATTGTAGGCAGATGTAGGTGTGCTCAGTATGCCCTTGCTCTGGCTAAGAGACAATGCATAGCACATTCACTGGCCACCTAAGGAACTAATACCTTTCTCCCACTCACATACATATATTAAAATTGATGCCAGGTAACTCACACAATCTTTTCCTATCCATGTGTTGTTTGTGTACTACTTGCATTAGGCAGAGCCAGACCTGAACTAAAGGTGTGTCAACTGCTGCATTTGCAAGTAAGTCCTGAACCTAGACTGCATTCTTGGAGATTATTATGACATATCCTTGTATCTCTTAACTTGATGCAGTAAGCAAGTAAATAGTGGTAGATTTGTACAGAAATTCGAGCCCCAAATAAATTTTAAATGCTGGGACAAGTAAGAGGATGAATCCAACTCGTGTTTCTACCCAGGGTGAAGGAAACAGTTTGGGAAGGCACAATGAATTACATGCGACAGGCGAGACTGGATGCTCATCGGAGCAAGGTGACTGTAATTTTTTAAGGCAACCCCTTAATGACTGGCTCATTCAAAAAGTTGAATTGCGCAATTATGCTAAGAGAAATGAAGGATATGTGTGCAGTTATGCAGACAATATAAATAGTTTGAATGATTTATTGTTCAAATACAAAGTTCTGAATATAGAAAATATTTATCTTAAGGAATGTTTGCGTGTTAAAATTGTCCCAAAAGGTTTAAGGATACATACATTCCCCAAAAATGTTAAAGAAGGGACATGTTTTTATGAATCTTTAATTAAAATGTTTGATAACTGGGGTTTGGATCTTTTAAGGGCTATGGTCCAAAACAATGACGAAGAAATGGAGCAATTACTAAAACACATTGACACTGTTAATGACAAAATTATCAATGATTTGTTATTCATAGTGGATGAAGAAAAGAAGAAATATTTTGATATGTGGAGAAATATTGATATGAAATGTGAAAAAATTTTAGAAAAAAAGAATAGGAAAATAGACAGAGATGTCTTTGAATACGAAAATAATTTCAATACCCAAAACCTAGATCCACCTTGAATTATTATAGAGAATTTTCTCATTATGAGAAACAAGTAGATAATAGAAGCATATATGATGAAAATAGAGTTAATTCAGTTCATCTAGACCCTTTAGAATATCCACCACTCCGGAGGTCCGAGATAATCAGGAACCAGAGGGAGGGGAACTTTCAGCAGACTGCATGGAGAGGGAGAGGCAGGAGAGTTTAAGTGACAATTCGCAGTTATTTAGTGTTCCTACCCCCCCTGATAATTCAGGAATTTCAGGTTTTGGTGATGAAAACATTGTGGTTTATACCAATGATGACTATAAAAATTTTCATATTTTCAATTATACTGATTTAACTATTAACAGCACATATTTTAGCCTTTTTTCTAAAGGATTAAATTTCGTACCTAGGACTAGATGTGATATTAGTAAATTAATAATAGATTTGAAAATGTTTTTAAGAAAAATTAATTTGAATCTAATTTGTGGTGATACATTGGTTAGTGGCAAACATGAATTATTGAAAAGGACGAGTGTATGGAACCCCCCATGCACGCCCAACTCAAAAATTTAGAAAATATTATAGAATGTGAGTTTAGAAAGACAGTTAAGAACAACAGAATTATTCCTAATCTGGCAGTTACTGAGCATAAACTTCTCCAAGATTTAAGAGGGAATGTAAATCTAAGAGTCATGAAACCTGACAAGGTCGGAGGTATCGTTTTAATGAACAATATTGATTATGAGGCCAAGATGTTACAAATGTTATTGGATGAGTCAAAATATGCTAATCTTTCCAGGAATGAGATAAATATAGGGTATAGGAGAATATACAACATGTTGTATGATTTATTCTTAGAAGGATTTATAGATAAAGAACTTTTTGAATTTTTACATGTTAATAGACCAAAAATTCCAGGCATATTTGGTATTCCTAAAGTCCACAAAAATATAAACGATCCACCACTACGTCCAATTGTGGCTGCTGAAGGGTCAGTTATTTCTCCTTTGGCTAGATATATTGACGTAAAATTAAAACCACTAATGATGAGAGGTGCATCTTTTTTAAAAGATTCATGGGATTTTCTATATAACGTCAAAAATGATATGTTCAATCAAGACGTAATTTTTCTAACTATAGATGTGGTGGATCTTTTTGGTTCTATTCCACACACAACAGGACTTGAATGGTTTGAAGAGGCTATTAGATTGTCGGGAGAAAAAAACGACAATGAAGTATATTTATGTAATGTATTGATGGAAATTGTATTGAAATACAATTACATTTACTTCCAAGGGGAATATTTTCAACAAACTAGTGGGGTGGCGATGGGTGCAAGATGTGCACCCATCTTTGCTAATCTAGTTTTAAACACCTGGGAAGCAAAATTCATTCATAATAGTATATATAAAGACTGCTGGTGCCTCTACAAAAGGTTTTTAGACGATATAGTTATTTTATGGAAGGACAGTTATGAAAGACTGAATGAATTTATTAATTATATCAATAATACTACTGATTTTCTAAGATTCACACACGACGTTAGTTTTGAAGAAACAAATTATTTAGATGTCAAGTTGACTAAAGGCAAAGATTGTTTCAAGTCCAGGGTATTTAGAAAAAAACCTTTCCCAATAGTTACCTACACTTTAGTAGTGCCCACCCCTTTCATCAGAAAAAGAGTATAGTGAAGGGTCAATTTGTTAGGATTTCCAGGATGACATCAGAGGATTCTGATTTCATTGAAGAATGCAAGTTCTTGACCCAGATGTTTATTGAAAGAGGGTACCCTTCAGATTTTTGTTCCACTATATATGAAGAGGTGGTCAGAGGAAGGGGGGATAGATTTCAACCTATTTTAGGTAAAGACCCCAAAAGTTTCAATACAGTAGAACTCACTGATACCACAAAGCTGGAATATGAGAATGATAATATTAAATTTAATAATGCTTTTATATTAGATTATAGTGGTGATGCAAAAAGAATTCAGAACATTTTCTACAATGAGTGGGATAAATTTGCCCAAATTACTGATTTAAGCTGTAAAGGGAACGAACCACCAAAGATCATTTTTAGGAGAGGAAGAAATTTGAAAGATTGTTTATCAATGAATTATAGGTCAAAGAAAAAAGGAAATAAGATGCCTGGAACTTTTTCTTGCCATATGTGTTCTCAATGCCCTGCAATGTTAAATGCCTCACAGATATATCTGGATTCCAGGTGTAGAAAACTAGTTAGTAAGACCTTTAACACCTGTGATTCTTTTGGGGTGATATATATCGCAATGTGCGAGATCTGCCCTAGTTTTTACATAGGGAAGACGGAGAGAAAAATGAGAAGAAGGGTATACGAATACTTAAATGACATAAAAAATAAAAAAATGACTAACGCTTTGTACAGACATACCACCCTTTGCCCTTTAGCCAAATACAAGTTTTTTGTTATAGAAGAAGTTGAAGTAGATGAGAGGGGGGGACCATGGGAAACTAGGATCGAATATAGGGAATTATATTGGCAAGTGGTTTTAGAAGCCAATAGATACCCAGGTCTCAATGATTATATTTCCCTTGTACCTGTTCTCAAAATGAGAGCTGCCAGATTATAAATGATGGTGCATGTATTCCTAGAGGCTGTGATTGATTATAACATATAGGTTTCTGAGGGTTATCTAATATTTTCAGAAACATATTGATATGTTATTTATTTATTCGTAATTGTAACACAAACCATTTTTATTATTTGGTTTTCTTTCATTGGGTTTACACTATTTTAGTGTTTTATATAGACCACTAGAGGGGGGTGTTGTATTAGATTTGTAAATATAGGTTTAGTTATTCATAGATATTTTTTAACTTTAACTATTTTAAAACATTTAATATATCTATTGATATATTCAATAATATTTATATTGATTGTATATTAGAACAAGCATTTCTAACATAAAATATGGTTTTACATGTATATTGCTCCAAAATACATGCCATTGATGAATTATTCATGAATTGTCGGTTTTCATTGGACCTTTTGAATGGAATTGTGTATATATATTAGTCATTAGTTAATTGTTTAATTGTACAACTGATGTCTGAAGAAGTCTGAAGTCCAGACGAAAAACGCTGTATTTTAGTTTGGCGTTTAATGCTTTTTTACATTTCAAATAAACGCTTGTGATTATTACTGGGCTGACCGGTGTTTTGCCTCCTCACAGTGCTTTCAATTGTTTATTGGTGTAATTCGCACTGTTCTTTCCTTTTTGGATTATTAGATTTGTACAGAAATTACATTAACATGGGACTACAGACAATTATTTTACTAATATGTTTCCAGTCATAATTAGTAGGCCTCAGGCATGAAACATTCACACAGTCATACCTCTGCAGAATTAAGAGAGAAGCTAGAAAGTGAGGCTACACCTTGCAGGTTCTGACTTCAGACTTGTTTGTGTCATAACAGTAAGTGTGCTGTGATCCCCCACGCCCAAAAGAGGAGTATACCCTTGTACCTGCCATAACACAGTTAATATCCTTTCACATTTTAAGGAAAATTATATACAATTGCTTACATAATGCATGTGTTAGATAACTGATGAATTATCAACAAACACAGACATGTAAGACAGAGAGATGTATATTTGTAACCATAATTATGACAGGCTGTATGACTACTAACTGCTCTATGTCTAAATATAATAGAGAGAAATAATTGTATAATATACAGTGCATGGTTTGATAGCAGTGTACATTCTTATGCAGAAAAAAATGGCTTCAGAAAGCAACCTGTAGTTTTAAAGTGCATAAAGCACTTTTCGTTTATTAAAATCTGAAGAAGTTTGATTTTATTAAACAAAAAGTGCTTTATGCACTTTAAAACTACTGGTTGCTTTCTGAAGCTATTTTTTTCTATTTTAGTAGTTTATTTTGTGTTTTTTCAGCTTACATTCTTATGCAGTCGGTTGTATGATGAATGACCCCAGTTCTTTGCTGGGAAGCTGCTTCTGTGGCAAAGAAGACTAAGGCAGCCATCCTATTTGCTGAAGCTGTATTGGTGTGAGGGTTCTAATCCAGACATAAGTAGAAATTTTGGATGTGTACTATCAATAGGTAGTGTGCTTTTACAGACTTTGCTTACATGTCTCATACTTTTAATATTTATCCTCTTTCACTTGTTTTAATTCCACATTTGTGCAATGTGCCACATCTAGATAATATGTCTAAGAAGGCTTATCTAGTTTGGACAAAGAGCAGCATTGCCGACACTGGGAAAAAACAGATGAGATGTACATCAGGCTGACAACAACAGAAAGCAAATATATTGAATTATTGCTCTCAGTCATTTGGAAATCTCAGCCTGAAGTGAAGATAGGAGTGTGCTATAATAGCAGGTATATATTACATAATAGTAAGTCTTAGATGTTAGCAATGCAGCGTGTATTTACACACTGCTTACCTACACGCAAAAAGGTAGAGGCAAATGTGCATGTCCACTTGGTTAACCATAGCACAAATCTGATGCTTCTTGCACACACACACACACACACATATAATATATATATATATATATATATAGAGAGAGAGAGAGAGAGAGAGTATACAGATAGATAGATAGATAGATAGATAGATAGATAGATAGATAGATATGATAAGCTCTTATTGCTCTACATTTCTCATTCCCTTTGTGTGACCTAAAACTACATGTGAAAACATTGCAAACTGAGGTCACACTATAACTATATGTACATATATTTACAATCCATCCATTTATTTCCCTACTACTAGCCACACCAACAATCAGTACAACCTAGAGTCTCCTTAAATTTTCAACACATTTATCAACCACAATACAAAGTGTAATATATAATGTTGTGTGCTCCCTTGTTTACAGTGTCATTTGGTGGTACTTACAGGCCTGCTCTGCCAAACTCAAACAGCCAAATATGCTCAGTGAAGGTACTTGTGTTGTTACACAGCTAGGCTTCTAAACAGTATACTTCTGTAAGGCTATAAGCCTCAAATGACACTAAGAAGGGATGTGCCAGGATGGAGCCTAGATAGCACTGAGTTAACAGCTTCTTTTCAGAGCTCTGCTTTATATTAATGGATTGACAGGAAAAAACTCCTACTTCATTACTATTTTTACTCTCTACATCTTATTAAATACATGTTTTATCATTTTGGAAAGTTGGTATCTTTTGAAAGTAAATTACCTGTCAAAATACTTAAGGGACGAGTTTTCCTAACACTCTGAAAGATGAGTAGCTCAAAGAATAATCATACTGACTGCTATTAAGAAAGAAATGCATCAAGTGGCATCAGCATTGCAAGATTTAACTAGTAAAATGGTGGATTTCAACAAAGTCTACAAGAAGTCAAAGAGAACTGCCTAAAACAAACAAATATATTCAAAGACTTATTTCAACAACTTCAAACAAAAATCTCAGACATTGAATATGCTGTATCTAACATTGATACTGGATTAAAGAAAATAAATCTCAAATATTATCTCAGAAAAATCAAGATGCTTGGTTACTGGACAAACTAGATGACTTGGAGAACAGGAAGAGAAGAAATAATATAAGAATTTTTAGTTTACTAGAGAAAGCAGGGGGTGACAACACAATCTACTTTTTAACAACTTGGATACCTAAGATACATAACTAGCAAGAAAGCTTTTTTTTTTCTCGAATAGAAAGAGCACACAGTTCTATTGGGAAATCAGACAATATAACTGCATCATCGAAACCAAGATCCATTACAGTCAAATTTCTATCCTACCTAGGCAATGAACTGCTACTAAAATCTGCCTGGTTGATAGCTCTAATAAAATTTGAACAATTACCTATCCAATTTGATAATGATTATATGTCTAAGACTATGGCCATTAATAAAGTACCTTAAACAAAAACAACATCAAAGTGCAACTTATTTTCCCTGCAAAAATAAAACTTCTTCTATCTTCTGACTCCAAGATTTTTGCACCACAGAAGAAGCTCTTCATTTTATCAAGAATAATAACATAATTTCCTTTTCAGATGATATAGGCTGGCTACCCTTCTCTTCAAAAATATCACGAAATAAAAAATAATAGAGGTTCTAAAGCTACGTCTTCTAAAAAGTATTATGTCATTACCATCATTACCTGTCTTGCAACATCTTGTAAAGAAATAGCTTATCTTTCATTATTTATTGTTTATCACAGCATCATCACACCAGGCAAACTTTCTTTTTTTATATTATTCTCTTATTTATTTTTTAATTTGATCCTATAACAAGATTTCTTGCAACTTAAATAGCTGTTGCATACAGTTCTACTTGCTTACTCTCTTATTATTTCCTTATCTCATAGCTTATAATATATCACATTATTTTAGTATTTGCTAGTCATCCTAACTTATTTTTTTTTACTCTATAATAGTAAAAACCTTATTAATACTTTTAAGTTAGCTTATATTAAAACACTTTAACCCTATTGTTTCACTTAAATAACATTTGTAGCTCTCCTTCCTCATCTGCTTGGAAAACCTTGTGTTGAAAATAGAGATAGAAATGACTGAATGTGCCTTAATACATTTCGATCTTCTCTATTTCTGTGGGAGATCTATTTAACTATAGGCTGGTAGAAAATAAAAGGAAACTGATTCTAAAAGTTTCATTGTTATATTTAGACAAGTCAAGCTGAAGTATAGGTGGACTTTGTTTATTCAGAGGTGATCCTGCATCATTTGTGAGAGATTTATGTCTCAGATTTATTTTTTCTTTGGGTAGCTTGCCTGCATGTTGGATTGGTGTCGAGGAGGAGAAGTTAGATGATGAGAGAAGGTACTGTTGAATGGGCACTGTCTGAATGGTAATGGGTTTTTCTTTTTCCCTTTTGTCTCTTGACATTTGCTTTCTGTTTGAAAACCTGATGATTTGTTTAGTGGATATTTTGATGTATTTCTATGATTAATTTGGCTCTTATATGAGGAGAGATGTTTTGTGTTTCTTACGTGTTGCTCTATGACAAGAAAATACCTTTTTTAAAGCTTCATGTGAACTTTCATAACCACTACTAATTGTACCCCTCTCATTTGGCTCGTGAACAAATTTCCTTGTCTATATTTTACAGTTGTTACTGCAGATCTTTAGAATGAGCTTAAAAATGTTGCACTAGAAATTGGATAAGTGTCGCTTTTACTTGACTCTAATTTAAACACACTATATCTGTCTGTACACACCTACTCAGTGCTGTCATGCTTGTTGTGAGCACCATCTTCAATAGATATGGAATTCCAAAACCCACAAAAAAAATTGGGAAGCATCATGTTAACTGTTATAATATAGGAAAATATGAATTATTCCTTTTCTTATCACATTTGCAGAAAACTAAGGAAACACTATGCGTATCTATTATATTGTATATATTCATTGATATCACAAATTATGCTTTCATTTATTACTGATGTAGTTCTTACAATGCTCCTCCAGCTTTGTATGCCATAGATTTAAAATGTTAAAGGTGACGAGCAATGTTTCAAAATAATCTTGAGTTTTTTTCTTGAAAGAGAGCATAAAACTTCTCCATATCCTGGTAAACAAATGTAAAATAAGTAAATGTATAATCAGAAGCACACACTGGATTCCATACTGATATAAAACTCTCTTAATACTTTTCAAGAGAATAAGAAAATAATTCCTGGCTGACAGTTTCAGGACATGGGGTAACAAAGAATGTTAGATACAGGTGGTGTGGCATTATATGAATAATTTTGACTCTTGTTCATATTTTGAGCCAAATGGTAAATTCTCATTTACATCAATAGAAAATGTTATAGAACTGCGATAAAGAAGTGATGTGACATTTTTCTTTCTTCATAATACTTTGGGGAGAATAGACTGAAACACATTACCATTGACATTTGTCAAGTGTAGTTTCTAGGTGGCACTTTTTCAGTCAAAGAAAATAACGTATGAACGGATCTTTCTTTAGAATGTCAAAGCTTCTGAAGTACATGTTAGAGTTCTATAACTGGTGTTCTAATGAGTACCTAGGCTTTAAAGGCAACTCCTTGCAAAACACCTCCACCATATGGAAACAACATCATGTCTCTCAGAGCACTCTAGTATAACAATATTCTGTGTACAAAAGCAAACCTTCACAGAAAAGTGCACAGATCAAGTTATTATAAAATGAAAATAGTGCTGACCTTTTAACAACTGCTTGGACATTATTGTTGTTTATGAAATCTATATTGACAACATAGGACTGCTTAATTATATGATAACATTTTAAGCAGGAAGAAATGATTCATTTTTATCATTCTTTTCTTTTTCTTCTTTATTTCTCTTCTTGTCTTTTTGTTTTCCTTCAGAGGCAATTATCCATATAAAATAAATGTTTGCTCAAATTCCCATATTGCTTGCATATAATTGCAGAGCTTTCCCAATATGTTATTTTGGAAACTTTTTTTTCATTTCTTTTTTGGTGCTTATGTTCTGGGAGAGAATTAGTCTTGAGCAGCTGTTTTCTCAAAAGTGAACTAGGAATAATAATTATTACATGGATAGGATTTTTAATGAAAATAATATGTTAAACAGTCATACTTATTTTTTGCCTTAGACCTTAAATTATATATATCTGTTAATTACAATATTATATTTAAGTAATTTAAATAATCTTAATAAGGCATTTTTTTCTCCTCTAAAACATGGAAACAAATTTATTATCACTGAATGTTAATGGTCTAAATAACCCTAAAAAAGGGCAAATCTACAAAAATATTTAGAACTTCATAAACTTCATATTTTATTTCTTCAGGGAACTAATTTTGCAGAAGAGATGGTTACTCAGTTTTGGTATTTTAGCAAGTATATAACTTTATCTCAATCTTATTTTAAATCCAAAAAGGAGAAGTAACAATTTTATGGAAAAGGGACATTCAAATGCCTCAAATTTTATTTAAACATGAAGATAAACAGGGTTTATTTATATTGATCACTATACAATATTCTGGCAGGATTTGGACTTTGGTAAATTTATACTGGTTTCCTGGAATGGGAGTCAAAATAGCAAAACAATCTAGATTTTATTATAAATAACTATAAAAGTAATCTATTCCTAGCCAGTGATTTTAATTGTATATTAGATGATACTGAATTTAATTCAAGAAGAGATTTCAAATTACTCCCTATAGCAAAGTCTCTCAAAGAATAGAAAGATACGTTTAATATAAAATATACATTTAACTTTAAAGCTAAGAGCTCTTTAAATTTTACTCATTACTCCATTAATTATGGTACTCAAACAGGAATTGATACATTATTAATTTTTCAAAATATCTTCTCTAAAACAAATAACTTTAACATAATTCCCTATCCTTTTCAGATCACAATGCATTCATTTTTAAAAAATAGAAATACATTTTAAAATGTAATTTTTTTCAATAGAACTCCATCATATATTACCAAAATTAACAAATATAAAAAGTGATTATTGGAAGAGATAGTTTTTTTTCCTATTTGATTAAACTCCTAACTCTAATCGAACAATGATTTGGGATTAATTCAAAGCATATATTTATGAGGAAACAATTTCCTGATACAGATTTAAGTTAAAGGAATGGAATAAACATTTGTTAGAGAAATAAAGTTAAAATATATTATAAAGAAAAATGAAGATAGATTTAGGCAAAATAAGGATGAGATAAGAAACTTAAATTATAATTATAATGAAATATCACATAAAACTGATTTAGCTCCAGAAAAAAATTAAGATTGCACCCTGCTCAAGATCTCCTAGACATATAAAAACATATCAAAATAATTAAGTTTCAATCAAGCAATAATAGTACTAAAGAAATTAAAAATTTCATTACAAGTAAATTCATCTCAGTTATTGTGACATCTTAGAAATTTTCAGGAATCACTTTTCACTCTTAAATGAAACAAATATGAATGGAGAGGAAAATTATTAGATAATATTGATTGTATTTTAATTTAAAAAAATTCTGATTTACAGAAAAATAATTTATTAAAACCGATTTCTCTACAAGAAATTATTAAAAAAATAAAAGATATTAAAACTAATAAATCTCCTGGAAATTATGAAATAATACCCCAGTTATATAAATTAGTCCCCCAAAACATTATATTTATTTAAAAAAATGTTTTTTTTTTCAACAGTACAATCTCACCTTCATGGAAATACTCACAAAAGATAAACTTTTGATAATAGTAAAAGATTAATTACACTGAAAGATGTGATTAATAGGGGAATTGAATCTTTCTTTATCATTCTAGATATTGAAAAACATTTGACTATATACATTGGGATTACTTATTTAAAGTATTATATTTGTTTTGATTTTTCCCCTAATTTCAGTAAATTGCTAAAGAAGATCTATTATAATAATAAATCATATATAAAATTAGATTCATATACTTCTAATTTCATAAATCAAATTAAAGGAACTAAACAAGTATGCTCCCTTTCTACTTTTTAAATTTAATTTAGCTATTGAAGTATTTGTAGTCCTTATTAATTCAAATAATAAATTCCTAGGTATAGAATTTAACAAAGAATATAATACCAAA
The DNA here is from genome assembly GCF_019279795.1 of Protopterus annectens. NCBI lineage: Eukaryota > Metazoa > Chordata > Ceratodontiformes > Protopteridae > Protopterus > Protopterus annectens. Next base: position 1,926,928,351 of record NC_056733.1, read on the forward strand.
TGAATGCTATTTGCTGACGATATTCCTCTAACAATTAAAAATACTTCAGAAACCTCAAAAGAATTAAACAAAATAATTGATAATTTTCAAAGAATGTCAAATCTACACTTTAACAATTCCAAATCAAAGCATATATTTATTAAAACAAACTTATAAAATGCAAACATTTCATTTCTAGTTGAAGAAACTAAAAATATAATATATCTAGGCATTCACATCTGCAATACTGCAGAAGAAACCATAAATTATAACTATGCAAAAATAGTAATAATAATAATTTCTTTAATTAACCTCATTAATTTTTGGAATAAAATATACATTTCATTTAAAGACAAGTTATATATTATTAAATCATTTCTATTCCCCAAAATGTTATATATAACACAATCTCTTGTATTACCACCAGAAAAAAGCAAATAAAAATAATAAATCAATTATTTCTATTTTTTTTTTTTTATGATATCCAAATAAGTCTAGTGGCAGGATTCAATAAACTCTGTGTAGGCTCCATGAAGAGCCTACATGGAGTGTGTCCATGTACATGACCACAATGTACTCCCAGCAATAGGCAATTCATGTTAATAATGCAAGGTGCACCTAAGTGAAGTTTTGCAGCACTTCCTAGTAGTGTTGGCCATGAAACCTCATAGAACAACACTGATAATGAATTTCTGTACAGGAGAGCACTGATGGTCCACCCTCATACCTCTAAACCTCTTAGAACAAGCAATTTGTACAAAGACATTAAATAAAGTGGGGGCAAAGGCCAAAAAATAGGGAACATAGGTACACATTGTCTATATAAACTTAGAAAGTTGACAGAATAAAAGTTTATGCATTATCATTCATTTTCTGAAGATTATGAAGTTTGAAATAAAAACATCTGTCATTATTTAATGACTTCCATACCAAATGATTATTAAAAAAATCAAATTGTAAGAGGAACACAGCCAAAATATCAACCAAAACCCTGGAAATCTGTCAGAACTAGTTATATCTGTATATTTTGGCTTTTCTCCTATTTTTTATGTTTGCCATGTTTGCATGATATGCCACTGTATTTTGCTATGCTTACCTCATTTGCGCAATGGGATCACCATATATCAGACATGACCCAGACATTCAAAAATAGAAACCGGATGCTTTCAGTTGCTATTGCTGAGCAATACTGGGCATCACACAAACATAGTAAGTAGAGCTGTGCTATGCTGATACCGTCAACTTAATGCATACTGAAATACATGACCTTATGTAACTAATCATGTGGTGACATGTGCTGAGTATTCTAGTGGAGTGCAGAATGTCCTGGGTTCTAGTATGGAATTTGTATTTATACTGTTGTGATATTGCAACTTATATAAATAAAGTGGCACTCTAACAAAATAACTATGGAATTGCATTCATTGAAACTTAATTGCTGATACATTTGAAAAATATGTGTGCTGCTTAGCATCAGGCAAACCAATGCACTTGTTTTACCATGTTTGTATGATGGTAAGCAGTGCACAGCTTTTTTGAATGCATCAAAATGCAGACAGTTCTCACTTTCAGTAAGTGCAATTGGTGAGAAAATATGATATTTAAATGTGAACTGACAGGAATTGCACATTAGACATTGGCCTTGAACTTGTGCAGATATGTCAAGTGTTGGAGAGAGAGAGAGAGAAATTCAGAGCACAGTGCTGGTGTGTCCAGGAGTCCAAGGTCTTTATTGGGCTCCTGGTTAAGGATCATGGGCCCTACCTCATGCAGGATAACTATATTGACTTTCAATATAAATCTAAAGCCTAGTCTAGTTGGCAAGGGCTCTTTCAATTTAACAAGAACTTCATCAGAAAACTTTGTCACACCCACACTTGAACTTTTAAAGACCAATACATAAAGTCACATGTTACATTCCACCTATAGCATTTAAAAGTACAGTACAAAAATATATCTCAATAAAAATGCCATAACATTTTTTTCTTTTTGTAAAAAATACATATGTATATGGAAAATCATTCAAATAAAACAACTAAGTTTATATATATATATATATATATATATATATATATATATATATATATATATATATATATATATATTATCACTGAAAAAAATGTGTAAAAAATTGTTGTAACTATTTAATTTGCAAAAAAACACTTAATATTAATACTTTTATTTACACCTGGTGCATGATCAGCAACCAAATAAATTTGCCAAAAAGTTTCCTCACAGTCCAATAACATTTTAAAATCACTAGATCATTATGTACTTATCTAAGACAAAAAAGGAAAACTTTTTAAACACCACACATATAATTGCATGCTTGGCTAGGTCATTAGTTATATCTTTCTTTTTACCTGCTAAGCAATGCTCATATATCCTTCTTTTGAGACATCTAATGGTCTTCCTGATGTAAAAACTTGGATAAGAATTGCACATAGCAACATACACCACGTTGTTACTGTTACAGGAATAATAGCCTTTAGCCCAAACTGTTCTGTTATAGTTTCTAAATACCACTGATAAGGAGTTACAAATATATCTGCATTGTTTACATTTTTTGCAGGAAAAAGTACCTAAGGTAAATGACAAGTTAACTGTAGATTTCGCTACGGGTGTAAACTCTTACATAAATTTAATGTTAGATACTTTATTATAGGTCAACTTCGGTCTTGGACCTATAACCTTAGCGAGATCACAATTGCTTAATAAAATGTTCCAATTGTCCTTGATAATGTCCCTAATCACCCACATTTCATTAACAATGGGTAAGGGAATAACAAAATTGAAAGCTGCTGTGTACTTGTCCTTTATGTAATGGACCTCAACTGGGTTGCCATTTGCTTTTAAAATTGAACACATTTGGCAAATTGACTTGGTTGCTGATCATGCACTAGATTTATATGAAAGTATTGATATTAAATGTTTTTTGCAAATGAAATAGTTAAAACATTTTTACACAAAGTTTTTCATTTTTTTCAGTGATATACATATATATATATATATATATATATATATATATATATATATATATATATATATATATATATTAACATAGTTCTTTTATTTGAATGATTTTCCATATACATATGTATTTTTTACAAAAAGAAAAAAATATGGATTTTTATTGAGATATATTTTTGTACTGCACTTTTAAATGCTATTGGTGCAATGTAACTTGTTGCAATGTAACATGTGACTTTATGTATTGGTCTTTAAAAGTTGGAGTGTGGGTGTGACAAAGTTTTCTGATGAAGCTCTTGTTAATAAATTGAATGAAAGTGCTCAACAACTTGTGTCTGTGTTTGCTGTTACCTCCCTTGTATTTTCCTTTTGTGGTTATCTGTAGCATAGCTTTCAACTGTACTTATTTCTTCTGAATATCCAGATTTAAGAATCACTGTTTTAATCTGTTCATTGTAAGGTTTATGGATGTCTGGGAAGTAATTTATATTGAAGTCAATAAATAATGAGTGTCAAAGTGTATAGTAACACAAATTCTATGTAACTATTCATGTAAGAGCAATATTTGAAATATGTTCTTTGTTATGGGTCATTGTACACCCATTATTTTATGATATGTCAGGATATCCTGCTCTAAAAAGTGGATAGGTATGGTCTGCAACACAAAGCAACAGTTGCACATTCTCAGATAACAGTGAACATGAATTTATTAGGAAAGAGTGCTTGCATTGTGTTGTATCAAAAAGGAAAAGTATAGTATTATAGTAGTCACTGCTTGTGTGTTCTAATACCACACTCCAAAAATATAAAACTCAGCTGATTACAGGACTATTTTAGCTTGTCATCATTAAAAAATACAGTACTGTTACATAATCATCATTATAACATTTAAAGTGCAGACCTCTAGACCAGTGGCTTGAATGGCCTGCTGTCAAGTACAATCACTTTACATGGATAATGCATATGTGCAATATATGCACCCATGAATGATTGCTGCATGTTATATGATCTGTATGATAGTGTGTATGTGTTAGGCACAATGTAGTATTCCAAGTAATAAGGAAATTTCTTAGCAGGTGACATTGTTAAAAGTGAAATGTAACAGAACAAAATAAATTAATTGTAGAAAGCTTTGTATAATATCTGCACAGTTATTAATGTTCTCCTTTTTTTTCTCTCACCCCACCCCATCTCTTCTTTTTTATGAATTTCTTATTTTGTATTATTATTTTTGTTGTTGTTATTATTTATATATCATATTTCTTATTATTATATTAGTTGGTATTACTTTTTATGTTTTGTTCATTATGCATACTTTTATATTGCTTTGTTGTTAGATATGTTTTCATTTTTATTATTTATCATTGTGTTAGTAATTATATTATTTAAAACTTTTTATAATGATTTATTATTTTTTTTTATTATTTTCATTTATTTTGGTTTATGTTTTATTTCATTTTTGGTTTTAATTTTATTTATGTTATTACTACAGCACAGCAGGGTAGGCTGGTTCCCTGTGATCCTCATACGGTTGCTCTACCGGCTGAAGCACCCAAGCCCAGCACTTATGGGCTGCAGCCTGTCAGCACCCCACCTGGACCCTCAGGTAGTTCTGCCCCAGAGGCCAGGCCTGTAGTTCCCCTCTGGGAGGAGAGGCAGAGGGGGTGCATTCATCACTCAAGCAAAGTTGCCAGGTGTGGTGCATAGGATTGTGCATCAGACCATGGGCACATGCCTACACCGGATGGAGAACCTGCCTTCCATCCTGGTACAGCAGACCAGCTGTAGGGACAGACATTGTCCACTGCAGCCAGCAGCACAATAATAGAACAGTGGTGACAGTCCAATGGGTGAGGACTTGAGTCACACTGTTACGATGCCTGATTTGCATGGGACCTCAACCCCCCCACCTCAACCAAGGTGTTCACCCCCTCTTGTGTACTTTACCAACCCTGTCTCTTGTCTTGTATGTCTTGTCTATCTGAAAATGCTTCCTTACATTTCCCAACTTGCCTGTCCCAGACATGCATATGTCCCTTCCCCAACATTCAACTCTCTCCTTAAAAGAAAAAAAAGGGCACCTGTCCCATAAAAAAAATCTTCCCATATATAGCTCTTCATTTCACACATGTCTACTTGGCATACTTAATTTGATCCAATTGGATTCACAATGCATTTATGTTGTTGTTACCCCCTCTCTGGAGGTGACAATCCAAATTTTGCTAAGAATCTGTACATGTGCTCAGTTGTTACTGTTGAAGAAATGGATAGCTATGGTTCTTACCTGCACTCTTCCTGCACATTCCCACCTTTCTTTCATTTTTTTCTCCCTGCTTGCTCTTCCTTTCACCACTTTCCTAACTTCCCCATTTATTTTCTTTAAAGAATTATTGAGCGATGGTGCATCGCTAAGCAATGGTAAGCAGCAGCAGTATCACTGAATGTATGCAAAATTATAATACACACTTGTAAAAATTATGCCGACAGCCTATTTCAAACCCAGTACCATCTGACTTCATCAACACTGCATTAACCCATCCAGCCACAGAGTCAGTTAATTAGCAGATGTATTGTAAACAATTAATACTAATTGTCACATATTCTTAATAAAGCATCTTTGTGTGATGCTGAGCATCACGCAGAATCGCTCAGCAAGGCTGATAAAATATTATTTCAATAATAGGAATATACCTGTCAACTTGTTAGAGCAATACATCTGGACAAAGCCATATACAGTGCTGGGGCAAAGGGCCATCACTAAAGGGACATGTTGTAACTATTGCTCTTACAAACTTAGAAACATGATGGGAACCAATAAAGAGAAATTAACCAATACAGATATTATCATATCAGTACATAACTGACAATATTAGTGTGTCATCCATCAGGAAAATACTTAGGATATGAGACATACTAGGTCAACTGCTATAATTGAGAGTGACTATAATGTGAAGTGGAACACCACTGAAAAAAAGACAGATGTTGTATTAGAACCCTGGACCTTATACATGGTAGTCATAAACTCATAGTTTATTGCAGTAAAAGGATTAAAGACTGCATGTGTATGTTTAATTACATTGCTATTTAATGCAATTGTATCAGAACCTAGAGCCATCAACACTTAACATCTGCAGCCACAGGAGAAGTTACATGAAAATCTACTATATTAATATTTATCCTGAAGTTCTCACTGTCACACACAGTACAGTGTTGCTTAGTGGGTTTGCGCTATGCAGACTAACATTAAGAGAATGCATCCCAAGTCTATTTATAGATGTCTGGGTCCCGTCTGCATAGCGCAAACCCACTTCTACAGTTTTTACACTGCCACTGTGTGCACAAAGCAGCTGTGCATAGCTGATGCCATTTGTGCTATGTGCAGCAACTCACAAACAGTGGCTCCAAATATTGAGATAAAAACAAGTGATAATAGGCAGAAAGTAAAATCAATTTATCGCATAAACTAGTAAACTATGTTACTGCACAGGAAATATGCCTACATAGGTTTACAATCCAATTCACCATCCAATGCATATGCGAAACACAGGATGAGTGCCTTAACCCTATGTTTCTAACATACACCTTTGTAGCAAACATCAACAATCATCCGGCACCATACCTCTCAACCTGTTAGAGCAAGGAATCTGAACAAAAACACAAATAATGGGGTGACAAAGTACTAAAAATATGGACACTTTTTAAATATTAATCTTACAAACTTATAAATTGGATAGAATAGCATGTATTTATTTATTTATTTATTTTAGTTATTTATTTGCAGTTTGTTGTCAGGATGATTATGCATAAGCATGAATTTTCTGAAGGATATGAAGTCTGAAACTCAAATTTGTGCCATTATTTCCTGACTTCAGTTCTAAATGATTTGCAAGTGATTTGCCAGAAAACCACAATTTTATGAGAAACAGACCAAATATATGAGTCAAAAATCTGGACATTCTTTGAAAATCTGTACAGCTGAGAGGGATGTCCAGCACACAATCAATTTGAAAATAATGTACAGTCATAAGAAAATATTACATGTTACCTGTACATGTAGTGAAATGTTTCACTTTTAAAATACTGCACTTACTTATTACACACCCCGTTATGATGTTTGCTTGTAAATATACAGCACTGTTTTACATATCTGTGTTTCTTGGTCATTTGTCATTTATCTGTCCAGTACTCTGGGAAATACAGTGTGTGCACCATTCCATATCATGGCATTTACAATGTCAAAGGATATTAACTGGGAATAGTATATGTGGCTGCCAACTAAGGAAAAATAAGTTGGATGACACAAACAAGCACTGACTGTTCTTTTGGGGGAGGGGGTGCAATTATGTGTGCCTGCTATAGCACTAACAAGACTGTGTTGGTCTGGTTGCACTACATGTCTGTCAAAATGCCTCTTGTATGATTTAAGTTATGGTTGAGAACTGTTATTTCTAATGTATCCCTAGTACAAATGTATAATGATGTTAGAGGATGGTTTTAGCCTCCTAGGTGTTGAGTCAGTGTGCTATGGCTTGTCTCATAGCCAGTGCAAGGACTTAAAGAGTATGGCTATTTCTGCCTACAGCTACACCTGCTGCTGGTTCCTCCTCTGAGTCATCATGAGCCTGTGGCTGAGGTGACCTTGGCATTGTTGGGATGATGTGTCTCCCTTCCCCTTGCTGATCCTGCTGCAGCTGTTTCCACTAGATTAACTTGGGTAGCATAGCACATACTTTGACCACTGAGGGACTTGTCAGTGGATTGTAATGGTGCCCTCAGCCAGAGGTATGTAGGCACTGGCACTGTGAGTGCAGTCATTGAAAAACATGCTCTGTGGCGTTACAGATTGGATTGTGTGTCTCATTAAGGTGTGTGTGTGTGTGTGTGTGTGTGTGTGTGTGTGTGTGTGTGTGTGTGTGTGTGTGTGTGTGTGTGTGTGTGTATGTGATTGTGTGTCTGTGCATCTCCAATGGGTTTCATCAGCCATAACTCCAGTGCATAGCATACATCCACACCTAAGTCAGCCTTGGAGATATCCCCTATAACACCCATCTGGTGAAGGTGGGACATGTGGCACATATGGAAGTTGTGCTAACTGCAAGGGTTGCCAGCACACACATTCCAGATGATTCCCATGACATTACACATGACTTGGCAGTTTTTTCCAGTGGTAGACCTTACAATTAATGTAGACCATACCTTGTTCCTTAGGTGTTGTTCTCATTCATACATGACTGAGATGCATGGTACACATTACTGGAGAGTAGTGCAACATATGTTACAGTTGTAGTATACTTGTGACCCTCTCCTCAGAACTTAAATTAAAATATATGTGCTCTCTGCCATGTTGTAGCATAGCATGCAGGAATCTTTGGAAGATCCTTGATGCTGATACCTATGACACACCAAACATGTCCCCTGATAGTCAATTAAGGGTACCTGTGGTTAAGATACTAACTTCAACACATACCTTAATTTCCACTGGGATGGGGTCCCGGTGTTTGGCTCTGTATCTGATTCAAGGCTGTCAGAGGTCCCACAGTTCCTCTACTGTGTTTTCAGCCTGCAAAATCTTCACCCTTTCTGTGTATGTATGGCTATTGGCAGCAGCAGCAGCATTGGCTTCAGCCTGTAGCACACACAAGTGTACGTAAAATCTAGCTGCTACTATATGTTTTTATCTATACTCCACTATTGTCTCACTCCATGTATAAGAAAGGGCATGGAGTCTACATTGATGTCTTATATCTTGTTGAGTAGCTCTATGGGATTGGTTGATTAGCATGCAATTTAGCAATGTATGCTGCAGTTAGCATCTCTGAAGCACAGACTAGGCCAGATGCAATAAATTACTAATGTACACCATTATAAAAAGGCAAATGTGTAGCTAGGCAAACCAATGTGTATGAGAGTTATTTCTTAAGTCAAACTCAGTTACACATTTCTTTTGGAACAGTATATTTCAACAGAGGAGCACTGTACTCCACCAGTCATGTATCCATTTCGTTACCTAAATAATGCATATGTTAGAATGTACTTAGGAATAATGCAAAGTAAATCAGTAAGCATTTGTTAGAACTGTACTCATGACAAGGCCTTGTTTTCCAGCCATTTGAGAGGCACAGAGGATGTAGAAAAGGCCGAAGGTATAATGCTGTGTGATAACTATGTACACATGTTTCATGGATAGGTCTTTTGATAGCACTTTTAACACTGCATTGTTGTTTGGTTAGCACAATTGTCCCTTAGCCATTTTTTTTTTGGGGGGGGGGGTGAGATGAGTTCCTGCTATGGCACAAACAAGAACGGACTGTTTAGTCGGGTGTGTAAGCATAAGTGAGTATCTGTTATGGTACAAACAAGGATATGTTACTATTGCTACTGTCCTTGTTTTTTACTCCCCTTGTTATTTTTTGACCACTGTTGAATCTTTAAATTATAGTCAAGGGGAGAATAATGAGATCCTTCCTTTACTGCATTATCTGTACATAGTTTATTTATACTTATGTGATCCTTATATGTGTTATTATTTTGTCTTTTAGTAATCAATATGCTCACTCCTTATAGGCATCCATTTTCTGTAGCAGAGAATGAACTGATATTTGAAGCAGTATGCTAACATCATGCAGTCCTGATGTCCATAGGGAGGGCCAATATGAACAGCAGCCCTGTGGGACAAATTGGTCAGAACCTTAATGCAATATTGCCGACAGAATTGCAGCTATGTGCATGTGTGACACAGAGCCAGGGATATGATTCATGCTGCAAGGAGGCATGCAGTTGAAGTAGCATGTGATCATTAGGTCACTGGTGGTGGGCCTGCAGCAGAACACCCTCTCACTGGTACAGAGGAATTCCTGGCAAACATTGCCACACTGGACAGCTCCCAGCAATCCATTAGACAATACGTTCTGGACATGGCTGCCACTCCTGCATCTCAGACCACCTGTAGACTATTGTTGCCTTTATTCTGTAATAGTGCATATAGTTTATATGTGTCAGGTTCCTTTTTGGGTTGGGGTATTTAAGATAGCTGCAGTTTTAAGCTGAATTAGAGGCTGTCAGCCACATTCTTTTTAACAGTGCAGTTACTGTAGATATAGATTATTAAAAGTATTTCCCCCTGTTATACTGTTAAATGTGGTGTTGTTGCCATTACCTCTCCCTTTACTTTTTCAAGACCATCAGGAATTCACAGACATAGGGCTCCTGCAGTTAGTAAGCAGAATACATTTATGTCAGTAATGTAGAAATATTCCAGCATATCTGCTAAAGTGTCATCTCAGGCCTACTGTATGGATTGCTGTACTGTCTGCATACTTGTCAACTGTATAGATATTTTCTGAATGTCCAGATGTCTGACTCATACCTCTGACCTGTATTTAAGATCATAGTGATTGACTTGCAAACTATTGACAAGTCATTAATGATTGGAGACATAAAATAATGACAGAGATCTCACATTCAGACTACATACCCTTTTGAAATGCCATGGTGAAGCAATGCCTGTTATTCTATCACCTTTCTGGGTTTTTAAGGGCAGTATGTCATAATGGTACCTATTGGTGTGCCTTCATCCACCCATTACTCATGGCTTTGTCCACATTTCTTGCTCTAAGACATTGAGAGGTATAAATGTATGTAATAGTGACAGCAGTGTAAATTGATTAATATATATGGCAGCATAGTAGTGCAGGTATTAAGGTATTCCTACGTTTCTTCCTTTTATCACAGGTGAACATGGAAGTGATTCTGTGTCCTCTGTGCCACCTGATGTTGGTGTCTTATCAGACTCTAATGATGATGATGGTGGCCAAAGTAAGGCACATGTGGGTTGCAGAGGCTGATTCTGACACAGAAGTTGACATCCAGTGGACCCCCCCCCCCCATTATCACCAGACACAGCCAGTATGCCTACACATATCCAGTCCACTGAGGCCATATATATTGCACAGTTGGAAGGCAAGGACATTGACCAGGGAAGTGTGGCTACTGTGGCTTCAGTGACTGTGGACATTGGCCATAGCCAAACTGTTGGCAAGGTGCCACACAGCTGGATTGATAGCAGTGCTTGGAAAAGGCCTGCTGTCCCTCCCCCACCTGTTGCTCGTGTCTCATCATGTGTCACTCGACATATGTTTAGGACTGTCATGGAAGCATAGGCACATTCAGAAAGGAACTCCAGAAAAATTCTCAGGGTTACAGATGCAGCACAATCTGACATCCTTGACTGCCTCCACCATGTTGTTGATTTTCTGGATCAATTGAATGACACGTTGGAATGGGGTGTGTCTGTGAACGAGCACAGAGTATCTGTCATAGAATGCACATTGTCTGTGATGGAACATCTGCTGGGAGAGGAGAGTTGACCTTGTGGGCATAGGTCAGCAACTAGATCTGCTGAGAGCCAATGGGGCCATGTTCCATCCTGCTCCCATAGTGGCAGTACATGTATTGCTCCAGCATGGAGTGTGCTATCCACACCCAGGTGTAGCAGGACATGGGCCATGGTCCTGGATGTTACTGTGAAAGAAAAGCATCCAGCAGACACTGGTCACTTTCAGGTAGTAGCACAGCAACTGATCTTGGATATGGAGGTGCCAGCGCAACTCCTGGCATAGCCAGTTCTCATGTTTGGGGGTGGAGACAAACTGTTAGCTCTTGCATGTAAGCATGGCTTACAGCTTGTCCAATATACAGACACATAGGGCTAGCATTGAGCTTGGTTTTGTTCATGCAGATACTTACACACCAATGTCACATTGAGGGCACCTACAGACACCCACACAACATTTACAGGGTCCTTCTTGCCTGCTTCCCTTGCTTACTAACACACATACTCGCCAACCTTTTCTGTCAGCCTAGGCCTCCTGCACCCCCACACAACACCCTGGACAAGTGGTGATAACTGTGCCCTATCCCTGTTGTCTATTTTTTGCATTCAAAGATACTAAAGCTATGTCTCTGATGCACAGGGTGACTATCTATATTAATATGACTTTATTACCTCCATTTGTGCTGTTAAACTGATAATTGTACTTGTCATTTAGATTGTACTTAGCCATTTAGACAGTTGCTAGCATAATAATTTACTACTTTATAGTGGATTCTTTTGTAAGGGTTGTGAAGTCAGACAATTAAATGTGCCTCATTAATATATCTAACTTTCTCTTTAAGGATTGTTTAGTACAAATTTATGGGTGCACACAAAAATCAACCCATCAGATTCAGAGTTTAGGATATTAGCACTGAAGACAAATCTCATCAGAATGGTAATACTTTATACTGTTCCTTTTTGCATGTACATCACCATAGTTTCCGAGGTTCATAGGAATGACTAGGGTATTGACCTGATGGTGATTAGAAGCATAGCCATTACACCATAATATAATATTCAAAGGCAGATGTAATGCATGGCTAGGTTTTGTCTAGCAAAGACCAGCCATGTCCAGGAGAGAAGCAGCAGTGATCCATGGCAGATAACCTTTTCACATCAAGTCATTCAGCCTGTCCTTAAACAGGGAAATGGAGGTGCTTTGCTTGACATGGATTTGAAGCCTACTGCAAAGTAGTGACAGCTATTGAGAGATGTGTTTGTCTCTTCAGCATGTCCTATGTACATCATAGTGTACATTGAGGTCCCTGGAACAGGTAACTTTAGTCCCACATTACTTACGGATGTGCAGCATTATCATCCTATTCTGGCCACAGATAGCCCTGTAAGGCATACATAATCTGCCTCAAAACTATCTATATGATACTGCACACAGTGACAGCTACTTCAGTCTGCACACAGAGGATGTGTTGGAGACCCTCTGATGTTTTATTACTCAGACATGTCTGAGGTTTGTCAAGTTGGTGCAGGTGTCTGGTACAATACATATCAAAGGGGGGGTTATATTCATTAATACAGTTCATGAGGGATGAGTATAGGGGAGTGATAACATATTTTGCTATCGATGTAATAGCATTGCTAATCAGATCTAAGATGCAGAATGCCTACGTCCCCACAGTAGACCCAGGTTGCAGTCGACATGTTTTCCAAGGTCTGTCAATACAGCAGTGGGGAATGGTGTACTCTTGGTTATTTTATAATAAGCAGGAGCATTTATTTTTACCACGGGGTATGCTGATGCATTTTTGTGCAGTTGAAGTAACACCCATGGCTTTGTCAGCAGTCATTAGTGCCATAAAGAAGGTTTGCCATAGACCCTCTGTTTTGTTCTTAACTTTTGAGATGTATATGTCAAACATGAGGGGCCACACCAATAACACTTCTGTTACTATACAGGTGGCAGGTCTGCTGCTTGAGGTGAAGTCTCTCAATGTGATTGAATGTTGTTGGTCTGTGATCCCATTTGCAAACCGATAGCATAACATTTGATATTCACCTGGGTTAGTTTCTCACTGAGACCGAATATTGGATTGTGTTGAAGGGCTTGGCCAAGTTACAATAGGATGTGTTCACATCTTTGACTTTGTGTATGTCTCTGGTCACAGTCTTCAAACCCTGCAGGTTTTGGAACAACAAGATGCCCCTGAGAACATCTAACTAGAACACATCTGTTTGGAGGTCACCTATGTCCTTTTATCTGAAATGCACGTAAATTGCTTCCGTTGCTTTACAGCAGAGGTTGCATAAAGTTATGGGTCTATAATTACACTTGTATTTTGCCGAACATCCCTTCTGATGTTGGAAAATTGTCACTGTATTCCATTCAGTTCAGACAACAGCAGGATTCAGACTGTGGTTGGATATGCTGCCTAGTGGAGTAGCTCACTGTTTAAGCACATGAAGAACACAGGCCGGAATGCCATCTGGTACCATGGAGACTGTGCTCCTAGTCTTAGAGAGGGCAGTGATGACTTTCTCATTGTAGATCCCACAGGTTGGAGGTGATGTACACATGGTTTGTAGTAGTTTTGGTGGTGGCAGGGGGCACACTTTTCAGCCAAAAGTGTCTGCTAGCAGGTTTGGAAGTTACACTGGATCAGTGTATGGGCTACCATACACAATTTGTTCCAAATACATCTATGTTATATATATCAGTTTGCAGATGTAAATGAAGAAAGCTTTGTGGTTATCCCTGCTTATGTTGTGCAAATTATTAGCATAATTGCTCTGTAAGGGTTTTTGAAGGTGTCTTATTTTCATGTTTACACTGAGGAGAGTGGCCTTCCAGTCCTGGTTTCTCAATGTTGGATTTGTAAACAGCAGCTTCTTTCACTTACTGTATAATGCAGTAATGACAGACACCACCAGTATGGTTTGTATTTTCTGGAGGATCTCTGTTTCAGCCTATCAGGTATGGCTGTGTGTATACATTTGAGTAGATGTGCAGACAGGGCATCAGGGAGTAACTTACTATAACTGTCAATGTTCTGTCTGGAAACTGGGGCTTGGAAGTAGATTAGACCATCCCTTAGGAGGGTGTAGTTACCTTGGCTGATGTTTTTGAACCTGACTCCTCCTTTAGGAAGTTCACTAGCTATATCAACTTCACATCATACTGCCTTATGGTTGGATGAACAGTGCAGGAACTACACATGTGCCATTACATTATTCACTCATATTGTTGAAGAACAGGTCTGGAATATGAAATAACCTTGTGGGGCGGTGCACTATTTCTTCCATGGCTTTTCAGTTCACAAACTCCAGGTAATATTGTGCAAGTGAGTTTGTTGTCCTATAATTATCCTGATCAATAGATGAATAGTTTCGCTAACCCCTGGCTGGCTTGTTTTGTGCTACTTTAATTATTCCATGTAGTAATAAATAGTGTGGGCTTTCATGTTTATGGATGGTGAATTATCAATGGCAATAACATGAAGGGGTTTCCTATTCACAGTATGTTGGGTGTAGAATAAGTCCATATAATAAAATACACAAAAGAGGCAAACCGCAGCTGCTGTTGTACTGTGATATGGCAAAATGACACCAAGAAAAAATTACTACATGTATTTATAACCCCTAAATTAATTCCTTCAAAAACCAAATTCAATAATGGTGGAAAGTCACTAGCACGTCTATTTAATACATCATCCGCTGTTTGCTTTAGATGTGCTTTAGGAAAACCTCTATTGAGAAATAAGGAAGTAATAAAACAAAACTCATCCATAACATCAGATTCCTTCGATGTCATACGACTGGCTCTGATGAACTGCCCTTTGGGAATGTTCGAAATAACATGTGTCAGATGGCCACTTTTATAATGGAGATAACCATTATTGAACGTTTTCTTCCTGTGAATAGTACTATGAATTCTCATCTCTTCAGAATCCCACCTTAAATTGACATCTAAGAAATCAACAATGATACCTTTACCACCAATAACAAACTTGATATAAGTTGACAAAGAATTAATATAACTAAGAAACAAATCATTATTAACATCACTTTGATCTAAAATGAAAAATAAATCATCAATAAAACGACAATAAAATAAAATTTTAAATTTATCCATCAAAAATGGCATGAATTGATGTTCCCACATTGCCATTACCACATTTGCATATGCAGGAGCAGCAGGAGACCCCATAGCTGCTCCCTTTCTTTGTCTATAGTAGGTTTCTTCAAAAAGAAAAAAATTGTTTTCTAAAATAATTTCTAAAAATCTACAAATTAAAGAAATGGTACTTGTGGAGAAACCATTATAATGATTGGCCAAAAAATTCTGTACTGCCTCAATACCTAAGTCCTGGGGAATGCAGGTGTACAATGACACCACGTCTACAGTAAGCATTAAATGCTTCTTTGGATCAAAACAAAATGTAGAAAGAAATGAATTTAATTTATTTAAAAAATGCCAGGAGTCACGTAAATATGACGTTTCATTGTAGATGGTGGGTCCCAACAAAGCATCAATGACTAAAGCCAACCCTTCAGTAATTGAATGGGATGAAGACACGATTGGTCTAAAAGGGGGGTTAGCAAGAGATTTATGAGATTTTGGAATCCCAAAAAAAACCCCTATACGTGGCTGATCTATGACACAAAATTCATATAATTCACGACTGATATCACCCTCCATAAGGGCTTCATATAAATATGAATATACAGCACGTTGTCGCTTGTGAATTTCAAAAAGTGAAATAGTATCATATTCATCCCTATTATTCAAAAGTTTCAAAACCCCTTCACTGTAGGCTTCTCTAGTCATCACCACTATGTTATTACCCTTATCGCTCTTCATAAACCTAAATATGCTACACAATTCCTTTAACTTTTTCAAAGCTTTGCTTTCTAAAACTGTGAGATTATAATCACATTTGCGTTTACTGTTAAGCATTGAATCAATATCCTGTATACACATTTCCTCAAAGATGTTCAAAGTGTGATGCAACTTGGGACAAAAATTGGAAGGCTTAACAAATACTTGATTAGTTGTAGACACATCATGTAACAAATATTGTAAATTCAGTTTTCTTACATATTTTTTAACATCCACAACAGTTTTTACGTAATTAGCCCTAGAATGAGGAACAAAATTTAAACCCAATCTAAGAACATTAATTTCGTCAGGAGAAAAAACATAATCAGTCAAATTGATGACACTAAGGTGACTGGAAGTGAAATCTAAGTTTCGTCCCCCGACGAATGGGAGTTCAGAAAAGTCCGACTCCTGGTTAGAACAGTTTTTGATGAATTTGAGTGTTTCTTGTTTAAAATAGTGGAAGGAGCTGCAGATTGATTTGGTGCAGCACTCTGATTAGAACCAGCATTGGATTTATTGCTAGCAAGGTTATCAGAAACACTCACACAGTTATTATTGTCAGTTTCCAAACTAGGACCAATTTCCTTATCAGCAGATGCTTTACCTTCTTGATTAACAGATGTAATGTTAACCTGAGTTTGCCTATTATTGTTAAATAAGCCTGGTTCTATGGTCGATTTAAGAAGTGGAATACTTCTACCAGAAGAACCAGACCATTTACTACTATTAGCAGCTTCAACTTTATTAGTCGCATTTACATTCGTTTGAACTGTAGACTGATGGCCCCCATTATGAGCTCTATTAAATTTGCTGAATGAAACAAAGTTAGTAAACACAGTATTAGTCTCATAGGCTTGAATGTCGCGTAGCAATTTATTATGCTTTCTGTTGATATTATCATTGACAGATTGTTCCAAATCCTGCAACATGTTGTTGAAAAATTCACCAAAACTATCATCGTCAAAGTGCACCTTAAAAAATGACTCTAAGGTTACAATTTCCTGTTTTAACAGTTCTAACTTTCTTTCATTATTATCAACCAATAACTTTAAGAAATTCAAGCCAGCTTCATTGAAAAAGCTGGTTAGAGTCTTGAAAAACGGGTCGCCAGTTTGTACGCCATTAGGGCATTTGAAAAAACGCAACCCTTTTGGAATTATCTGTAACTCTAAACAGCGTGTAAAATAGCAATTCTCTAGATGTATAGAATTGTACCTTTGCAATAGTTTGTAAAACTGTTCTCGTTTTTCAGCAAAATCATGATGCCATGGTGTATTATTTGTTGAAATGCCTTCATGTCTACCCAACGTTCCGAACGGGTTATCCGCACGGTCGAAAAAATGACTCACTGTCGCCCGACCAATGATGCGTTGTTGTTTCATGCCCGAGTTCGACGTGGTAGTGCTGTTCTTAACAGTCGTAGGTAAATTATCCAAACAAATAACAGTATCTAGTTCCTGGAATGAACCAACGGGACTAGATGCTTTCAAACCAGAATCTTTAGCATTAGCATTAGCAACAAGAATCTGTAACGACCCCTTAATCTCCGTCAGTGCGCTGATGAGTAAAGTACCCAAATTTACAGAGTCCATCGATGGTGTAGGGTATATACTCATGTTGAGAAGTGGATCCTCAGCCGCTTCTGCCATGGTACAAACACAACTTCTAAAAACCAAGTACCAAAGCCCCAACCAATAAAATACACAAAAGAGGCATTGGTGTCATTTTGCCATATCACAGTACAACAGCAGCTGCGGTTTGCCTCTTTTGTGTATTTTATTGGTTGGGGCTTTGGTACTTGGTTTTTAGAATAAGTCCATATAGTTAACTTTTCTAAACAGTCTTGAAGTGTAATTATCTTCAATGTAAATTGATACAACACCTGCTGTGGTTCACACAACTTCTATTTGCTGTCTGAATGTTTGGAAGGCATTGTAGCCTTGCAAGGCCAAAGCACTTACTGCAGCCTTGAACCAGGTTTCTGTGACTGCGCAGACATCAACATCTTCACTGCAAAGTGTGCTTACAGAGAGTGAGGTTTAAGATATGAACTCCTATGGTAATTCTGTTTTTGTGACTTTTCCTAATAAAGGGATTATGGTGCAGTCAAGTGCCTTATGTCTGGCAAAGCAGTGTGCTCTATCCACTATGTCATCCCACACTGACAGATACTGAATCACCTTAGAATGACACCAGAAAATTAAGCAAGTTCAGAAAAATCTGTTGTTCTTTATATAGTGGTATCATCCTAGGTGAGGGTATAATGCTGCTAAAACATAGGCACATACCTGGCTGGGACCCATATTTACATAGCTTAATCATGTCTGTGTTCATATATTTCATATAGTCATGTCTAAGGCTGTGCATACTAATGTGATTTATGCTGGATTGAGTGGGACCTGTTGTTGAGAGACTTGATTGCACGTGTGCTGTGACAACTTCCTCTGCCACACAGCTAACTTATCCTTGTTTAAGCAAGTGAGTGCATCTGTATATCTCACTATATAGTCAAGCATTATGAAAACCTTTGCAATTCATGCTCATTGCCTTAAGCACTTCTATGGTGAGACACTGGTGATAATATTTCTTATGTGTATTATCTGGTGTGGGTGTAATGTTAGATGTAGCATGATTGTGTTTAGGCTGTGTCTGCTGTTTAGGTTGCTTTGTGTGGAGTACCTCTGCACACAATGGTTTGTGTTGGGTGCATATTTTGAGTAGGAGTCAAGGTGTGTGAGCAGACAACCTCTTTAGTGTTCTCTTCTGGAAACAAGAGAGCACTGCTTCCAGATTCCTGCTATAGGTGGATCATTTGAAAATTGTACTTCAGTGATGTAGGAGATACAGACTTTTCAGTGCACATGAGGCATTATCTGCACAGAGTCAAAAACTAATGTCAATTATGCTAGTAGAGGAAACAGAGGGAAAATGATAGGAGATAATGGGTGGTGTACAGTAGTCTGTACTTTGATAGTCACATTGCCACAGTTACAATCCCTCTGAGCTACACGGTCTAGGGACCTAAACCTCATCACCACAATAAACATGACATGGTGGAGGGAATAGATTCCTGTCCCAGAGACTCCCCATACTCTGGAACACCTCATCATAAAAGGGTTCTCATCCAGGAAAAAAGAGGTCATTGTTCCCCTCTACTTGACACTCATTAGACTCATTATAGAGTACAATACCCCTTTTGGAATGCACCTCACAAGACATCTGCAGCAGCTGGAAAGGCCACAGAAGTACCTTACAAAGAGGATTACTGGCCTCAAAAAGATGCCCTACACTGACCGTCTCAAAAAATTCCAGTTTACTCCGTAGCATATTGCCTACTCCGAGGTGATCTCTGCCTAACATGTAAAGCTATGTCAAACCCAGAGCTGTTGGACATGCTACACCTAAAGAAATCTCAATTCCTCTGAGCTACACGGTCTAGGGACGTAAACCTCATCACCACAATAAACAGGATATGCTAGAGGAATAGATTCCTGTCCCAGAGACTTCCCATACTCTGGAACAGGCTACCCATCTATGTCAAGCAAAATTCTTCATTAGCACTCTTCAAGAAAAATCTTGATGAGTGGATGGGAAATAGGAAATACACCCCAGGTATCACTTCTGTGTCTCTGCTCGACAGTGGCACAGGAAAATAACTTTTTTGGGTGGCATAAGCCAGGGAACCTTGTTGGCTAGGCTTATGTAGGCCCTCAGGCTGATAGCCCAGTACCTACCTGTGAACCAATGAACCTATGGTATCTGCATAGAGAATGAAAAAAGGAGGGGGTAAATGTGATCTGACTGCTATTTTCAGGTGACTAACCTATGGGGTGTACATTAGGACATCCTTCATATGGTGGATCAATACTTTTGTTATCGATGGGTAAGTGGGTAAATTGCTGCTTGTTATGCAACAAAAGGTTTGACAGCTAGATCTGCTTTGCTACACAGCAGCAGCCAGTTGTATTTGAAAGAAAGTGAATTGATGTGTCTGCATGTATGAGGGCAAAGTGTTACAGCCTCTGCACACAATGCAGAGCAGAGCAGGTAATACAAAGACAGACTGTTAAAGCCCAGACTGAGTCCAGACACACTAACCTTAAAATAGATACTCCTACTGTACACTCCTGCTACAAGTGTACATATGGGGTTTCTCCAAACACAGGTGTCTTTTTCTTCCTATTATTTTGGATAGTACCATTAGGGCTCACCCCAGCAGATCATCTGCTTCCATTTCTAACCACCCTCTGCATCTTGCTCTGTTACACCAACCACCTTCATGTCCTCTGTTACCACATCAATAAACCTTTTCTTAGGCCTTTCCCTTTTCCTCTTACCTGGAAGCTCCATCCTTAGCATCCTTATCCCAATATACCCAGCATCACTTCTCAGCACATGTCCAAACCAACACAACCATACAACTCTGGCTTTGTCACCAAACCGTACAACCTGAGCTGATACTCTAAGATACAGTTAATTCTCCTGTCCATCCTCAGTACACACAATGCAAATCTTAACATCTGGAACTCTGCCAACACCTGTTATGACTCCTGTCTTTTTGTCAGTGCCACCATCTGCGATCCATATAACATAGATGGTCTCTCTACCATCTTGTAGATCATCCCTTTCACTCTTATTGGTACCAGCTTGTGAAAACATCACTCATGACACTCTTCTCCACCCACTCCACCCTGCATACACTCTCTTCTTCACTTGTCTTCTACACTCACCATTACTCTGAACTGTTGATCCAAAATATTTCAAATCATACGCCTTCACTAACTCTACTCTCTGCATCCTCTCCGTTCCTCTATCCTCCCTGTCATTCAGACACATCTATTCTGTCTTAGTCCTGCTGACCTTCATTTCTCTCCTCTGTAGAGCATATCTCCACCTCTCCAGGGTCTCCTAAATCTGTTTACTACTCTCACAGATATCATCCACAAACATCATAGTCCAGGGGGACTCCTGTGTGATCTAATGTGTCAACCTGTCCATCACCACTGCAAATAGATGTCATGATGTTTTTGCATACAATAACAGGAATGTCACTGTTGTCTGTCTTATATAGGATGAGGTACCATCTACCCATTTGTCAGGCCAGTGTGCGACCATGGCCTTTTGTGATGTATACATATCCAATAATCTGATATCACTGATGACATTAGCAGTGTCTGTTGAAGACAAGAGGACAGTGCTTCATAAGCTGCTGTAAAATGCTCTGTGTAGCATCCACCAATACCTCACACACATTTGACTGCAGTGAGACTAAAACTCCTACCTATCTATGTTTATGGACTACAGAAGACAGTACATAATGCATGAGCCATGGCACAAGTCAAGTTTTAACAAGACTTCAGGTGGTCTTATAGTAGATGACATCAGCAGTCCATGTGAGGCCAAGAATTTGGAGGCCTGCTTCTACTGGATGTTTGTGCAAGCATCAAAACAGTGCAAAACCATACCATTTGTGAAGTCAGTGTGGGATACACATGCACAGACACACACACACACACACACACACACACACACACACACACACACACACGCACACACACACACACACACACACACACACACACACACACACACACACACACACACACACACACCTTCTTTGACTGGAAAACAGTGCAAAACCATGTTATTTGTGAAATCTTTGTGGGATACACACATATACATACACACACACACACACACACACACACACACACACACACACACACGCACACACACACACACACACACACACACACACACACACACACACACACACACACACACACACACACACACACACACACATGCTACATATCCTGCTTTGACTGCAGGTGATGTTATGGTAGATGACATCAGCAGGCCACATAGGGGACAAGAGTTTGTAGGCCTGCTGTGACTGGATGTTTGGGAAAGCAAAAAGACAGTGTAAATCCACACCATTTGTGAAGTCAGTGTGGGATATACACCTACATTTTTCTTTATGGAGACACACACACCAAGTTGACTGTAGAGAGGACAGAACTCTTACCTACCTAGATTTACATACTACAGATCACAGTACTTAACACGTGCCACAGCGGAAGTCTGATTTTGCCAGGACTGCAAGGGATCTTATAGACAACATCAGCAGGACATGTGGATAACCTATGTTTGGTGGCCTTTTTGGAAAAATGGAAAACCATGCCATTTAGGAAGTTGGATCGGGATACACACTTCCACTTTTGATCATAGGATCATAGGAAGTTACTAGGCTATTGGCCTTGAGGCCCTTACAAACCTAGCCAATAATTTAGCCCACATTCTAACAAGTCAGCACCCTATACCACTGTCCAGCAGAGACATAGGTTTAATCCCAGTGGTGTATTTTCTGGTCCCCATCCAATTATCCAGGTTGCGCGTAAAAAGGTTTAATAAGGTGCTCTGCTTTACGTGGAGAGGGAGCCTTTCCACCAAAGGGAGAGTCTCTAGGACAGAAATCTGTCTCGCCAACAAGTCCTACTGATGTCACAGACCAGGTTGAGGTCTCGCATGAAGGTTACTCGGGTTGAGCTTGACTTGCAGATATGCAGTAGTCCCATCAGGGCGGGGTCTGAGATTGCTTTGTATGCCAGACAGAGGTCACCTCTGAGGAGTTTGTAAGAGACTGAGTAGAGGGACAGGGCTTTTAGCTTATCTGTGTAGGGTAGATGTTTGAGACCCTGGATTCTTCATGAGGAATCTCTGTGGTCTCGCCAGCTGCTGCATGTGCTTTGTGAGGTACATGGCGAAAGGGGCATTGTATTCAATAATCAGTGTTATAAGGGAAGAATGTTATGACCACCTTATCCCTGGATGAGATGCCCTTACTAATGAGGTGGGCCATGTAGAAAGCTCTCCTTACAATGGAGGCAATATGATGGTCAAAAGTCAGTATTATATCAACCTGGGTTCCCAAGTCCCTCATGACTGATTGCCTGCTTAGTGCCTTATTATCAATGTGATAATTTGTGGGGATGTCATTCTCCCCAAAAGGGATGATGATGCATTTTTTGGCATTCAACTTGAGGCCATGTTTCTGGCACCATTCATTTGTTTGGGGTGAGACACCTCTTGGAGGATGACCACATCGCTAGGGGAATTGATGACAGCACTCAGCTTGCAGTCATCTGCAAACTTGGTCAGCCATACCCCACTAGATTTGGCCTGCACCTCTGATAAGTATATCCCAAGCAGCAGAGGCCCCAAGACCAATCCCTGGGGTACACCGCTTGTTATGGGTCTACTACGTGAGTTGGCTTCCCCTATTTTGACTTGGTGGGTTCTATCAGTGAGCCAGTTTGATACCTGTCTGGTAACATATAGAGTGATGCCTAGTTGAGAGAGTTTATCTATTATACCTGAGTGGGGAATAGTATTGAAGGCCATGTGCAGGTTAAGGTAGGTGGTGTGCACCATCTTCCCTTCATCTATGGCCTTGGTGTCTGTCTCAAAAAAGTCAACCAAATTTAACAGGCATGACCTCCCCTTGACAAAACCAAACTGTGTGGGATCAAGTATCTGGAGGTTGCTAATGTCCTTGTTAATGAGGTCCATATTAATCTGCTCCATGGGCTTGCAGATCAGGCTAGTTAGGCTGATGGGTGTATAATTTCCTGGATCAATGGATGCTCCACCTTTGTGCAAAGGGATGACAGTAGCTGTCCTCCACTCATCTGGGATGATGCCGGTACTCAGGCTTTGGTTGAATAGGGTGCCTAATGGTGCTGCAAGTTCCTGCCTGAGTTCATGTAGGATGCAGCCTGGGATGTTATTGGGTCCCATGGAGGCTGTATTTTTTACCTTTGAAAGGGCAGTGATGACTTGCTCCCTAAGAGATAAGGGAGGGGGAGGCAGGTACTGGGGAAGTCCTGTTTTACTGATGGGGTGACAGAGGAGTGAAGTTTTCACTGAGTCTTTCTGCCAGCAGGTTGGCTATATCTACAGGGTTTGTGTTTGTAGTGTCCATGGCCACCAGTTCTGAGCAGATCTGGGTGCCTCCCTTGAGACTGTGGACATATGTGAAGAAAACATTATGATTCTCTTTAGTAGATGTGTCCAGTTTGAACTCAATGTTTGCTGTGTAGGATTTCACTAGTGCTCTTATTTGCTTTTTCAGGCTAAGGAAAAATTGCATTCAATTAGACACCTGCTCTTTCTTGGTCCTGGACAGCAATTTTTACTTTTTATTATAGAGTTTATTTATTGTAGATGTCCACCATTTGATCCTGTCTGGTATTCCTGATTCCATGTAGATGTATAAATGCTCATATAGTACTTTAGTGTAAATTCGGTCATATGTGCCAGTTTATGTGGGGGGGGGTGATGCTGTTTATACCTTCCCTCAGGAGGTTGCAATCAGCTTTGGACAATTATTTTGTTTGACCCTAGTTGGGGGGGGGGGGGGGTCAGGAGAGATAGTGACTTTGAAAGTGACTGCTTTGTGGTTGGATCTTACTAGGGATGATGACACTGTAGGGATGCTGCAGTGGTTACTCATGTTGATTAATACCACATCCAAGATATTTTCACCTCTTGTGGGGATGTCAACCAACTGGTCCAAGGCATTTGCACTGACAAAATCAAGGAATCTCTGAGCATTTTGTGTTTTGGCATGAGTATTTCTTCCAGTCTATGGATGGATAGTTAAAGTCACCCAGGATCAGGGTAAAGTGCTGAATCTTGATAGATTCCAAGAGGTCCAGATAGGAAGAGTGGACATCTTGAGTCTGAGTTGGAGGCCTGTAGCTAGCTATGATTTGTATAGGGATCTTGTCAATTGCTAACTGCACCTGGAGTATTTCCTGTGCATCATACAGTTTGACCATCCTAGAAGTGTGTATGTCTTTTATATATATTGCAGTTCCACCTCCTTGTTTTGCTGCCCACAGATTGGGGTCTGAATGAATGATAGGATGAGTAACCTGGTATGCAGCTTTGATCACACACACACACACACACACACACACACACACACACACACACACACACACACACACACACACACACACACACACACACACACACTCACACACACACACACACACAGTTGATTGTAATGCGATTAGAAACCTACACATACACCACAGTACAAGTTTGAGTTGTGTTGGACTGCAGATGAACTTATACTAGATGACATAATCACGCCATGTGTTGAACAACGGCTTGGGATGCCTACACAGTCACATTGCTTTTTAGTGTCATCTGAGGCTAGTAGCCTATCAGACGGATAGTATTTAGTAGCCTAGCTCTGTAACAACAATACTGTTATTGAATATATTTGTCTGTTTGCATTTGGATGAGCAATCCTGTGAGCACCATCAACTGACCCTGTCCATGAGGGAGCACACAACATTATATATTACAACTTGTACAGTGGTTGATATATGTGTGAAAAAATCAAGGAGACCCAGGGTTGTTGTGATTGTTGGTGTTGTTGCTGGGGGGAAACAAATGGATGGCTTGTCAATATATGTACATATACTTATATTGTGCCCTCAAATTGGAATGTTTCCACGTTTAGTCCTAGAGGAGACATACGGCCTGAATGATAGGCCACCATACCTCTCAACTGTCCAGATTTTACAGAATGTCAAGATTTTTGATTTATATTCTTGGTCTGTTTCTCAGAAAACTGTGGTTTTCTGGAAAATCAATGGCAAATTATTAAGAAATAAAGTCAGAAAAATAATGGCAGACATTTGAATTTCAGAAAATTCCTGATAATGCAATGGCTGTTATTGTATCAACTTTTTAAGGTTGTAAGATCAATATTTAAAAAGTGTCTCTCTCTCTCTCTCTCTATCTCTCTCTCTATATATATATATATATATATATATATATATATATATATATATATATACTGCCGCGGTGGTACAGCGGTAGCATTGTTACTTCACAGCAAGAGGTTCTCCCATTCGATTCTCGGCTGGGCTTGGGAGTGCCTTCTGTGTGGAGTCTGCATGTCCTCCCCGTGGTTGGGTAGCGTTCGAAAGACATGCGTGCATAAATGGGCATGCCTTTGTTGAAGGTTGGGCGTCGAGCTGGCACCTCGGCGTTTCATAAAACTCTACTGCCAAATATTAGCGGACCGGAGTTCCACTGTGCCAACCCCTTACTGGGAAAAGCCAAAAGACCAACAACAACAACAACAACATATGGCAATAGCGTGAAAAGCACTGGATTTTCGCTATGGTTTTAACTACTTGTACACATGTGTGTTTGCCTTTTTTACCTGTTTGCACATAGGTAAGCAGTGCACAAATGCGAGGTGCATTGCTCACATCTGAGACTTGCTATTATGTAAGACATACCTGCTACTAAAGCCCACTCCTATCTGTACTCCAGGCCAGGATTTCCCTATTACTAATGTCAATAATTGAATGTATCCAGTATTTGTGATTGGCAGTATGACATAAATCCTATTTCCTCCTTCACTGTTTCTGTAATGCTATGCTTGCAAACCAGCTAAGCCTTATCAAAAAGGTTTTATACATGCAGCGCAACACGCAAATGTGGAAATAAAACAAGACAAATGTGCTAACAGTATGGGACACAGAGTCACAGTCTGTAAAACACATAACCTATTGCTAGTTGTTGTTGTTGTGTCTTTTGGCTTTTCCCGGTTAGGGGTTGCCACAGCGAAACTCCGGTCCGCTAATGATTGGCAGTAGATTTTTACATGCCGAGTTGCTGGCCCTGACGCACAACCTTCAATGAAGGTACACCCATTCACGTATGTCTCCACACAGAAGACGCTCTAGCTGAGAATCGAACAGGATAACGTCTTACTGTGAGGCGACAACACTACCGCAGCACCACCACCGCATTATTGCTAGTACACCTCCAAAATGTCTACTTATATCAGGATTAATTCACTCAACAGCAATACAGCTTCATCAAACAGGATGACTGCCTTAGTCCTTTTGGCACCAGAAGTAGCTTGCCAGAACTGGGGTCATTCATCACACAACCACCTGCATAAAAATGCACACTGCTATTCATCAGTTACCTAACACATACAATGTGTGATCAAATCTATATTATTGTCCTATAAATGTGGGGGATAATAACTGTGACAAACATCCATATGCCATGGGTTTGGGGTAGCATATATGAGTTACTGTCATGGCAGTTACAAGGGGACATTCCTGTTTTGGGGGTGGGGGAAGAAACTACATTTATTGTTAGAATACAAACAAGTCTGATGTCAGAGACTGCAATGTGTAGCCTCATGTTCTAACTTCTCTCTTGAATGATGTACCACTAGTCTGCTTCAGTAGGACTGTACAAATGTTTTATGCATGAGGCCTACTAATTACAAATGGACACATTATAGTAAAACAAGTGTCAGTAGTCACATGTTAATTTAATTTCTGTACAAATTCACCACTATTTACTTGCATACTGTACCGAGTTTATAGATACAAGGATATGTCATAATACTTTTCAATAATATAGTGTAGGCTAAGGACTGACCTTATAAGTGCAGCAGTTGACACAACTTTAGTTCACGACTCACTCTGTCTGATGCAAACAGTACACAGCCAACACATGGATAGGTACAGGTTGTATGAGTTGCCTGCCATCAATTTTAATATATGTATAAAAGTAGGAGAAAGGTATTAGTCCCTAGGTCCCTAAGTGGTCAGTGAATGTGCTATGCATTGTCTCTTAGCCAAAGCAAGGGCATACTGAGCTTGCCTACGTCTGCCAACAGGGACAGCAGCTAGGGGTTCCTCCTCCAAGTCCTTCTGAGACTATGACTGTGGTGACCTAGGCATTGGTGTGGGGATGTTTATCCCTTCCCCTTGCTGATCCTGCTGCAGCTGTTTCCGCAGGATCAGATTGTGGAGCATAGCACATACTGTGAATATTTGTGTACATGTATATGGAGTACACTGCAAGGCTCCACCAGAAATATCTAGTCTCTGGAACTGTGACCTCAGAAGCCTAAACACACACTCTATGATATTCTTAGTTTGTGTGTGTGCCTTATTATGGCATTCTTCTGTGAGTGTGTATGCATTTCTGATGGGTGTCATCATCAATGATTCCAGGGCATAGCCAGCATCCCCCAGTAAATGTCCCTGTGGGATATGCCCCCTTAGCAAACATCTGGTACAGCTGTGATGTGTGCCAGATATGGGAGTCATGGTAACTACCTGGTTGCCAGCACACACATTCAAGATAATCTCCTGGGCATTGTAAATGCCTTGGCATTTGATGGAGTAGTATCCCTTGTGGTTAATGTAGATTCTATCCTGCTCACCAGGTGGTGCCTTGATGTGTACATGAGTGTGATCTATGGCACCCAGTACTTCAATGTGGTGCACTACATGGTAAAACCATTGCATATTTCTGACCCTCTCCTCAGAGTAAAGGGGAAAGGTATGTGCTCACTGGCATGTAGGAGTATAGCATCAAGGAACTGGTGGAGCATCCTGGATGCTTATACCTGTGACACCCCCATCATCTCCTCAGTAGGTCTTTGAAAATTACCTGTAGCTAATATCCTAAAGGCTACACATAGCTTAGTTTTCACTGTCATGGGTTCACCTCAGTTGGCTCTGAGTTGAGGGTGGCAGAGCTCACTGAGTTCATGTAATATGTCCCTGCCCACCCTGTAGTGGTCTACAATCTCCAACTCATGTAGCACCTGAAATCTTCTTCCTCTTGGTCTAGGTCTGTTGTCAGGAGCAGCAGCAGCATTGATGTCATCCGCTAGCACATACAGATGTAGAATAGCTGCAGCAGCCCCTAGCATTGTTTTAGTTAAAACTTCCAAGTATATACCCCAATGGTCTTGAAGTATCAATGGAAAAATCAGAATGTAGGCTGTATGCATGCTTTATACATTTCTTGAGTAGGTCCACCATGTGGGATTGGCTAATTAAGATGCAATTCCCCTGCTTATGACATAATTAACATGATTTAAAGGTTCTGCTTTAGTGCGCAGTAGTGAGCTGTGCGCACCATCAAGCAGCAGTGCATAACTAAGGCAAGCCATATCAAAATGTTATATTTTCATGTACAGAAAATGCTATTTATTCCAAGGTAAACTTTATTTGTATAAGCTGCAATGTCACAACAGTAAAAGAAAAGTTTGTATACTCTGTACTAGATCCCAGGACAATCTGCTCTTCACTCCTATACTTAGCACGTGTCACCACAGGAATAGTCATACAAAGACCCATAACTTGAGGGTATTAGCAGAGAGCAGCTCTGCTTACCGGGTTTGTGTGATGTCCAACAGTGCTCAGCAATATCAATTGAATGCCTTGGCAGTTGATGGAGTAGTATCCCTTGTGGTTAATGTAGGAATTAATATGGCAAAAAGAATAAATACCTATGGGTGTCCAAGCATCTGGGCATAAATGAAAATACAAGTATATATTGCAAAACCATAACATGAATCAGGAGAAGGGAATGGCTACCTGGGTTTCTACTTTGGGGTGTATAGCTCATGTTTAATACATGGGTGGTCTAGTCATGCAAAAAAGGTGTGCATCACCAATACTGTTTGTGACAAGCATGGCATTATGCAAACATGCACAATAAACAAAAAAAAAAACAATAGAAAGTGACCTGACACCCCCCCCCCCCAATATCATCAACATCCACTGGAAACATAAACACCATGTAGGAACCTAGACAATGTGAACATCCATACATTGTTCATGCTTTTTGAAATTCAACAAATCCACTGATTTTTGCACTCATTTGCATAATAAATATGCTGACAGCCCGGAATCGAGACTGTCAGTAGCCGTGTAAGCTCGTCAACAGCATGGGAGCATGATTTTACAGACACGAGGCATGGTATTACATTACCTTTGGTTACAGTTACCTTTTCAGGGGAATTTATGTCCATATTTCTGGACATTTGCATGCCCTTGCTTCCATGTAGACTCCTATACATGGAAATTTTCCACATACACTACCAGCACCGACACAGTGTCTACACAGTTGCATTAAAGGTTGTTGGATTACTCCAATGTGTTGTTTCACTTCATTAGCATAAATTTCAGCTACTTATGCTGAAATTTGCATTCCATGAAAGTTTCTGTAATTGCACGTGAGTGCTCGGGATCGCTCACCACTATATGGAGTTTACTGAATCTAAAACTGTACATGACCTTGTTCGCATCACGCTGCGATGTGCACACTGAAAAAATGACAGTGTAAGGTTTATTGACTTCCCCCCACACTCTATTTTGTGATCTTTTAAGAGATGCATTTTTTCTAGAATTGACAAAGTAGAGCAAGTTCCTAGAAAGCATGCCTACCAAGTACTTTTTGAGGGGAAGGAATTAATATGGCAAAAAAAAATAAATACCTATGGGTGTCCAAGCATCTGGGCATAAATGAAAATACAAGTATATATTGCAAAACCATAACATGAATCAGGAGAAGGGAATGGCTACCCTGGGCTCAAGCTGTTATTGCATGATCAACAAATTTGATGGCATGGTAGTGCAATGCCAATACTAATTTATGAATTCCATTACTATATTTACAGTCATTACTGAAGGGCTGGAGTCCTTATATGATGATTTAAATGCAGGAAGCTACTTGCTACATTTGTATCAAGTTTCAGAATGCAGAAGAACTTTTTTATTATTTATTTATGTTTGTTTGTTTTTAAGTTTATGGAACTGCACAACACCAGATGACCTAGCTGTGGTTCTAGTTTAATGTGTATTAAATGTAAAATCAAATATAATTTTAAAATATTAATGCTGCTTCATAATTGCATTTTAAGTTGATTACAACAATGCCAATTAACAATGTTTAAATTTTTAATAGTTATTTTGGAGTCA
This sequence comes from Protopterus annectens, assembly GCF_019279795.1. Classification (NCBI taxonomy): domain Eukaryota; kingdom Metazoa; phylum Chordata; order Ceratodontiformes; family Protopteridae; genus Protopterus; species Protopterus annectens. The sequence continues at coordinate 1,926,959,348 of NC_056733.1, forward strand.
TATTTAGTACAATATATATTTAAGTAGCTTTATGAGTTTGATATTTTTACTGATTTATTAATGCTCCAAAAACCATGACACAAAGAAACCAAATTATTATTCGTACAAATATTTCCACCTTTAATTTCTTGATCAAAACCAAAGATAAAAAGACTTTTTACATATGACAAAAGTACAACATAAGTGCTTTCATTCATTAAATGTGAACTTCCTCAGATACCAGAATGAGTATCTGAGGAAGTTCACATTTAATTCACATTTAATGAACAAAAGCACTTATGGTATACTTTTGTTGTATGTAAAAATCTTTATATCTTGGTTTTAATTGAGGAATTAAAAGTGGAATTTTTTGTGCAAATGATAATTTGTTTTTTCTTGTGTTGTAGTTTTTGGAGAGTTAGTTTGTTGTTTAAAGGAACTTTTGGGGTCGGTTTGTCTTTTGATTTATTAGTCATGCTAAAGCATTTAATGTTTAAAAAATGTTTATGGTCTGAACAACCATCTTGTCGCATTTTAATAACTAGGAATTTACATGAAGCAAAGCATTTGGTGTTTGTTTTAGTTATGTAAACATTAATATAAATCTGTACCAGGATTTCATAAAGGAAAGAGAGGAAGAGAAAGACTTAAAGTGAAAGCTTTTTCTTCCATCCAATCCCTTTGTTGCACCAGTAATGTCACTATGTTATGCCTTTATCCTGCAGATCTCTGTCTCGCTGAGGGTTAAAAACTACAATCTCCACTCAAGATTAATTGCTGATGTTTCTTAAAGGTGTTCTGCTACCTAACTTACTGGTTAATAAAAAATATAGAGTAGTCCAAACTTTAGACATCCAATGTGAAATTGATTCATAGATTCATAGGAGGTTACTAGACTATTGGCGCTAGGGCCTTTATAAGCCTAATCAAGTTGTACCCTTGATCCCTTATTGATCAAGTTGTATGGTCAATATTTGCAGCTCAAGTGTATGATTAGAACTGACTGTCCTTATCTAAGAGGGACATAGGTAACACCCCCAGGGTAAATTTATGGTCTCCCATCCAGTTGTCTAAGTTACACTTAAATATGGTCATTGAGGAACTCTGTTTTAAGTGAATTGGGAGTTTGTTCCAGTGGAGTGGCAATCATTCAGAGATCCAAGAAAGCATCAACCCCTGGGATATATGTGGTTATACTTGATTCAGCCACTTCACCTCACAAATGTAGTTCGACAATCAGTTACCCCTCAGTCAAAGTTCCCCAGAGCATGATAACAGGACAAGGAAAACCAGAGCAATACAATTATTTGGACAGGAAATTTAGCTCTACAACCATTACGATCATCTTTTGGTGGTTCATAGAACGAAAAGGAAACTTTCGTCAGCACTAGGGAGCCACTAGAATAGCAGCAAAAATGAGACCCTCTATTACCTCCCCCAGACCTGAATAGGGGCATAGAAAATGTATATGTAGGACAATGGGGGTACATTCTGTGGAGCTGCAAAATACATTAAAATACTGCTTGTAGGTATTTATGTACAGAAGTTGTATATATTTATGAGAGGTCTTTCTTCCTTTTTGTTAGGTTGGTAAAGAGTAGAGAGCTGACTTACCTTTCACTTACACTTTATGTCACCAGAGTTAACCCATATGGGTTTGATGTATTGCTTAGCAACACTCCCACCGGTACCTGCTAATGCTGCTCAGAAAATACAGTAATAGTTATAGTGATTTACTTCAGAGTGAGTTCATAGTTTATAATCTGTTTATATAGTTCACTGGGTTCTCTCTGAATTTACAGAGCAAAAAAGGGCATTTTAATCACTGGTTAAAAAATTAATATTTTCTACATATGATTGTACAGTAAGACAAAGAAGAGGAGCAACATTCTGAGAAGATTCTAGATTGACTTACGTGTGTACATAACATTTCCAAAAAAAAAAAAAAAAAAAAAAAAGAGGAAAAAAAGAAAGAAAATGTAACCAGGATGGCTGTATTTATTAAAAAGGAAAAGCAATAGAGTAGTCACTTTTAGAACAGAACTAGATAGGCAAGGTCAAAGCAATAAAACTGATGTTTTAAGCCTTATCTTAAGGGTGTATATCATAACCGTGAAAACGCAAAATTTCAAATGGCATTACATCGAACTTGAAACCGCAAATGCTGATAATATCGAAGCAGTTGAACATCGAATTCTTACCTAGGGCAAAAATTCGGAGGGCCGTTCCGCGGCTTCGCTATTTCCTCCACTGTGGTGCGATCTCAGAGTTAGTATATTTAAGTAGGGGGGGTGTGGGGTGCACAGCACCCCATGTCGGGGGGTGTGAGGAGTGAAGCCCTCCACATTAGACATAGGTTTTTGGTGTGCTTGTGTTGTGTGTGTGTTTCTCGGAACAGCGGATTTTTTCCCTGTGAAAAAAATTTGCTGTTCTGAGCTTTTGATGATATCACATTTCGAACTTCCAAGTATGAGCTTCTGGTGTTCGATATTTTGGAAGTTCGATAATGTGATATAGACCCTTATCTTAACCTATTATCATAGGTAACATAGTTATTATAGATATTTCTCACAACCATTTATTGATTACTAGAGTTCTGGAAGCACCAATCATTCTCTAGCCTATTAAAAAGTTCTGTTAAAGTAGTCATAGACTCTGTAGGGAATAGAAGGATCCTCACAGCTGAATGTCATATAGAGTCCTTAAAAGTCTTGCACAATTATCCGAAAAAAGAGAGAATCTTTGCCATATGCTGATTGCTCTACCCAAGCAATGAAGAGCACAACTTTTTGCTCCTAGTAACTTAAGTGCTAAACTGCAAAATGGAAAAAAACAGGATCCAACCAAGAGACACACTGAGGCACAATAAGTGCTAAACTGATAACACCCTCAGATCTGCTGCACTTCATCCAGTCCTCTTGAAATCTCATTGCCCCATTTCAGATTATGTAGCTATGATATGAGGTGTAACCCTTCATGATGCAAAGAAATTAAAAAGTAATTGAGATGGACTATCTAATATGAGAACACCAGGATTTGATTGACTTGCTTACGGGGGGTGGGGGGGGGTGGGGGGTGCTCCTAATAAAATGCAGTTGGTTAGGTAGCTTCCCAAAAAACAAGGTGATGCAATTTCCTTAAATTAGAGATTTACACGGCCTATTCATACTAATGTCAGATACCACAGGAAGCCAGAATGAAATGCAGGCTACTTTCTTAGAATAAAAGAAGCATAAGTTAAAGGACAAGTTCAGGCAGGCACATGTCCATTTAGGTTTAACTAAGAGGGAGAGAGCACAACTGTATCTACAGAGAATAACTTGCATCCAATGGCAGAGCAGAGAAGATTAGTGAAAATGTTGACCTTCTGTGCAAAGTAATATTTCCACTAGTAACTATATTGATTCATATGCTTTGCTTATCCAATTCTAAGTTTGTAATTTTATTTTACTCTCTTTATGCAAACAGAACTATAGGGGGCAGCCAATGGCAGCTATATTCTGCAAAATTTATGTCAGAATTGAATTTCCCAAACCTTTCCCTTGTCAGAACTACAAGTTAGGTATGTACATCATAATGAACATGCTTTTAGCTGTGTCAAGAGTATACTTAAAGTTAAGGTTTCAGGTCCTGATGGATCAATCACTGAGCTTTAGAAATTGGTCTGTCTGTTCCCTCAGCATGCCTCTGAGCCTCTTAACACAAGAAATCTGAACAAAACCTAAAATAGCGAGGGAACAAAGGCCCCAAATTATGGAGAGATGTTAAATATTGCTTTTTAGAATGTTGCTAGAATAACCAGATAGGAGTGAGCATGCATTTTCTGAAGAATATGACAATTGAAACTCAAATGTACATCATTATTTAGTAAGTTCAATCCTTAGCAATTTGCCAGAAAGCCACACACTTTATGGAGAGTAGACTATAAATAACAGGCAAAAATCTGGACATTCTGCGAAAATTTGGGCATTGTGAGGTATGTCCCTCAGCTAAACACTTTAAATGATTATGTCCTCATTACAGGTTTTCCAGACTGAAAGGATGCTCAATAACTTAAATGTAATCACAGGACTTGTCCTTTTCAATGAAAGGTATCAATAAAGTTCAGGAATACATATTTATTTCCCTAGCAAATTATATGCTGAGATTTCCAGTCAGGCTCAAGACATTACCAACCTTATTTGTTCTAAGGAAACAAATGAGGGATTTGTATTAAACCTTTCTGCTACATATTAATTTTGCACTCCTTAGAAATATATGATCGGCTTATACCAAAATATGAGCCCACCACTCTTATACTAATAGGATAGGGCTTATACCAAAACATGAGCCCACCACTCTTATACTACTAGGATAGGGTTTATACCAAAACATGAGCCCACCACTCTTATACTACAAGGATAGGGTTTATACCAAAACACGAGCCCGCCACTCTAATACTAATAGGATAGGGTTTATACTAAAACATGAGCCCAACACCCTTATACTAATATGATAGGGCTTATACCAAAACATGAGCCCACCACTCTTATACTAATAGGATAGAGCTTATACCAAAACATGAACCCACCACTCTTATACTACTAGGACAGGGTTTATACCAAAACACGAGCCCACCACTCTAATACTAATAGGATAGGGCTTATACTAAAACATGATCCCACCACTCTTATATTAATAGGATAGGGCGTATATCAAAACATGAGCCCACCACTCTTATACTAATAGCCTTTGAGTAAGCGTTGAATGTTATAAGAGCTTAGTTGGCCTAGTGGTCTAATGCACTAATGCACTATGCTGTAATAGGAGTTACCTTTTGGTAATCATTCATAAAATGGGATTTTTTACAGTCTGTATTTGGGTTATACAATGTATCTGCAGACTTCTAAATCCACTTTGGTCATGGACAATTTGCTTTCCTCTCCCACTGAGCTCTTCAGCTGCATGAGATAAAGAGGCCCTTGTCAGCACCTCTGTTTTCACCAGCTATAGTACCTTAAAAAGCCTGTTAATTAAGAGCAGGAGCTGATGGGTTGATCTTTGTATGGAAACACTTCTAAAATGTTAAATATTACAGATACTCTTCATATAAGACCCAGAGTATGATTAAGGGTATTTTCAATAATGAAAATATATTCTTTATTATCAAGGCTACTCTTAAATGCAAGCAAGAAATAAGTATTTACAGCTAATGCAGAAGCCAAAACATTAAGGTCTCCTAAACCCTGTTCACAATTTGCATAGTGTGAGAACCCCCACAGAATATTATTGAATTTATCTGCAGTATAATCCTGGAACTGTGTCTGATATTGATTAAAAAGGCCTATGGATAAGATGTTTTAGTTGACTACACAGCTGGAAGAAGGCCAATCTTATACTGGTAGAGGGAATTGCACTTATAAAAATAATCACATTTATTCTGTTCTATTTATTTAGACACATTCAGTTAGAATTAAAAACAAATTATTGGCCAAAATATCCAGAGTACTGTCCCAATATCTCTTGGATGGCAAGTGATAGCAAGTCCATTCTTATGTTGCTAGCACCTCCATACTGCAGGTGGGCCTGGAAATCCTGCTGTGAGCTAGCCATATGCACCAACTTTGCACCGACTGTTTACAGATAATATCAGAGACCACCTATTTGGTCAATAACAGTGGTGTAACCACTTGGTCCAAAGACTTTTAGGGCAAAGAGAGAGATTCTCCAAGACATTGCCTAAGCATCTAACATACTGATACCACAGAGTGGTTACTCTGAAAACCCTAAGGCAACTATACAAAGTATACCTCTGGGAGCAGTTTTGTTATACTTTTGTGGGGATGTCCTGAAAATAATGTGAATAACAAACCAATTAGCGATAGTTAAAGAAGGGGATCCTATGGGTCAATGACTTGTCTCAAAGTATCAGTGATATGCATTTCTGCATCATTTTAATATTATAAGTCCTTCTGGGGAATCCTTAATAAGAAGCACTGTCAGTCCATAACATACGGATATGGTTTTGTATGACCACATTGTCACGCTTATCTGAACTGTCCCTTATTCCATTCCTTGTTTGATTTGAGTTTAGTGTCAGACAAACCCCCTAGGTTCATACTGAAGGCATAATATTCTGCTTTAGATAAACCTGTATAATAGCTGCATATGAACTTTATAAATCCTTGAAATTGTGAAATCCTAACAGCCTATCAAATCTGGTGTATAACTTAAGTTTACTTTAACTACTTATTGTCTCTGTGACAAGGTTATGGGTAAAAAGAGTCCCTGCACTAGTTCAGCTACCTGGTTATCAAACAGTAAATACATAAAAATGAATAAAATAAGGAGGCTAATAAATAGCTATATGGATGCTATCATAAGCTCAAAGTCCCACAAGTGTGAACTTTGCAAGATTGAGCCGAGAATACTGAAAACCCGAAAGCTCAACCAACAAACTACAAACACAACACCTGAGTTTTAGCAGTGGGGCAAGTCCTCCTGCACCCCACCATACCTTCTTTTAATTATATATGCAGACTAAGATTCCACTGCATTTGTGAAAAGAGCAAAAACCCCATCTATGATCTGTACTATGATCTTGCACAATAAGTGTATATGTCATTCGAGCTTCCAAGTTTTAAATATTCCTGGTTCGATCTTTTAAGGTTCACACTTGCGGGACTTCAAGCCTATAATAGGGGCCTATATATTTATACATACATATATATATATATATATATATATATATATATATATATATATATATATATATATATATACAGACATACACACACACACACACACACACACACACACACACACACACACACACACACAAATATATCAATTGAGAGTGAGGGACCATTAACATAACATCATGTGTTAGAGACACTCAATATATGCTTCAGTTCTTCAGTTGCATACAAATGGTTTACACAGATATAACAATTTCCCAGTATGAACAGTTAAATTACCACTGCTGTTACTGATTGTTACTGAGCATGGGTAAGGAATGTGCTTAAACATTTCTGCTGTAAGGATCTTGTACTTGGATGTGGAAGCAGGCTGACACTATGACATGTATTTGGGGACTGCCCACCAAATTCAAAGCTGTGGTCATCACTATCATGTCACTTGGCACTTTGAGGTGGCTAAAAATCCCACATCCTGAGTTATAAATCCATTTCTCACACACAGCTACCCAATGCTTCAAATCAGAGACAGTTGGGGCTATCTGTTAAATTGTTTTGTATTTGACTTTTTTTATTACGTTGTCCTTTTTTGTTTATATTTTTGATGTAAAATATTTTTTCAAACTAAAGGCTCATTGGCTCATACTTCCTTTAGCGTATGTAATTGTTGCTGGAGGAAGCATTTTACATCCAAAATATGCATTATGTAAGTATTTAATATCTGCACACACATGCACACACACATGCACGAACACACACACACACACACACACACACACACACACACACACACACACACACACACACACACACACACAAACACACACTAGGACACATGCCTAGCAATTTCACCAACTTTGCTCATATTCTTGTCCATATTCAAGTGCAACTTAGATCTGTGGATGGGAAACAGAAAGCTTACTCTGGGACTGTCCCTTGTACTACTACTGGACAGAGGCAGCTCTAAAATGTGTTATCCCATGCATGGGTCTCCTCATATTATCTATGGTATGATCCCGGTCATTCTCATTAGGGGTAATATACATTATCCAGCATTTGATGGATAAAGCTAATTTATAACCAAATGGGATAGGTAATTTTGAGCCAAAAAAAGAAACTGACTAGGCTTAAAATGGCTAGTAAGGGCAGCTAGCCTAGTAGTACTCACTTCTGAACCTATGAGTGAATACATCACAGATGCCTCATTATAATCCCGTGAAGGAAAAAATAAATCATAGAATGCAAGGCATTGCAAGCACCCACCATGCCTCTTAATTGCCACTCAGTTGCTGCATAATTCTGTTCTGTTCCTTGTAGAATGTTCGATTTACAGGTAAGTCTCTAAGGATTAATGTCAGTCAATAATGCCAGATGTTAGACTTTCATGCTTCTTATTGGTTAGGCAGTGCATACTGATTGTCTGCTGCAGTCTAAATAAAATGGTATGCCTGTCCATGTCTCCATCTTTCTCTCTGTCTCTCTCTCTGTCACTCATGCAAAGACACACACACAAATGCACACACACACACACACACACACACACACACACACACACACACACACACACACACACACACACACACACACACACACACACACACACACACACTCAAGAGATCATTACTTATTTTCTTTTTTTTTCTCAATATTTTACTGTTGTTAAAAAGAAAAGCTGTGTTTAGGGAGTTAAAAAATGGAAGGCACTTGTTTTTTTATCTGAGTTTAACAGCACCGTACTATGTTGCTGTGCAACATTTTTTTAATTGGTATTTATCAGTATATTAACACTGTGTTGAAGAATGTTTGTTCTACAGTCAGGGTGAAGATTGTTCATTCTCTAGTATAAATTGCCATCTTCCTTACTTCGTATGCCTGAAGAGCCCTTGTTGTATATCTTCTAATCCTGAAACGTGAATACCTCCTTCTAACTCTTGATCTGAGTTCAAAAGAAGAAATATATTGTAACCTAAGTAGATTCCTTCATCAGCTACAATGGAGATAGGCAGTACTGAAAAAGAATTAAATGATGCCTAAGCAGTTTGTAGTTTTTGCTGTTTTGCGTGCATTGTTAGTCAAGCATCCATAGTGTTATGCTTGCACAGTGGGGAAATGGTGTTGGTATATGTATACAGTGTATGCCTCCAGATGCAGATATTTTGGAATTATGTCTTATCTGTTTTGCAGATTTGGAAGTCGATGACTGGATAACAGTAAAGTACAAGTCATTAGTTTACACTGCTTAAACATAAGAATATCTACATTATGTTTTTGTGTTTTGGTAGATGGTACTGCACAAGGCATTTATAGTGCTGATGATTTGTGTAAGCCATATAGCTGTGCAAATAAAATGTAAAGCACAGCACTACAACAGACAATGGGTAGGCTTAATCAATTAACACAATACTGTCCTATGAATACTTATTTGTTCTTTCCTGCACTTGTTCAAATATAACATGGATGAGTGGATGGGTAACTAAAAATGTATCCCTGGTCTGACACCAATGTCTCTGTTAGAAATCCTGTCCAAGTTATATATCCAAGCTATTTATAAGCCCTTATAAAAGTCTATGGTATAAAGCCCTTTAAGGTTGTTAACCTAGTAATCATCTATAAACCTATGAATCCATGAACCTAGATAAAAGCAGAGTTGCCTGGGTGACTGTCACCATGTGTACAGTGCTATTGTGCTGAGTATTCAGAGATTTGGACCAGCCATTTGGTAAACTATCAGCTACATAATGATAATGTGAGCAGGAGCTTAGGACAGATGTTGTTTTGATCAATAAAATGCCACTAGTTTGATTTTAAGAATATTGCCTTATCAAAAATCTCACTGGCTACCTGGAATCAGCTAGCAAAGTAAATTAAAAATGACTGGGATTATGGGGATTTTCAAACCAATCTAGTTGAAAAGGCAATGTCAATATATAGCTTATCTTTTGCAAGGACAATGGACAACACATTGGATATAAAATCAAATTAAAGCCCAGTGTATTTGCATGAAAGTATCTGTTCCTTTACTTGAACTTTAACAGCTAAAGTGTCCTTAATCTCTTTTCCTCATTGGTGGTATTATATAACAGTAACTCATAGGTCTATGGTTGCTCTCACTATTGAAAACCACTATGACATGGGTTTTCTAATAATGTTGCTCTCTTGAATTGCTTCCTCATTGTGTCACTTCACAAATGCATTTATTTTGTTTCGTCAAGTGTCACTGTTTCTCACCACACATTGTTATTGCTTTAGGTTCCATTGTTTCTTATAGGTTCATAGGTTGGTACTAGGCTATCAGCCCTAGGGCCTATACAAGCCTAGCCATAACAATTCCCTGGCTATTTCTTCCCACGGTATTTACTTCCCTAGACCCCTGTCTAGCAGGGCGAGTGAAGTGATCCCCAGGGTGAATTTCCTATCTCCCATCCAATCATCAAGGTTCCTTTTGAAGAGGGCCAAAGAGGCACTCTGCTTGACATGCATGGGCAGTCTATTCCAGAGTCTGGGGAGTCTCTGGGTCAGGAACCTATCCCTCCAGCATGTTTTATTCAATGTGATGACAAGGTTTGGATCCCTGGAGTGTGTACCTCTGAGGGATTGGGATTTTTTAAAGTGTAGCATGTCCAAAAGCTCTGGGTTTGACATGGCCGTATATGTTAAGCAGAGATCACCTCTGAGTAGATGATATGCAACAGAGTATAGGTGGAGTGTTTTTATAGACGGTCAGCATAGGGCATCTGCTTTAGGCCTGTGATTCTTTTAGTGAGGTATTTCTGCGGCCTTTATAGTTGTTGCAAATGTTGAGGTGCATACCAAATGGGGCATTGTATTCTATAATGGGTCTAATGAGGGATGAGTACAGTGGGACAATGACCTCCTTTTTTCTGGATGAAAAGCCCTTAGTGATGAGGTGTGCCACATCAAAGGATTTCCTGACTGTTGTGGCAATGTGGTCGTCAAAGGTGAGACCACTGTCCACCTGCGTCCCTAAGTCTTTTATCACACTTTCAGTGTTTGGTGTACTGCCACCTATGTGGTAATTCGGGTCTACCTGAAAACACCAAAGTGCTACAACACCGACAATGAAATCACTGACACCACAAAACCGAAAGTTCAGAAACAAGAAAAGTCACATACCCGACAAACCACAATCCCGACACTCAACAGACAAAACAAATCCCCTGCCCAAAAAGCACACAACACAAGCACACCAAAAACCTTACAAACCTAGACTGAACCTTACATACACAACTATCTATGCACTAACCTTAACCCAAACCCTAACCCTAAGGTCCGTCACTATCGCACACTCACCTAACCCATGCCCTAACCCTAAATCACTTAATCCACCCCTAACCCTAATGTCTGTCACTATCGCACACTCACCTGACCCGCACCCTAACCCTAACTCACTTAACCTGCCCCTAACCTTACAGACCGTCAATATTGCACACTTACCTTACCCACACCCTGCCCTAACATCCATCCCTATTGCACACTTACCTTTACATGTCAGTGTTCTCAGCGTCAGGATTCTCAACTGTCGGTCTTCTTCGTTGTCGATCTTCTGGTGTTGGTGTTCTCGTTATCAGCGTTTCAAGATTACGGCATTTTCAGGTAGACCCGGTAATTCACGGGTACATGTTTTTTCCCAAAGGGAATAACTATACATTTCTTGGCATTGAGCTTGAGCCCATGGCTCCTTGGACCAAGCATCTGTTAATGTAAGGCCCTTTTGTAGAATATCCACATAATTTGGGGATTCAGTAATGGTTCCCAGTTTGCAGTCATCTGTGAACTTTGTTAGCCAGAGTCCCTTACTGTTAGCCTGTAATTCAGAGAAGTAAATGCCAAACAAGAGCGGTCCCAGGACTGAACCCTGAGGTACTCCACTTGTCACTTGTCTAGAGCTGGATTTGGAGTCGGCTACTTTTACAGTGTGGGTTCTGTCAGTAAGCCAGTTGGCAACCCATCGAGTGATGTAGGGATTAATGCCCAGCTTAGCAAGTTTATCTATGATTCCAGAGTGGGGGGTGGTGTTGAAGGCCTTGGCAAGGTCCATATAGGCTGTGTGGACCATCTTACCCTTGTCTCCAGCTCTGGAGACTGACTCGAAGAAGTCAATCAGGTTCAGGAGACAAGATTGGCCCTTTCACAAACCCAAACTGCATAGGGTCCAGTGTTTGAAGGTTGCCAATGTCTTTGTTTATAAGTTCCATGATAATACGTTCCATGGCCTTGCAGATCAGGCTCATCAGACTGATGGGGCGGTAGTTCCCAGGATCCAAGGTGGATCTCCCCCTTGTGGAGTGGGATAATTGTAGCTGTGCACCACTCAGTGGGCACGAAGCCTGAGGTGAGGCTATGATTAAACATGACACTTAGGTGAGGTGCCAGTTCATTTTGTAGTTCATGTAGTACACAGCCTGGGATGTCATCTGATCCCATGGATGCTGTATTCTTAGCTTTGGAGAGTGCGTTCTTACCTGTGTGGCCATTATTACCGGAATTTGGCAATCTTTTGGTATTGAGATGGGCCCTTTAGGGGGTGAGAGAGGGTGATGTTTGCACACTGAATCGATCTGCCAGGATATTGGCAATACCCTTGGGATCAGTATATTTAATGCCATTCTGTTGTAGCTCAGAGCAAATCTGAGCATTGACATCTAGATTCTTGACATAGCTATAGAATGCCTTGTGGTTGTCTTTGGAATCTTTAGCAATTTTATTTTCGTAACTAGCTTTCAAGGATTTTATGAGGGATCTCAGCTTCTTACTGAGGCTGGTAAGGGAGTTTTTTTGCATCCTGGGATTTTCCTCTTTTCAGCAACAGTTTCTTCCTTTTGTTGAAATGTTTGTTTATGGCAAGGGACCACCAAATTGGTTTCCTTTTTTTTGGAGGAGAGCATCTTGGCTCTAATGGGGATGGCATGATTCATGCATGAGTGGATGTGCTCGTACAGTGCCTTAGTGTAGGATTCAGCAGTTGAACTATCAGTCCCGATCTGCATGGGTGTCATGATGTTTGTCACTTCTGACTTGAGTAGCATGAAGTTGGCTTTGAAGAAGTTTTTATGGAGGTTTCCTTACTGGGGGGTGGGGGTGGGATGTGGATGTCAAGGGTGATTAGCTTATGGTCAGACCTGACCAATGAGGGGGTGACCATAGGTGTGGAACATCGATTTCCGATGTTGGTAATGACCAGGTCTAGGATATTGGAGTCCCTGGTGGGACTAAGGAATAGTTGAGCCAGGGCATTGGAATTTATGAATTATAAGAACCGTTGGGCAAAGGTGGTCGTGCACGAGTAGTTTTCCCAGTTAATAGCAGGGTAGTTGAAATCACCAAGTATTAGGGTGTTTGGTTGTATCTTAATACTTTCCAGTATGTTTAGAAAGGTGTAGTGGGAATCCTGGGGCATGGTGGGGGATCTGTAGCAGGCTACAATTTGGATTGCAGTCTTACCTAGTGTTAGTTCCACCTGTAGAATTTCAGACGCATTGTGTTGGTCAACTAGCCTGGTGTTGTGAATATCCTTGGTGAATATGTTCACTCCTCCACCTTTAGTGTTTCGGGCCTGGTTTGGTGGCCGAAAACTGTGGTAAGAGTTGTAGCCTTGCATTGCAGGGGTGCTCTCTGTAGCCTTGAACCATGTCTCAGTTACTGCACAGATATCGATGTTCTCCATTTTTAGGAGTGCCTCGAGAGAGTGCATTTTGAGGTTTAGATTTGTAGCATTGAGCTGCATTGCCTTCAGATTTTGCATGCTTGTATCTGTTAGGGTGGTAGTTTTGTCCTTTGAATTTTGCCTAAAAAAAGCACTATATGGGTGGCAAGAGCCTTAGTCAGTAACTTGAATCCCAGTGGCGACAGGTGCAGATCATCTCTGGCAAAGCATCATGGTCTGTCGATCATGTTGTCCCAGGCAGACAGATACTGGATCCTCTTTGAATGACATCAGAAGCTTAGCCAATTGTTGAAGTCAATCATTTTGTCCTTATACTGTGGTATAATTCTGGGCAAAGGCAAGATGCTACTCAGAGCTAGGGTCATACCTGCCTGGGCCTCATGATCTGAGAGCTCTTCCATGTCTCTTTTCATGTAGTCCAGGGAGGTACATCTCAAGTCATTTACACCAACATGGACAATGACTGAGTCATATTTGTACTTGTTGTGGAGTGACTTGAGTGCATGCATTATGTGGAGGATCCTGGCACCTGACAGGTAGCTGACTGTAATTTTCTCCTTGTTCAGCCTGGTGAGTGGGACATCAGTGTGCCTGTCTATAGAGTAACCTATGACTAAAGTCTTGGGTACGTTGTCTTGCCTTAGGGGCTGTTGTTGGGTGGCACAATGGTGTTGTGAGCTATGTGACTGGTTGTGAATGGTATTTGCTTGCATTTCATCTTCAGAGATCCTTGTTGCTTGGGCAGGTTACTGTTAAGGGCCTCCACATATGTGGGTTTAGTGTTGCTATGTGCCGGTGTTGGTGGTGTGGGTTTAGAAGGGCTATGTGTTGTTTGAGGTGTAGTGTGGCTGTTAACCTTCTCCTCTTGACTGTCTATCACAATCTTAGGTGGGGAGAGCTTTGCTTCCAGTTTGGCTATGTAAGTGCATCCCTCGCAGGTTGCAGTGTTGGGTGGTAGGAGGAGACGGTGGTCCTTGTACATGAGGCAATTGCTGCATTGCCCCAGTATGCCCAGATTCACCAGGTGGGCAGGAGAAATCAATGGAAGCTGACCCTTGGACATGCCTGTTTAACTTTATGTCTATCAACATTGTAGAATAGAAACAAAATAACTGTGGTTCTACACACAGGAATATACAGTGGGAAGTGAGGTGCACATGACTCATGTTACTGCAGTGTGATATGGCTAGAGTCCCTTAATTCTACAGTAACAATAAAGCAATGCAATTTGTACAGTTCATTTTCTTTTTCATGGCTACGGTGTGGATTAGTCAGTATTACTGTAAATGTCAAATGAAGATAAGGTCGAGAATGAGGGCATTTTTGTCTTTATAGACAAAAGAAGATTACTTAAAAGATGCAAAGGAACAGGAACTGGGTGTTGTAAAAAAACTCAGTCTTGTTAGTAATTATTTTGAATGTACTTTCACCCCTGTATTTTAAAAACAGACACAACCAATTTAATTATTTGGTTTAGTATGCTCTTTACAAATAAGCAATGAACTAAAGTGCCTTTCTTATTTGTAATTAACACTTACATATCAAGAACCAAATAATTACCTAGGCAGTACTTTTATTTACTTATTTTTTTCTTGACATCAAAGCCATATCCATACACATAAATTGAGTCAGCGAGTTCAAATCAAGGATCAAAGTGAAAGCTCTCAATCGGAGCTACTTAACACCTGTTGCCATAAACCAGGCAGCCACAAATATTATTTTCTTTTTAATATTTTTCTTTAAAATGGGTGGAAATAGGTTTATAGATTCATAGGTAGGTACTAGGCTATCTGCTCAAGGGCATTTATAAGCCTAGCCAGTGTGTGTCGGCATTCGCCGCCCCATTGATTAATTAACTGATCCTCTGTCAAGCAGAGCCAATGAAGTGATCCCAGGGGTGTATTTTCTGTTACCCATCCACTCGTCAAGGTTTCTCTTGAAGAGTGTTAATGAGGGGCTCTGCCTGATGTAATTTGGAATTTTGTTCCAAAGCATGGGGAGTCTCTGTGACAGGAATCTATCCCTGCAGCATGTTCTATTTATTGTTGTGGTGAGGTTTAGCTCACTAGAGCGCGTGGCTCGCAGTGACTTGGATTTCTTTAAGTGGAGCATGTCCATCAATTCTGAGTTGGACACGTCTTTGTAAGTCAGGCAGAGATCACCTCTGAGTAAGCGATATGCCACTGAGTACAGCCAGAGTTTTTTCAGTCGGACTACATAGGACATATGTTTGAGGCCAGTAATCCTCTTGGTGAGGTACTTTTGTGGTCTTTCCAGCTGTTGGAAATGTCTTGTGAGGTACATCCCAAATGGGGGATTGTACTCTATGATGGGTCTAATGAGTGACAAGTAGAGGGGCACTATAACCTCTTTATTTCTAGATGCAAACCCTTTAATAATTAGATGGGCCTCATAAAAGGATTTCCTAACTACTTTGGCAATATGATTGTCAAAGGAGAGATTACTATCTACCTGGGTCCCCAGATCTCTTATTACCTCTTCTGTATTAAGGGGGCTACCACCTATGTGGTAATTCGTGGGTGTTTTGTTTTTCCCAAATGGGATGACTATGCATTTTTTGGCATTTAGCTTGAGGCCATAACTTTGACACCAGGTGTCCATCTCAGTAAGGCCCTTTTGGAGGATGTCCGTGTCAGCTGGAGAGTCAGTTATGGCTCCCAGTTTGCAGTCATCAGCGAACTTGGTTAGCCATAGTCCTCCTGTATTTGCCTGTACTTTTGAGAAGTATATGCCGAACAGTAGGGGTCCCAGGACCGAGCCTTGTGGGACACCACTTGTGACTGGTTTAGAGTCGGACCTGGAGCCCGCTATTCTTACCGTGTGAGTTCTGTCTGTAAGCCAGCTGGCAACCCATCTCGTGATGTAGGGGTTTATGTTCAGGCTGGTGAGTTTTTCTGTAATACCCAAGTGGGGAACGGTGTTGAAAGCCTTGGCAAGGTCAAGGTAGGCTGTTTGAACCTCCTTTCCCTTGTCTATGGCCTAGGTGACTGTCTCAAAGAAGTCAACCAGGTTTAGTAGGCATGATCTGCCCTTAACAAAGCTGAACTGGGTCAGGTCAAGTGTTTGCAGGTTCCCAATGTCTTTGTTAATGAGTGCCATGATGATGCGCTCCATAGCCTTGGAAACCAGGCTAGTCAGGCTTATGGGGCAATAGTTACTAGGGTCAGTTGTGGCCCCTCCTTTGTGGAGAGGAATAACCATTGCTGTGCATCATTCTATGGGCATGTAGCCTGTGGAAAGGCTGAGGTTGAACAGCATGTTTAGGTGGGGCATTAGTTCATTCTGTAGTTCATGCAAGATGCAGCCTGGGACACCATCTGGTCCCATTGATGCTGTGTTTTTGGCTTTTGAAAGGGCTGTTTTCACTTGCGCATCTGTGATTTTTGGGACACTACACTTTTCTGGTATTGTTGTGGGCCCTTTTAGAGGAGAGAGGGGGTGAAGTTTGCACTGAATCTATCTGCCAGCATGTTGGCAATATCAGTAGGCTCAGTATATGTTGTGCTATTTTGCACTAGTTCAGTGCATATCTGTGAGTTGCCACTTAGATTCGTAACATAGCTAAAGAAGGCTTTGTGGTTATCTTTTGAATCCTTGGCTATTTTTCTTTTGAAGTTAGCCTTGGATGATTTCATAAGGGGCCTTAGTTTCTTACTGATACTGATCAGGGATGTCTTTCCTTCTTGGGATTTGCTTTTTTTCTAAACTAGTTTCCTCCTTCTATTGTATAGCCTGTTTATTGCAGGGGTCCACCAAACTGGTTTCCTTCTCTTAGAGGAGTGAGTCTTTGTTTTGCTAGGGATGGCACGATCCATGCATCCTTGTAGGTGCTCATAGAGTGCATTTATAAAGGTTTCTGCATCTTGGGCAGCGTTATCCTTTAGCATGGGGGCTGTGAAACTTACCACCTCTGTCTTAAGTAAGGTGAAGTTTCCTTTAGAAAAGTTTTCTACTGTGGTTTCCTTAGTTGGGGGTGGTGGTGGGTTGTGGACATCCAGAGTGATTAGTTTATTTTCTGATCTAACCAGTGACGGGATGACCTCCGGTGTGGAACACCTGTCGCGCATGTTGGTGTTGACCATGTCCAATATGTTTTCACCTCTGGTAGGGGAGTTTACCAGCTGATCCAGGGCATTTGAGATGAAGAATTCCAGGAAGCACTGGGCCTGGGAATTTGTACTCGAGTAGTTTTCCCATTGAATGATAGGGTAATTGAAATCATCCAATATCAGGGTGTTCGGTAGGACCTTCATGTTTTCCAGTGTCTCCAGAAAGGTGGAGTGGTGGTCCTGAGTCATGGAGTGTGATCTGTAGCAGGCCACAATTTGCATTGCAGATTTGCCCGATGTTAGTTGCACATGGATGATCTCAGAGGTATCATGCTGCACCACTAACCTGGAAGTGTAGGTATCCTTGATGAATATGGATACACCCCTCCTTTTGTGTTTCAGTCTGTGTTCTGAGGCCGAAACATGTGGTATGAGTTGTAGCCCGGTAGTGCTGGGTGCTCTCTGGAGCCTTGAACCAGGTTTCAGTTACTGCACAGATGTCAACGTTCTCCATACTGAGGAGTGCTTTGAGCGCGTGCATTTTGAGATTTAAACTCCTGGCATTGAGAAGCATAACCCTCAATTTTTTGCTAAATGTGCGTTTTACGGAGGTGGGTTTGACTTTTGAGCCTTGCCTAAAAAAGGCACTATAGGGGCAGCAAGAGCCTTGGCCAGTATTCAAAAGCCTAGGAGTGACAGGTGCAAGCCATCTCTTGTGAAGTAACGTGGCTTGTCGAGCATGTCGTCCCAGACTGACAGATTCTGGATCCCCTTTGAATGGCACCAGAAGCTTAGCCAGTTGTTGAAATTGATCATTTTTTTTCTTTATACTGAGGTATCATTCTTGGTGAGGGCAGGATGCTACTCAGGTTCAGGGTCATACCAGCCTGGGCTGCATGATCAGAGAGCTCTTCCATGTCTCTTTTCATGTAGTCCAGGGAGGTACGTCTCAGGTCATTCACACCAACATGAACAATGACAGAGTCATATTTGTACTTGTTCTGGAGTGACCTGAGTACTTGTGTTATGTGGCGGATTCTGGTTCCCGACAGGCAGCTAACAGTAACCTTCTGCATGTCCAGCTTAGCGAGTGGGATATCAGTGTGCCTGACTATAGAGTCACCTATTACTTGTGAGTTAGGTATGTTATTTCACCTTAAGGGCTGTGATTGTGTGGCACACTGATTTTGTGTTTTATGTGTTGTCTGGTTTGTGACGGGAAGTGCAGGTTGTTTCGGTGTCTGCTTTGGCGGTCTCTGATGCTTTTGCAGGTGTTTATTTAGAGCTTTTGAGTATGATTTTGTGTATTTATGTGTATTTTTTGCCAGTGCTATTTTAGTAGGTCTGTGTGCTGCTGGAGGTGTGGTGGAAGTGTTAACCTTCTCCTCTTCACTGTCTCTTCCAGTCTTGGGTGGAGACAGCTTAGCTTCCAGTTTGGCTGTATAATTGCATCTCTCGCATATGTTAGTGTTTTGTGGTAGGAGAAGAGGGTTGTCTGTGTACGTGAGGCAGTTGTAACATTGCCTCAGGATACCCAGATTCACCAGCTGAACTGGAGAGTGCACCTGATGTTGCCCTTTGGTCATGCCTGAATAGTAGGGCGATCTGCTTAGTCGCTTGGTTGGTGAGGGGTGAATAAAGAGCCTTGCCCTGCTGGGCAATCAGTGCCAGGGTATATTAGTGCTTGCTATTAGGTCTGAGCAAGTGCTGGGCTATAAGATGCTTTTTGAGTACTTAGGTTGAGAGTTAGACTATTTTCAAGGGAAAAACTGAAGAGGAGACTTAGTGGAGCTGGGAATAATTTAACCGTAGCTAACCGGCACTGCCCGGTGCACAAAACCGTGCAAATGCGGTTTTTATAGTAAGGAAATGAAAGAGATAGAAATTAGCCCAAAATGACCAATAAACTAGTAACTTCTGGGCTGGAATCACTCCTCCAGGGACAGATAGGTTGTTCAAAGCTCATTTCTCTCACAGGTGAACAGAGAAACTTCCTTCTATCTACGTAAGGTATAGGCAACTCAGAAACTAGTATCACAGCCCTGAATTCAGCACTAGACTGAAAACTGGACTATACTAACTTAGAAAAGCTGGAAACAAGTAATTTTTTTGGGTTTTTTTGTTTTTTGTTTTTTTTGAAAAGATAAGGCAAAAACAGTAAAAAATACACTTAAAACAGCTTTAAATTACTACAAACTATTACAAAAGGCTATTACACTTTAATGTGTAGCCTACAACAGTTAAACAAGTTATTTAAACAAAAAAACAACTTTTTAAAAGTGCAGGCATTCAGATAAGTACAATATGTGAAAATAACAAGCTTTTAAATCACAATAAACGCTGGAAAATCTGCGTTTAGGCGTAAAACAGTTAAGTACAGCAAGAAAGTACAGAACACTGATACTTAATCACTCCAAAGTCTCTCTTCTAAGCTACAAGGCTTGTATCAGTTTAAGGCTTTCTAGTGCTACCCAGTAGGTTAGTTACAGGAAAGATGTGAAGCAAGCACAGATATGGTCTTTTAAACCAGAAAGTTGAAAGAGACGGACAAACTGTCCAAATGGTCAATAAACTACAATTTCTGGGCCAAGAACCTATCCTCTCATGTTAGACAGGCTACCTAGTTCTTACCACTCCCACTGATAAGCTAGAAGGCTTTCTTCCAATACAGAAAGGCATGCAGGGCTCAGAAGCTTACCAACAGTCCTGGATAGAGCAACTCTGTATCTGGACTAGTCTAGTTACAGGAAAGGTGGGAAACAAGTGCAAGTGTGGCTTTTAAACCAGAATGTTGAAAGAGATGGAAAAAAAACTGCCCAAATGGCCAATAGCTACAATATCTAGGCCGGGAACCACTCCTCTTGTGGCAGATAGGCTACCTAATGCTTACCACTCCCACTGATAAGCTAGAAGGCTTCCTTCCAACATAGAAAGGCTTGGGGGGCTCAGAAGCTTACAAAGAGTCCTAGATAGAAAATCTGTACCTGGACTAGACTAGTTACAGGAAAGGCGGGGAACAAGTACAAACATAGGCTTTCAAGCCAGCAAGTTGAAAGAGATGAAAAACTGCCCAAACGGCCAAATAAACTACAATATCTAGGCCAAAACTCACTCTTCCCATTTAGGATAGCCTACCTAGTGCTTATCACTCCCACTGATAAGCTAGAAGGCTTCCCTCCAACACAGAAAGGCTTGGGGGGGCTCAGAAGCTTACTAACAATCCTGCATACAGCAACTCTGTAACCAGACTAGGCTCTTTATAGGAAAGGTGGGAAACAGGCACAAGTGCGGCTTTCAATCCAGAAAGTTGAAAGAGATGGAAAAAAAACTGTTCAAACAGCCAATAGCAACAATTTCTGGGCCATGGACCACTCCTCTTCTGGTAGATAGGCTACCTGTTGCTTACCACTCCCACTGATAAGCTAGAAGGCTTCCCTCCAACACGGAAAGGCTTGGGGGGGCTCAGAAGCTTAAAAAGAGTCCAGGATAAAGCAAATCTGTACCTGTACTAGACTAGTAACAGGAAAGGCAGGAAACAAGCGCAAACACAGACTTTTAAATCAGAAGGTTGAAAGAGATGGAAAAGCTTCCCAAACGGTCAATAAGCTATAATTTCTGGGCCAGAAACTACTCCTCCTGTGGTAAATAGGTTACCTAGTGCTTACCACTCCCACTGATAAGCTAGAAGGCTTCTCTCCAACACAGAAGTGCTGAGGGTGCTCAGAAGCTTACCAACAGTCCTGGATACAACAAATATGTACCTGGACTACACTAGTTATAGTAAAGGCAGGGACCAAACGCAAAACGGGCTTTTAACCAGATAGAAGAAAGAGATGGAAAAACTGCCCAAATGGCCAATGAACTAAAAGTTCAGGGCCAAAACCCACTCTTCCCATAGTAGAACTACTAGTAGAAAGGCAGGAAAAAAGCACAAACACAGACTTTTAAATCAGAAGGTTGAAAGAGATGGAAAAGCTTCCCAAACGGTCAATAAGCTATAATTTCTGGGCCAGAAACTACTCCTCCTGTGGTAGATAGGTTACCTAGTGCTTACCACTCCAACTGATAAGCTAGAAGGCTTCCCTCCAACATAGAAAGGCTTGGGGGGATCAGAAGCTTACCAAAAGTCCTGGATACAGCAAGTCTGTATCTAGACTTGAGTGGTTACAGGAAAGGCAGGAAACAAGCTTAGAATTTTTTTTTTGTTACAGAAAAGCAGATTAAACAGCAGTAAATACAATTCAAATTGTAGTGCAGGCCAGCACACCCGATTGTGTAGCAACACTACGGCAAATACAGTTCAAATAAATGCAACTGAATTAACAAATGACTATAAAACAAGTGCAGAAGGCAATAAATTAGAAGGCTACTAACAAGCAGTAATACGTGCAGAGTAAGAGTGACTGAATAGATAACAGCAAGCAGAAGAGCAACTAAGACAGTTACAGTAAGAGCAGCTGAATAATATATATATATATATATATATATATATATATATATATTTTTTTTTTTTTTTTTTGGGGGGGGGCAGAGCAGGATTAAAAGGCTACAGGGGTTGTCCTTCCCAAATGCTCTCTTTGTACACAGTTAGAGTGCCTGAAATCAGAATATGATCTCACTGCACTCAGTTGAGTGAGCAAATGAGATGGGCACAGAAGGAGTATCCAAATACAAATCTACAAGAGAGGTGGGCAATTTCAAAGCCACCAACATTAACATCAAAACAAGAACAGGGAGGGTGGGTGGGAAACTAACTGTAGACAGACAGCCAGAACTTCAGTGGAGTTAAAATTTAGTGAAAAAAATAAATTAATTAAATACAGTACTTTATGCAAAAGAGCAGATAAAAGTGTGCTTAAATGCACTTATACATCCAGCTGATTTCAGGTAGATGTTAGCCGGCCAAAGCTCTGATATTAAGCAGAGATAACTCAAAACGTACCACTTATATAAGGCAAGACAGAATTTCAGTGATGAGCTGAAACTACCCCCACTGCTGTCAATGGCTACACAGAAATTCTAAAAAGTACTCTGTAGCGAGACAGCCACAACTTGAGTTAATATTCAGTGAAAAACACAAATAAATAAATTAAATACAATACTATATGCAAAAGAGCAGATAAGAGTGTACTTAAATTCACTTATACGTCCAGCTGATTTCAGGTAGATGTTAGCCGGCCAAAGCTCTGATATTAAGCAGAGATAACTCAAAATGTACCACTTATATAAGGCAAGACAGAATGTCAGTGATGAGTTGAAACTAGCCCCCACTGCTATCAATGGCTACACAGAAATTCTAAAAACTACTCTGTGGAGAGACAGCCACAACCTCAGTTGAGTTAATATTCAATGGAAAACAAATAAATAAATTAAATACAGTACTATATGCAAAAGAGCAGATAAGAGTGTACTTAAATTCAGTTATATGTCCAGCTGATTTCAGGTAGATGTTAGCTGGCCAAAGCTCTGATATTAAGCAGAGATAACTCAAAATGTACCACTTATATAAGACAAGACAGAATGTCAGTGATGAGCTGAAACTAACCCCCCACTGCTATCAATGGCTACACAGAAATTCTAAAAAGTACTCTGTAGAGAGACAGCCACAACTTCAGTTGAGTTAATATTCAGTGAAAAACACAAATAAATAAATTAAATAGAGTACTATATGCAAAAGAGCCGATAAAAGTGTACTTAAATTCACTTATATGTCCAGCTGATTTCAGCTAGATGTTTGCTTAATATCAGAGCTTTGGCCAGCTGAGATAACTCAAAATGTGCCACTTATATTAGGCAAGACAGAATGTCAGTGATGAGCTGAAACTACCCCCCCCCACTGCTATCAATGGCTACAGTGAAATTCTAAAAAGTACTCTGTAGAGAGACAGCCACAACTTCAGTTGAGTTAATATTCAGTGAAAAGCACACGTAAATAAATTAAATACAGTACTATATGCAAAAGAGTAGATAGAAATGTACTTAAATTCACTTATACGTCCAGCTGATTTCATGTAGATGTTAGATGGCCAAAGCTCTGATATTAAACAGAGATAACTCAAAATGTACCACTTATATAAGGCAAGACAGAATGTCAGTGATGAGCTGAAACTACCCCCCACTGCTATCAATGGCTACACTGAAATTCTAAAAAGTACTCTGTAGAGAGACAACCACAACTTCAGTTGAGTTAATATTCAGTGAAAAACACAAATAAATAAATTAAATACAGTACTATATGCAAAAGAGCAGATAAAAGTGTACTTAAATTCACTTATATGTCCAGCTGATTTCAGGTAGATGTTAGCCGGCCAAAGCTCTGATGATTGGTACTAGTAAAATGGTTTGGAATGCACATGTTCCAGTGGAAACAATCACAGAAAAAAGGCAGTTAGCAGTTCCGATCCGATAGATACCGTGTTATTTGGAGTATTATGTGTTTGTCACAGCTTCCTGTTAAAAAGGGCTTGGCACAGACCACAACTCTTTTCCTAAGGGCCAGAATATCACGTGCACCTGCTGATGGGAAATATCCATTTCTTTAACAGAAGACTAAAATAATTCAATAAATATGCCTTGTTGATGTGAACAGTGCTGGGGAGAGCTGCAATTATTTGTGATAATTTGTGAGACATTTTTTTTTTTAGTAACTGTTTTAGCCCTCCCACCACACGCACACACACACACACACACACACACACACACACACACACACACACACACACACACACACACACACACACACACACAAACACACACATTTTTCCAGGCTTAGGTACTGCTGTCAGTTTTATGACTAGCTTAAAGTGTTAAAAAGACTTAAGCTGGAACCCCCCCTGTAGCACCTTCCCCTTCTACTTGGTGCTTGTACATTATACGACAGATTATTCGGCAGAAATATCTCATGTTAATGTTCACCGTTTAACAACCGATAGATTTTCAACATGCTGTTTTACTGTTTTCGTTAACAATACTTCGTATTTTACAAGGATTGCATTTTTGTTGTTTTCAAATGAATATAATAAAACAATTTTATAAAAATTCCAACTTGCCATTGTTTAAAACTACCTAAAGAGACCCATGCTGTTAGATTAAACACCAGAAATACATGTTTGTTCATTTTCTGTTTATTAATGTATAATGTATTGCTAGAATGACACTATAACTTGAAGATGCTTGTGTAAGCCTCCCTTCAATGTATATCATTAATGAAGTGTTTAGTGTTTGAAAAAAAAAAGATAAGTAAATTCCAAAACATCTAAATAAGTGATGCATCTTTATTTCAATGTTAATTGTTTAGACAGTAAGTGAATTTGTATTATACAATGTCACCTCCTATTCTTTGGAATATAATTCTCAAAAGTTCAAGACAAAACAGAGGGGCTGTAATTAACTACGTCGAAGTGTGACCTATTTTATCTCACAAAATGTGGAAGAATACAAAGTAAAGCAAACAAAAACCTAAATAACAGCAACACAAACATAACACAACACAAAACTAACATTATTGTATAACATTAATAACCCATGGCTGGGTGTGGGTAATGCTGGCTTTACCCACGGTTGGCTTTGTTTAGTCACTCGGGCTTCACCCTTGTGACCAAACCATGCCAACCGTGGGTAAATCCAGCACTACCCACACCCAGCCATGGGTTATTGCTATATTTCAGTTTGTTATCTTGTATTCTGTTTAGTGTCATTTTACTTTTAAGAGGTGAGTCTATATCTTTGAAACAATGTCTCTTTTACTAAGATGCATTTGTTCTGACATCCCTTTTGCCTAGGCCCATGTATACATTATTTTTGTGAAGACAACCATTTGACAATGGGTTTCTTGCCAATTTTGTAGGATTCTGCCAATGTGGCTTTTATTACAATGTCTCTTCTTACTTGCTGTGTGACCTGTTTTATTAAGGCTTGTGTCAAGGACTCTTATCACCTAATATATGCAGTTTTGTATCATGTCCTGAAATGTGGGAGTCCCTAGTCCATCCTTTCAACACAAAGAATATATACATATTCAACATACATAAATTGTTAAAATGAAAAACAAAGAATGAAAAGATGTAAAATAGGAGAGAAAGAAAGCCAAAATAGAGAAATATGAGTTAAAAGGGAGGTAAGGGACTGAGATGATGCAAGTGATCTTTAAGTGTGATATGGCAAGCATGACTATGAGACCAGAAGGATGGAGATGAATGTAGATTCACCAGTAGTACATGGATGCTAGATGCTGAGGTAGTGTGACTGAAGACGCTGACTGCAGAACTCAGAGTCTGGTGTCATCTAGTACCAGCACACATACACACACACACACACACACACACACACACACACACACACTCACACACACACACACACACACACACACACACACACACACACACACACACACACACACACACACACACACACACACACACACACACACACACACACACACACACACACACACACACACACACACACACACACACACACACACACACACACACACACACACACACACACACACACACACACTATTCTACATCCTCCCTCTTTGAGAAATAGTCATGCATTATTGATGAAATCAATTGACATTCAATTAATACAAAATAATTATTTGTCATGCAATGATACAGAACTAAATACATATAAACATGTATGTCCAGGTTGCCGTGTATTTCACACTAGGTCTGGAAATCTGACCAAATTGTGTGACAAAAATTAGAACTAGGTCTAGCAACTGGGACTGTTTCTGCTGAATGTTCAACTTTGGGGACATCAGGAACATCATCAGAAATGGAAGTAAAAGTTAAGACATGTTCTGCAATAGGAACATCATCTGAATTGCTCTGAGATCTAGTCTTTGTATCACAGGAACAATGCTGCAATATTGATTCTGATACAGGAAGATGTCTGCGATTTCTCCTGCACTCCACACCCTCAGATACTATGAAGTAGAACTTCGGCTTGGCACATATATCAGTTACTTGATCAATCTGGTTGAAATCTTTCACCTTTTGTATCCTCACTGTATCTCCTTCTTTTAATGGACGAAGAAATCTGTTCAATTTTTCACAGCAGGACTTCTGGAAAAAATGCTTTCTGAAAAGTTGGGCTTTGATTGTTCTGTTGTTTTTGGCTTGAGGCTTCAACAAACTGAAACTGATAGGCAATGCTCTTCTGGTTTGCTTAGATAGAAGTCTCTGAGCAGGTGAGCTAAGTATATCATCACGGGTTATTTTTCTGAGATTGAGTAAGTTCAAAAAGACGTCAGTATTATCACTCTTTGATTTCTCTAGTAATGGCTTTGCACTCTGTACTGCACGTTCAGCTAGTCCGTTTGACAATGGGTATTCTGGACTGCTAGTAACATGTACACAGTCTCATTCTTTTGCAAATTTCTGAAACAACTGAATAGTAAATTGGGTAACATTGTCAGAAATAACTTTGTATGGACTACCATGGACTGAGAAATGACATTTCAACTTGGTGATAACAGCAATGGACATTAGGTTAGGTAGTAAATCGATTTCAAACCAGTTAGAATAAGAGTCTACCAACACTAAGTAATGCTGATTGTTCCATTCGACTATATCAGCTGCTACTGTTGACCAGGGTAGTTCAGAAACTTCACTTAGATGAAGTGGTTGTTTTTGCAAACGTGGTTTAGTACTATTGGATACTGAACAAGAAGAAAGTACTTTATCAATGTATTTTGCTAGAGAAGGCCAAAATACTAGTCCTCTCACCCTTCTTTTGGTAGATTTGAAACCTAGGTGACCACGATGCAAAATCTGGATATATTCATGTTGTAAGGAAGCAGAAACAACAATTTTAGGACCTTTGAAAATAATACCATCTTCCATTAACGTCTCATCTCTGTAAGCAAAATAAGTTTGCACTTCAGATGGCACACTAGATTGCTTTGATGGCTATTCAACATTAATGTAGGGGTTGAGCGTTTGCAAAAATGAATCAGTCTTTGTGTGATCTCTCAGCTCAAGTCTCGTGGAAGAAAAATTATGCACTTCCATCACATCAAAGTCAAAATTCGCTGCATTAAGCTATTCTGCTGTATTTCTGGGTGATTTGGATAAGGTATCAGCCAGATAAAGAAGTTTGCCTTTTGTATAGACCATTTTGAAGTTGTACCTTTGCAATTTGAATATCATTCTTTGTAATCTCACTGGAGCTGAATGCATAGGCTTCTTTAAAATAGTAGAGGTTGGTAATCAGCTTCAATCTGAATATCTTGACCATAAATATAATCATGAAACTTTGAACATGCAAATACTATTGCCAAAAATTCTTTCTCAATTTGAGCATATTGCATTTCAGTTTGGGTAAGAGGTCCAGATGCATAGGCTACTGGTATGCCTTCTTGAAGAATAACAGCACCTAGACCATATTTTGAAACATCACAGGAAAGAGTTACTGGTTTATTGGCATCATAGTATCTTAATGTAGATGGGGTGGCAATTTTCTGCCTAAGGTCTTCAAATGCTGTCTGGTGCTGTTCCAGTCATGACCATGTAACATTTTTGCATGACAGCTCCCTCAAAGGTGCTATCAACTCACTGAGGTTTGGTATAAACTTGCCTAACTAGTTGACCATACCAAGAAAACATTGTAGAGTTTGAACATTATCTGGTGCTGGCATCTCAAGAATGGCTGCTTGCTTGGACGGGTATGGCCACAAGCCAGTGCTAGTAAATAAATGACCTACATATGTAACTTCTGGTAGTCTGAATATATACTTCAGAGGATTGAGCTTCAAGTTTGCTCCACTTGCTCTGTCTAGAACTTTCTTAAGGTTTCTATCATGCCCTTCTTCACCATTGCATCCCACCAATAAATCATCTACTATTATGGCACAGGGATAACCTGAAAAAAATTGGTCCATTGCATGCTGAAAGACTTCACTTGCAGAATTTATTTCATATGGCATCTTGAGGAATCTATATCTTCCAAATGGGGTACTTAATGTAGTCAGTAGTGAAGATTTGCGATCAAGCATCATTTGCCAAAATGAACTTTTTGCATCCAAGACAAAAAAAAACAGTGACATTTGGTATTAGAGCTGTGACTTCCTCAACTGTACGCATAGGGTGATGTGGTTTCTTTAATGCTTTGTTCAATTCTCTTGGGTTAATGCATATTCTGATTTCATCTGAGCCATTTTTGTGGGCTGCTGCCATGGACAACACTCATTCAGTTGGCTCTGTAACTGGACAAATTACACCTTGCTGCACCATTTTATCCAACTGAGCTTTGACTTTATCCTGCATAGCTATTGGAACTTTCCTTGCTGGTCTGACCACAGGACTGACCTCTGGGTCTAACTTGATAGAATACACAGCTGAAAGTTTGCCTAACTTGTCATCAAAAACATCAACATACTCTGAGAAAATAGCTTCAGCAAAATTGGAACTAGGACATGTGCTTATATAATGAACTTCTCTGTTAAAGGAAAGCAGATTCATTCTCAAACTGTCTCTGAGACCCAATAATGAATGCACAGGTCTTAGACTACATAGAATAGAAAGCTGCAGCAGTTTCTAGCCAAATAACATGAAAACACTACTGAGCCTTTGGTTTGAATTTCTTCGCCTCCATAAGCAACAAGTTTCACACAACCGGCCACATTAAGTTGTTTACCAGCTCTCAGCTTAGCAAATGTGGCTGCTGACACAATATTATAGTTTGCACCAGTGTTTACTTTGAACTTGCTGGATTTACCATTGATCTAGACAGTACAAAACACTTCATTCTTTGCCAATGAATCTACTGCATCAGCCTTTTCACCAGTTACTGATACACCATTTATTTATTTATTTTATTTTATTTTACATTTGTTAACTGGGATAGTCCGACTGGATGCATGTCCATTTTCAGCGGAGGCCTAGGGAGAAAAGCTCGAAGTTAGAACATACAGTAAAAAAAACACAAAAAATACAAATTACACACAGTTAATAGACTCCAGTTGAGTAAGCATGTAAGATATAATTCATATTTAAAACAGTGTTGACAAACTGACTAAGCAAGGTAACAATATCAGTGACTATAGAGGAGGTTCTATTTAAGTTTATCAATGACATATCCAGTGAGTTTTAAAGTATAGCTTGAGACTTCTTTTGAACTGAGTAAGAGAGGGTTTGAGAGTAATATCAGCAGGTAGAGAATTCCAAGTTTTGCCAAGAGAGTTAGCGAACAGAGAGTTCCCAGCAGAGTTGTTGATTTTGGATAGTTGAACCAGCAGTTTATTAGAAGAGCAAAGTGACCTTAGGTTGCTCTAGAGGTTGATGATATTTTTAAGTGCAGGTGTCTTGTCAGGGTGGTTGAGAACTTTATGGGCTATTATAAGCTGGTTGTACTGAAGTAGGCTAGGCCATTCTAGCCACCTCAGTTGATTTAGGTTGTGACATTGTCCTATAGGCCATGCCTGTTGCAAATCTAGCAATATGGTTATAACAGCTAGAGAGTTTGCTAGCAGCAGATTTGTTCAAATTAGTAAGTAAGGGGAGGTATAGAGAAGTGTAGAGAGTAAATGGGAATGAGCAATAGCAGCCCTAGCAAATGGAGTAAGGAAAGGTTTGATCTCATAGAGGGAGCCAATATTTTTGTTAATGGTTTTGATAGTTTGATTGACATGGATATCAAATTTGAAGGAATTGTCTATTTTGATGCCTAAGAGTTTGGTTTGCACATCTGGGGATATAACTGTGCTATTATTAGATTTAATGGTAAAAAGTGGTGAGGAAGACTTACAAGAGGGTGAGAAGAGAAGCAACTTTGCTTTGTTAGGGTTTCATATCAGCTGATGGTTAGAGAGCCAGTTTTCAACCATATTGAAAGCATTCTGGGTTAGTGTGATTAGATCTGTCGGGGAGGTGGCAGAACAAATTAAGGTGGAGTCATCCGCATATTGGATGCAGGTAGCATTTGGGATGACAGAGGGAAGGTCATTGATAAAGACTGAGAAGAGAAGAGGTGCTAGTATGGAACCTTGGGGAACACCTAGTGTAACTGGTAGACGGGTTGATATTTTGTCCTGCCATAGGATGGCTTGTTGTCTATCACACCGGTAAGATTGAAACCATTGAAGCACACAGCTATTTAGTGACATTGCTTCAAGGGTGTGGATGAGTAATTGGTAGTTGACCATATTGAAGGCCTTGGAGAGATCTAAAAAGAGGGCTAAGGAAAGTTTGCTATTATTTTGGTTGTGATTAATGGTGTTAGAGAAGGATAGGAGGGCTGAGGTGTTACTGTGGTTTGGCCTAAAACTGTGCTGAGAGTTAGCCAGCAGATTATTCTGAGTACAATAAAGCATAAGTTGTTTGTGGACACACTTTTCCATAATCGTAGCCAATGGTGACAGAATGGCTATGGGTCTAAAGTTTGACAGTTCAAAGGAGCTGCCTCCTTTATGGAGTGGTATTATGTGGGATATTTTCCATATGGAGGGGATGGAGGTTTCAGATAAGGTTCTGTTGATTATAATAGAGATGGGGTATGCTATGGCATCTGCTTCTTTTTGCAGATACTCTGGCAGAAGGAGATCATCTTCTGGAGTAGTTGGTTTTAATTTATTAATTAGAGATCTGATAAACATTGTGGAAACAGACTGAAGTCTAAAGGAGAGTGGGGTACTAGCTGTAGCAGAAATTGGGTTGGAGCAGTTGGGTGCCAGTTGACTTCTAAATATTGGATTGTTTCTGTGAAGAAACTATTGAAGGTATTTGCAATATCCTCAGGGGTTTTAAGGTTGCAAGCTGACGGTTTAGGAGTAGAGGACTGTCCTGGGTGAAGAAATTTGTTTACTCCTGCCCAAAGCTTTTGGGGTTTGTTTTGATGTTTTTGTTGAAGATGGTAGTAGAAGTTTATTTTATCTAGTAAGATAGATCTTTTTGTGTCATTCCTTAGCTGTCCGAATCTGAGTTGATCTAGTGGGTCTTTTGTGGTACACCATTTGTCTCATGCCTTATTTCTAGCTATGATTTCAGCATGGTCTCTTTTGAGAGCCACAAGGAAGTTTTTGTTTTGGTTCTAATGGAGTGGGCAGGAGCATGAGAGTCAAGAATAGTAAGGAATGTGCAATTAAAGTATGCTACCACATTGTCCAGTGAAAGATACTTTAGGATTGACCAATTATAAGCCTTAAGTTCATTCAGAAAATTGGTGGTATTGAAGCTCTTATTATTTCTAATAGTTTTAAAGGTAGTCTGGTGTGGTTTATCCATCTTATGCTTGATAATGTAAGTGAGTAAGTGGTCACTCAGGTCATCTGGGAAGGTCCCTGACTTGTACATATGAGGGTGGTTGATAAGAATCCAGTCTAGGATACAATGTTTGTTACTGGGGTTGTCTATCCTAGTGGGAGAGGATATGACCTGTGTAAAACCATGCAGGTTGACATGGGTTGTGGGAGATTCCGAGGAGCAGGTGTTCCATTCGATATTAAAATCTCCTAGCAGCATGGTTTCTTGGTGGTAGGTACTGGATAACCAGTGGAGGAGGCCCTCTAGGGTGTTTGTATTATTACCTAGGGGAATGTAAATAGAGACAATGCTTATGCATTTCTTATTGTTAATTTGTAGTTTAGCAGTAAGAATTTCAGCATTATTAAACTGGGGAGGTTGTAAGGGGACCATAGTAATGTCTAGTGTATTTTTATAGAGTACAGTTACTCCACCACTTTTTCTAGTAGTATGATCTAGTCTAAGTATGTTGTACCCTGGTGGAATTACCTCATTGTCTTTAGTTACCAGTCTTAGCCAGGTTTCTGTAAGATACAGGGGCAGCTTGTGCTATTGGACTACAGGATTGCAGGCCCGTCAGTTGTAAAAAGAAAATGAAAATAACAAAAAAGAAAAAAACGAAAATAAAAATACTCCTGGAACTCCATGCATGCGTGCTGGAATCCGGACTGTTTTAACAGCAGCCCGGATTAGGAAGAAGGCATCAGACTACAGAGATGCCCAGAAGTATATGCTGTTACGACTAAATAGACTGGAAGGGGACCGGACTGCAATATCTGCAGGCTGGATTATCCAGCCTGCTCTTGTGGGAACTGTATTTCATTGGGGAGATTTTGTATTTATTCACGAAGCAGGAGATTGTTCAACAGAGCCCTCAGGTACTGTGTGTGTATTTCAGTGAGACTAGACCTGCTATTCTTCAGTGGAGCTTCAATGAGACTGGACTTGTATTTCTTCAACAGAGTTTTCAATAGGACTTTTATTTCTTCAGTGTGTGTGTGTGAAATGCCCCAGATAAATTCATCTGGTGGCTAGAGAACCTCAGGAAATGAGACACCAGTGGTTAGAGAATAACTTAGGCTCAAATCCTGTACCTTGGGTGCAGGTAGCAAGAGCCTGACTTTCCTACCCACCACCACTTGTGAACGTTATTCAAACTTTTTCTTATAAAATATCTGGTTTTCTGGATTTAATTCACTAAATAATGACAGGCATTTAAATTTCAGACTTCATGTTCTTCAGAAAGTACATGGTATCACAAAACCTTTTATTCTAGTAATTTTCTAAGTTTATAAGATCAATATTTGAAATTTGTTCGTATTTTTGGGGCTGTATTCCTGCATTATTGGCTTTGTCCAGTTTTTTGTGCTAAGAGGTTGAGAGCTACAGTGGGAACTGAATTCACTGAATATGTTTGGGGGCTCTATTCCCCCATTATTGGCTTTGTCGAGGTGTTTTGTGCTAAGAGTTTGAGAGCTATGGTGAGAACTGAATTCATTAAATGATAGTCCTTTAAGTTTCAATCTTCCTGGCTTAGTTTTATAAAACAGTTAATTTGGTGTAGTGGTATGTTTCTCTGACTGCAATACACAGGGTCCTGGGTTCAAGTCTTGGAAGTGAAATGCATGGTGGTAATGCAGCATTCTATTCTAGCAACTTTCCAAGATTATATAAGCAATGTTTAAAATGTGTCCCGGGCTTTTGTACCTCTCTTCCCAATAAATGTTGGCTTTTTTCAGATTTCTTATGCTGCAAAGTTGAGAGATACAGTTAAGTGTCAAGTGGATTTTACAAGGAGCTGAGAGCCTCAGAGGAAGAGAAGTTTAGTGCTGCTTATGCAGAGTCGGCTTGCATTGTTAATAGCACAACAGGTAGTGTACTTTCTTTTGATGCAGAAGGCTGTGGGTTCTACTCCCTCAGTATGTAGATGCATTGTTGATAGTGTACTGTATTGTACTTTTAAAGGGGGTGGATGCTGCCGTCCTGAGAATGTCCTCTTTGGCTGGAGATACCTAGTAACTATGAACCTGTTATCAGTTTGCCATCCATTCCCTATTGCAATATTAGTAGCTTATCATATTTTTAATATAGCTTAGGCAATTTATTCATCAAGGGCAACAGGCACTTTATTTGTAGATGAAACAATGAAATATAAACATGTTACTTCTGCAGAGATTGTGCATATTTACTGATACTGATGTATTGTAGAAGTTTAAGTAGACTTTTATGATGGAAATATTCTGAATTGGGCAGTTTTGTCATTATTGGTTCATGCATTTTGTTTCATTGTTTACTGAAAAAATGTTCAAAACAATAAATTTAAAATGCTCTCTAACAACTGTACTGTATTATACAAGGAATATAATTTAATACAATCAGGAAGGTGCATCAAAGAACACGTGTATGTTTCATGTGCAAGGGGCATATGATTTGAAAACAGTCCAAAGTTAATCTTTATCTACCACTGGCCAGATGTATTTTCTTTGAATGTGGGTTTCAATGCTGTTTCAATGAGTGTGAGTTTCAAGGGCAGAGAAGTTTTAATGCTAAGTCTATTTTCATTGTGAGACTGCATTGCGTTGTTTAGCAGATGTCTATTAGTAGTTGTGCTGTAAAATGTAAAATAAAACTTTTAAGTGAAATTCGAATCATCTTAGAAGTAAAGCAGTATGCACATTATAGTGTGTATGGTAAATGGGGCGAAATATCCAAGTAATGGGACATTGGAATGGCTGCAGGGGGGAGGCCCCATTTCATCATGATTTTGTGAGGGGGAGGGTGGCAAACACAAAGACAGCCCCGGCTGAACTATACCTCACAACTGTCCAGAATGAATAGATTCTTGCTTCTTATTTTTGGTTTGTTCCTCATAAAATGTGTGGTTTTCTGGCAAATCATTTAGGAATAAACTCACTAAATAATGACAGACATTGAGTTTCAGACTTCATACCCTTCAGAAAAATTCATGCTAAAGCAAGATCTGCTATTCTATCAACTGGCTAAGTGTATACAAGAGCAAGTTTTAGTACTGTTTGTATGTTCCCCCAATATATTTGGCCTTGTCTGTAGGTATATCCAAACGTCTCAACTGTCCCTGATTTTGGCTCAAAATGTTGCTCTCCCTCTAATAATCCCTCTGCAAAATGGCAATTTTGGAAGAAAATGTTGAGGGTTTACAAGTAATAAATAATTGTAATGATCAGAGTTATAGATTACTTTTATTTCAGAAATGCATGTAGATTCTCTGTTTTGTCAGCTGCTCAAGTTAACAGTACTAATATTTAAAAAAGTGCCCCTTCTTTGATAGGTACCCAGCTGTATTGTGTGGCTATTTTATATTTTTGCATCACATTTTTGGTCCGTTTTTCATAAAATTGTGGTTTTCTGGCAAATTAGTGGCAAATCATTAAAGACTGAAGTTAGAAAATAATGACAGACATTTGAGTTTCAGATTTCATTACCTTCAGAAAATTCATACTAATGCATGACTTACTATTCTATTATCTTTCTAAGTTTATAAGAGCAATATTTAAAAATTGTCCTTATTTTTGGGCCTTTGTCACCTCTATTTATGGCTTTGTCCAGATTTCTTGCTCTGAGGTTGAGAGGAACCTCAATGCCCATCAAAATTAGCCACCTAGCATTCAAAATACAGGAAAAAGAGGTAAGAATTGTTAATTTATTATAATATATCAATCAATGTACACTAAAAATACATGATAAGGAAAGGATAACACGTTTGAGGTGAGAAAAAGGAAGTTTCACAATAATAACTTTTAGTTTTCTAAATGTTTACTGGTAGATTCTGCATCCAAATTAGGAAGACACAATGAAACAAGAGAAGTATTAGACAAAGAAGGGTTCAATCAGTTAAAGCTAGATAATATAAGGAATGGAGGAAAAGGACTGAGTCTTAGATGGGAAACCATCCTTGGCCAGTAGTGGCCGTATAGTGGTCTGGTTCATACTGGGTAAGGAAGACAAAGACATTGGGGTACTTTCAAGGTTCATACATAAATACTAGGCAATCAATCTGCAGACCATTATAGTCCTGGGGAAAAAAACTCTTGAAAAGTACAGAAGTTCCCTCTAGCCTCAAGGAAGGCAAGATAAGATAGACTGGGGGAGAATATGAGGTTGCCCATCTGATTATCTTGGTTTACCTTATTTATTCATTACGTTTGTTTTTAGGCATGTTGTGGAAATTTGTTCCAGAGGTGAGGAATATGCTGGGATAGGAGCCTATCACTCCAAAGTGTCTTATTTATCTGTTGGTGAAGCCTTAGTTTGTTTAGCTGGATATTTAAGGTACCATTTGTTCTTTAAAGGAATAGGAGGTCAAAGAGGGTTAGATCCTTCAAGGCCTGAAAGGCAAGACACCCATTCCCATAGAAGGGTCTATAAGAGGTTGAGTATAGAGAAAGTGCTGCCAGTATGCCCTGGCATCTAAGATTTTTGGAGTTACTGATCTTTTTATTTATGAATCTCAGAGGTCTCTGAAGTTGGGTGTTATGTTTAGACAAATACATGGTGCATTGTAGTTAATAATGGGTTTGTTAAGATATGAGTAAAGGGGGATTAAGACTTGTCTGGATATAGTGGAGATGCTTTTCAACATTAGATGATCCAGGCAGAAGGCTTTCTGCAATACTCTGGAGATAAGATGATCAAATGATAAGGAATTATCAACAAGAGTGCCTAGGTCTCATACAACAGTATCTGTTTGAAGGAGTGTCCCCTTTATGACATTTGGAAATGTTTTGTTTAACAAAATGAACTATGCTCCATTTTTCACATTTAATTTGAGACCATTGTCCTTGCATCAATTCTTAACATGGTCTAACCCATGCTGAAGCAATTGTGAGTCAGTGGAAGATTGAATAACAACACCCATTTTACAGTTCTGCAAACTTAAATAACCACAGACTGGGAGTGCTGGCATGAATGTCTCATAAATAGATGTCAAAAAGGAGAGGCTCCAACACACTGAGCCCTGTGAACACCACCGGTGACTGTTTTGCTTCTAGGAATGGCACTTTTTAACTCAAGCTACACAAATTCTGCCCAGCAACCTATTAGCTCTCTACACACAGCATAAAGATTTATAGTCTGATTTACAAGCTGGTTCGTAATGCCTGCATGAAGAATAATGTCAAAACCTTAGCCATGTCCAGATATGCAGTATGTACCAATATTGATACTGATAATGGAGAATGTAAACAAGTACCATTAACAAATAGCCTGTTTATAATGCTAAATGGAAACACACAAAGAGCTACAGAAAAGGGAATACAATGCAATTCAATGCAACATATATGCAGGTAGCCATAGCTTTCACTGGGTTTCACAAATCGTGGATGAGAATCTCATTCATCAACTACTGTTTTGGCAAAACAGTCAGTAGTTTTATTGTTCTTATAGCAATCTTAGTGAACCTGATGTTGCACCACTGATTTTGCCTAGACACCTCCACACAAAGTGGTTCTTCAGTGCTTCATAAACCTGTATTAAGCCACCGCAATGTTGATTATAAGTTAAAGAAAAGAAGTTGCTGATATATAGTCTGCCCCTGTATATGAAAATCTCTTCTCTCCACCCATTAATTTAGCATATCTGTGCTACATGCTTTCTGACATCAGCTGATTATACCTGGTTGATGGATGTCATAGTAGGCTGCCATATTCAGTTTTCAGTCTTACTGTATTATTAACAGATTCACATCCCAGGATTTAGTACACTTCTTCACATACCTGTTCTCTTTAACCACAAATTCTGTGTGTTCATTAAATCTTTATCTATTTCCCACAGACACTTCTATGTACCAAAATAGTTTTCCTCTTTCACTCTCTTTAACATACAATGCATCAGGCATACCTCATGTTTAGTGTTATCAGTATTTACACCCATGTTGTTTTCCTGTGATAATCCCCTGGAACAAAACAAGGTATGAAGAAAAAAAGCAGCAATGTGGTTCAAAATGGAGGCAGTCTGTGCAAAGTAAAGGGCATTTCATGACTTAAAGAACTGAAAAGAATAAGCAGGATTTTGATGACATATGAAAAGTGTTATAAAAGGTAGCAAGAAAGGCAAAAGTAAATCTATGCAAAGATATAAATGAAGGAATAAAGAAACCCAAGAAAGTACTGAATAGTGGCACAGGAAAAAGAAGGAAGTAAAGGCAGAGCTACAGAGATTGGTCAGTGAGGGGAAGGTTTACAGTGAGAATAAGTACAACAATTCTCAAAGAATTCTCTGCTGATGTCTGTAGCATTGCTAAAGCATGGTTTAAAAATCCAAAATGCATATCACAAAGTCCATGTTATACCTCCTTTCATTGATGTACATCCAGTGAATTGGATGCATTTTATTGATATTTGCAAAAGAATTCCAAAAAAAAAAAGAAGAAGCTAAGAAAACAGATCAGAGTTAGAAATGGGTATGCCCTCCAACCCTGCCTTTGCAGTCAAGACCTTGACCTACTAATCAAATGACAATCTGGGTTGCATTCCTCTACCAAATGACTGCGTGATGCACGTACAGCTGCTGCACGGCCCAAAAAGTTACAAATGCAAATATCGCAAAACCAGCAGAGAAGGTGGAAATCCACAATTTTATTCAAATAAAACAAATAGATGTTACATGACAAAGGTAGAGGGAAATAAACCCTACTACCTGCCCCAAACTGGTTTCAGCTGTAATAGCCTTCTTCAGTGAGAAAACATGAACAAGAAGAAATATACTCATTTTTATATACCACATAAGGCTGTTCATTGGTGCATTATAATTGATCATAAAGCCCAGGTGGAAATAGAGCTCCTAGCTTAATAATCCATTTACGTTCCTTAAAATTAAGTAAATCGTGCCATCCTGATTTGTCCCTACATCTGCCCACAATACAGTCTATAACAGTAAAGTAAAATGATGCAGTATTGTGTTTGCACACATGTTTATACAAAGCATTACTAGAACGTTTATTTCTAATGTCACTGAGATGCTCCCCAATTCTAAGACGGAAAGGTCTAGATGTTTGTCCCACATAGAATGAGGAGCATGAACAAGTGACTAAATAAACTACCCATTCTGTGCTACAATTATCCCAAAAATTAATATTAAAGACCACCGATGCATTGCGGCTACTAAATTCCTTTGTTTACTGAACCCTAGAGCAGTGAATGCAGTGTCCACATGGTGTACAACCTATCAATGGGTCACCTGTGAGTGTACGTTGAGTGGGAACCATAGAACTAGGTCCCACCCTCTTATAATGACTAAAAAGGGAACCTAGTGTACATCCTCTCCTGAATGAGAAAGAACATCTGTCAGCCAAGAATGGATGTAATCTGTCCTCGGCCATAAGTATGTTCCAGTGTGTATTGATAATGTTCATGAACCCCCATGTATTACGTCCATATACGGTCACCAGACGGACCAATGGGTTAGAAAAGCCCTTTGGTTTCTTCTTATATTGCAGAAGTTTAGTTTTATCTTGAGTGGAGGCTCAGTGGCAAGCAGTGCTAATTGTCCCAGGTTGGTAACCTCTCTCACGAAAATGTATTAGATCATCCCTGGTATCCTCAAAGGATTCCTGGCTGGAACAAATCCTTTTTACCCAGAGGAATTGTGATTTGGGGATATTCCGGATTATATGTTGGGGGTGGAAGCTTGTGGCATGCAAAAATTCATTATACTCGGGGAATTTCCTATAAACTCATATAGCTAAGGTATCATCAGGATTCCTGCTGACTTCTACATCAAGAAAAACAATATTTGATTTATGGAAGTTCACTTTGAATTCAATTTCCCATTTGTTATCATTAAGATAACCAATAAATTCATGTAAATATGTGTCATCCGACCTCCATACCACCCAACAATCATGAAGATATCGCCGCCAGATATATATTTCCTCAATATATAAATTATGACTGGAGTCATAGATAAGTTCCTCCTCAATATAGGCCATAAATAGGTCTGCATAAATTGGTGCATAAGATGCACCCATTGCTGTATCTTTGACTTGCCAAAAGCATTGGCCCTGGAAGTAGAATACTTTACTGGTGAGAACATATTCAGCCAGGCATACTAAAAAAGCATTAAAGCCTGGTTGGTATAATCCAGATCTTCCCAACTAAAATTCCAAAGCCAGTAAACCTGCCCAATGTGGGATATTCATATAGAGAGAGGTTACATCCAATGTACACATAAGCCAATGTGGTTCTAATTGCATGCCAGATACAATGTCAAGAAACTGTGTAGTGTCCTGAATTCGGGCCCATACCATAGATAGTGGTGGTTTGAGATAGTATGTTAAGTATTCAGAAAGTGGTTCAGTAAAGGATCCCCACCCTGATACCATCGGTCTACCAGGAGGACATCTAGTGTCCTTATGTATTTTGGGTAATAGAAAGAAATATTGCTTGCTCAGGGATGAAACCATCAAATGATGCCTAACAGAACTGGTGATGATGCCCTCTTCCTTGTTGTATTCCTCTACACCACCAGAGTAGCCACTATTATGTTAATTCTTATTTGAAATATACTTAAAATAAAATATGCTTCAACATATAGGAGACCATATGTGGTTTCCACGCATTCCAGAAGAAAGAGATAGCACCTTGTAACATTTCTATGTCTTAGCCCATTTCCCTGAGGTACCAGGGCCATGGACTGCACCTAGTTTGAAATAAAGACCCCACTTAGTGAACTGGGAAGGAGATATCTGAACCGCAAAGTGTATCATATCACTACATCAACTGATAGCTGGTCCGTAATGTCTTATCTACAATGTCTGTGTCGGCCACCTAGGCAGTTTCCATGACTCACACATATGGCACACCTGTGAACTCTACAAAAGGTTTGCAAGGGACAACAGTCCACAAGGACATTTAGTGGACATGCTGGATATGCCCTAGAACCTTGGCTCATGACTCCAGTGAGAAACACACATGACCCCAATGAGCAAGAGTTCAGCAATTCACATGCACAAACTAGAAACATCATAGAACATTTTGTATGGATGCATCTGAAAGTGTCCAGCAGTATGACCCTGCAACCTCTGCAAAAATATTGACTGTGTCTACCACCTTACTAAGAAACAAGTTGCAGTAGGATGTCCCAGTACGGTGACTGCAGTTCTCAGCACCACAGACAGTAGCAGATGACATAGATGAGGGGTCAGATGAGGAAGCAGCAGTGGGGGACAATCATGGCAGACAGATGCAGGCACAATATGCCATGACACTAGTCAAGAGGCAGCAAATTCCACATACACTCACCACTCAATTAATGCAAGAGCTATGCTTATACAAACAGTAACACCAATGCATATAAACATACCGGACTTTGCATACCTAAGCAATGGCTGGGTACTGTGAGCATTAGACAAAGGCATCCCCAAGCTAGGATGTTCTCAGGATTATTAGCAAACATATGTGATCAACCTGAGGAGACCAGTTGGTGTAATGGTTAAGGACTTTGCATCCCATGCACAGGCTACAAGGTTTGAACTTGACCTCTGACCAATGCCTGTTTAGAGTTTGCACATTCTCCCTGGGTCTCTTTGAGGTTTCTCACACTTCTGAAAAACATACTGAGTGTTTCCATCTGAAACTCACAGCAGTGGTGCAGCAGTTACGTTGTTACCTCACAGCAAGAGGATCTCTTGTTTGATTCTTGGCTAGGGGGCCTTCAGTGTTGACTCTGCTTGTCCTTCCTGCATTTGTGTGGGTTTTCTCTGGGTGCTCTGGTTTCCTCCCACTTTCTAAAGATATGCACCTGGAGCATTTTTTCCCAGGCCTCCACTGAAAATGGGCTCTATTCCAGTCAGTCTTTCCCAGTAAACAAATGTTAAATAAAAAAGAATGTAGCTGTGGGCTGCAACAAAGACTCTAGATGGTGCCCTATGTGGGAAGAGTTGTATAGGCCAACCACTTTGGGTATCTACTGTGGGGCAGAGTATCCTCAAGATAGGAGAACAAGGATCCCGGACTGTGCACTGTGGCAGGGCAACCCCCTCAGCGGTGTAAAAATACAGCTCTAGGGGATGATAATTGCCTCCCTATGCATTTCATGGTCACCCTGTGCATCGGGCCATTTCAAAAAGAATCATCTGCTCACATGGATGAGTAAAATATCTATACAATTATGAGTTCAGATATAAGAAAATAAATTACTATACAAATAACAATTTGTAGGTGTACAAGTTCAAAAAAAGCATTGTTGCTCAAACCATGTATTGGCTGCTCACTAAGTGCATCAGACATAAGCAGATCAAGTGAGAGACCCCTCCAGAGGGCAATGTACTCTCAGCATCATCTGT
The DNA here is from genome assembly GCF_019279795.1 of Protopterus annectens. Classification (NCBI taxonomy): domain Eukaryota; kingdom Metazoa; phylum Chordata; order Ceratodontiformes; family Protopteridae; genus Protopterus; species Protopterus annectens. Next base: position 1,927,001,320 of record NC_056733.1, read on the forward strand.
ACAAGCAGGTGAGCAAGCTCTCCTACATATGTACTACTACTAATACAGAAGGGAAGCATGCTAAAGAAAGTAAATGATTTAGGATCATAGGATCATAGGAAGCCACTAGGCTATTGGCCCTGAAGCCCTTATAAGCCTAGCCAAGAGTTTAGCCCATGTTTAGACAAGTCAGCACCCATAGCCCCTGTCCAGCAGGGACACGGGTGGAATCCCGTGGGTGTATTTTCTGTTTCCCATGCAGTTATCCAGGTTGCACTTGAAAAGGGACAATGAGGTACTCTGTTTGACATGGAGAGGAAGTCTATTCTAAAGATGGGGGAGTCTCTGGGACACAGACCTGTCCCATCAACAAGTCCTGTTGATGTCACAGACCAGGCTGAGGTTGCGAGTGTGGGTTACTCAAATGGAGCTTGACTTGCGGATATAAAGTAGTCCCATTAAGGCAGGGTCTGAGCTTGCTTTGTATGCCAGACAGAGGTCACCTCTGAGGAGTCTGTATGAAACTGAGTAGAGGGACAGGGCTTTTAGCCTATCTGTGTAGGGCAGATGTTTGAGGCCCTGAATTCTTGGTAAGGAACCTCTGTGGTCTGTCCAGCTGCTGAATGTGTTTTGCAAGGTACATGTTGAAGGGGGCATTGTACTCAATAATTTGCCTTATAAGGGAAGAATCAGGGATGTTATGACCACCTTGTCCTTGGATGCGATACCCTTACTTATGAGGTGCACCATATCAAAAGCTTTCCATACAATGGAAGCAACATGGTGGTCAAAAGTCAGGTTGCTATCAACCTGGGTGCTTAGGACATTGCTATTAATGTGATAATATGTGGGGACATCAGTCTCCTCAAAGGGGATTATGATGTATTTTTTAGCATTCAGCCTGAGGCCATGTTTCTGGCACCAGTCATTTGTTTGAGTGAGACCCAGTTGGAGGATGTCCACATCACATGGGGAATTGATGATTATGCCCAGCTTGCAGTCATCTGCATAGTTGGTCAGCCATAGCCCACTGGCTTTGGCCTGCACCTCAGAGAAGTATATCCCGAATAACAGAGGCCCCAAGACTGATCCCTGGGGTATACTGTTCGTTACGGTCTACTGCTTGAGGTGGCTTCCCCTATTTTGTTTAGGTGGGTTCTATCAGTGAGCTAGTTTGCTACCCATCTGATAACATATGGATTGATATCTAGTTGAGAGAGTTTGTCTACTATGCCCGAGTGGGGAATAGTGTCAAAGGCCTTGGTCAGGTCAAGGTAGGTGGGGTGCATTGTCTTCCCTTTGTCCATGGCTTTGGTGACTGTCTCAAAAAAGTCAACCAGATTTAACAGACATGCTCTCCCCTTGACAAAGCCAAACTGTGTGGGGTCTAGTGTTTGAAGGTTGCCAATGTCCCTGTTAATGAATTCCATGATAATCTATTCCATGGCCTTGCAGATCAGGCTAGTTAGGCTGATGGGTCTATAATTTCCCAGATTGGTGGATGCTCCACCTTTGTGCAAAGGGATGACAGTGGCTGTCCTCCACTCGGCTGGGACAAAACCGGTACTCAGGCTTTAGTTGAATAGGGTGCCTAATGGTGCTGCAAGTTCATGTCTGAGTTCATGTAGGATATAGCCTGGGATGTTATTGGGTCCAACGGAGGCTGTATTTTTTGCCTTTGAAAGGGCAGTGAGGACCTGTTCCTTAGAGATAAGGGAGGGGTGCAGATACTGGGGATGACCTGATTTACTAATGGGGGGACAGAGAGGTGAAGTTTTCACTGAATCTGTCAGCCAGTAGGTTGGTTATATCGACAGTATTTGTGTATGTGGTGTCCTTGACCACCAGTTCTGAATAGATCCGGTGCTTCCATTGAGATTGCGGATATATGTGAGGAAGGCCTTATGATTGTCTGTAGTAGATGTGGCCAATTTGGACTCAAAGTTGGCTTTAGAGGTTTTCACTAGTACTCTTATTTGCTTTTTCAGGCTAAGGAGAGATTTCTTCTAATTAGGCACCTGCTCCTTCTTGGTCCTGGACAGTAATTTTTTTCCTTTTGTTATATAGTTTATTTATTGCAGATGTCCACCAGACAGATTTACTCTTCCTTGTGGAGGATAATTTTGTCCTGTCAGGTATTCCTGATACCATACATCTATAAAAATGCTCGTACAGTACTTTGTTGTAGATTTGGACATTGGTGCCAGTTTCAACAGAGGGAAAGGGGGCTGTAAAGCTGTTTATACCATCCGTCAGGAGGTTGTAATCAGCTTTGAAGTTTTTTTCCTTGACCCTAGCTAGAGGGGGGTAAAGGGAGATGCCGACTTCAAAAGTGGCTGCTTTATCATCAGATCTTACTAGGGAGGATAATACTGTAGGATTGCTGCAGTGGTTACTCATGTTGGTTAATACTAAATCCAAGATATTATCACCTCTTGTGGGGGTATTGAATAGCTGCTCCATGGCATTTGCATTGATAAAATCAAGGAATCTCTGGGCATTTGCATTCTGGCATAAGTAGTTTTTCCAATCTATGGTTGGGAAGTTAAAGTCGCCTAGGATCAGGGTAAAGGGTTGAATCTTGATAGAGTCAAAGAGGTCCACATAGGTGGAGGGGGCATCCTTAGTCAAATCTGGGGGCCTGTAGCAAGCTATGATGTGAATAGGGGTCTTGTCAATGGTTAACTGCACCTGGAGCGTCTCCTGTGTGTCATACTGTTTGTCTTTAATATACAATGAAACTCCTCCTCCTCTGGCTTTGCTGCCCACAGTTTGGGGTCTGAATGTACAATAGGAAGAGTAACCAGGTAAGGCTGGGGAGGTTTCTGTGACTGCACAAATGTCAGCATCTTCCAGGGTTAAGAATGTTTGCAATGAGTGCAGTTTCATGTTTAGACTCCTAGTGTTTAGCAGCATGAACTTTAATTTGCATTTTGCTGAAATTTTTATGTCGGTTTTATTGACCTCAGGACTATTCCTAAAAAAAGGCACTATGGGGGAAGCAGGAGCCTTTGCCAGAAGCCTGAAGCCCAAAGAGACAGATGCAGACCATCTCTAGCAAAGCATCGTGGTCTGTCGATTATATCTTCCCAGGCTATCAGGTACTGGATCACCCTGGAGTGACACCAGAAACTAAGCCAATTGTTAAAGTCAATCATTTTCTGTTTGTATTGAGGCATCATTCTTGGTGATGGTAGAATGCTACTTAAGACTAAGAACATACCTGCCTGGGACACATATTCAGCGAGCTCAATCATGTCTCTCTTCATATAGTCCCAGGAGGTACGTCTCAAGTCATTCACCCCAACATGGATTATGACAGAGTCATAACAGTACCTGTTGTTGAGAGACTTGAGTGCGTGTATGATATGGCAGATTCTGGCACCTGACAGACAACTAACCATGGCTTTTTCCTTATCCAGCCTGCACAATGTAGTCTCCTGACTAATATGTTATGTTTATCATTAGGCCTTTGTGGTTGCGAGACACAGGTGTGTGGACTATGCGTGGTATTTGGTGTGGAGGGTTGTGGGGTTCGTGTGTGTTTTTGCCTCTGAGGTCTCCTTTGGGTATGTTTTTGTTGAGAACCTCCACATATGTGGGTGGGTGTTGTGTAGTTGAGGGTGGTGTAGGGAAAAGACCTTTGACTACCCAAGCATTAGCTGGCCACTGTGTGCATTAAACATAGATTACCCTAAGTCACAGATTGTGCAATGGACAAGGTACAGTCATCATCATTTGCAGAGTGGGGGTGCAATAGGGCAAGTCTTACACAGAAGAACTGTGTGTGAGAGTGTGAAAGATGAGCTAAGCTGTGTCATGCTGGACAAGTATAAACTGTTCATGGCTAGATGTTGTGGTGCTAACTGATTGTGAACAATGTCTGCTGGATGAGCTGCCATCACTATATCATCCGCAACCAAGACCACATGGATAATCATGCCTGGCAGTGGACTTATCCTCCACCAATGTAGCAATGGAAGTGCTACCACTGCAGGAACAGGATCTGGCACAACCATGGATATGCTGGCTGACATCAGACAATGTAACAACAGATTGGCCTCATGGATGCTGCCCTCCTCCAGTAGATGACCCAGAACAGACACTAGACGGTCCAGTATGTCATTCAGCCTGTCCAAGGAGCCACACACATGGTCCATGCAATCTTGTACAGCAGAATGCACAACATGCTCGTCTCTGCTAAGACCTTGGTGGGACCTCCCTGCACATATCTTGGGTGGCAGGTACTGACACACTAACCTTAATGGGAAGTCAGTAAAAAACACCCCAGGCTGTCAGGTATTGGAACTCCTCAAGGAAGAGTAAACCTGTCTGGCAGACATCTGCAATAAATAAACTCTATAATAAAAGGAAAAAAAAATTGCTGTTCAGGACCAAGAAGGAGCAGATGTCTAATTGAAGGCAATCTCTCCTTAGCCTGAACAAGCAAATAAGAGCACTAGTGAAATCCTCCAAAGCAAACTTCGAGTCCAAACTGGCCACATCTACTAAACGCAATCATAAGACTTTCTTCACATACGTCTGCAATCTCAAAGGAAGCACCCAGATCTGCTCAGAACTGGTGGTCAAGGGCATCACATACACAAACCATGTAAATATAGCCAACCTGCTGGCAGAGAAGTTCAGTGAAAACTTTACTCCTCTGTCCCCACATCAGTAAAACAGGACATCACCAATACCTTACACCCTCCACTTATCTCTAGGGAGCAAGTCGTCACTGCCCTCTCAAAGGCAAAGAATACAGCCTCCATGGGACCTGATAGCATCCCAGGCTGCATCCTACATGAACTCAGGCAGGAACTTGCAGCATCATTAGGCACCCTATTCAACCAAAGCCTGAGTATGGAGTTCATCCCAGCCAAGTGGAGGACAGCTACTGTCATCCTTTTGCATAAAGGTGGAGAGTCCACCGATCCAGGAAATTATAGACCCATCAGCCTAACTAGCCTGATCTGCAAGGCCATGGAGTGGATTATCATGGACCTCATTAGCAAGGACATTGGCAACCTCCAGACACTTGATCCCACACAGTTTGGTTTTGTCAAGGGAAGGTCATGCCTGTTAAATTTGGTTGACTTCTTTGAGACAGTCACCAAGGCCATAGATGAGGGGAAGATGGTGCACACCACCTATCTTAACCTGGCCAAGGTCTTCAATACTATTCCTCACTCAGGTATAATAGATAAACTCTCTCAACTAGGCATCAGTCCATATGTTACCAGATGTGTAGCAAACTGTCTCACTGTTAGAACCCACCTAATCAAAATAGGGGAAGCCAACCTCAAGTAGTAGACCTGTAACAAGCGGTGTACCTCAGGGATCAGTCTTGGAGCCTCTGCTGTTTGGGATATACTTCTCAGAGGTGCAGGCCAAATATAGTGGGCTATGGCTGACCAACTTTGCAGATGACTGCAAACTGGGTGCTGTCAACAATTCCCCTAGTGATGTGGGCATCCTTCAAGAGGGTCTCACCCAAACAAATGACTGGTGCCAGAAACATGGCCTCAAACTGAGTGCCAAAAATGCATCATCTTCCCTTTTGGGGAGAATGATGTCCCGACAAATTATCACATTGATAATAAGGCACTAAGCACGCAATCAGTTGCGAGGAACTTGGAAACCCAGGTTGATAGCAAACTGACTTTTGACCACCATATTGCCTCTGTTGTACGGAAAGCTTTCCACATGGCCCACCACATTAGTAAGAGTACCTCATCTTGGGGCAAAGTGGTCATAACATCTCTGTAGTCTTCCCTTATAAGACCAATTATTGAATACAATGCCCCTTTCGGCATGTACCTCACAAAGCACATGCAGCAGCTGGAGAGACCACAGAGATTCCTCATCTGAAGACTCCAGGGCCTCAGACATCTGCCCTACACAGATAGGCTAAAAGCCCTGTCCTTCTACTCAGTCTCCTACAGACTCCTCAAAGGTGACCTCTGCCTGGCATACAAAGCATTCTCAGACCCTGCCCTGATGGGACTGTTGAATATCTGCAAGTCAAGCTCTACTCGAGTAACACACATGCGAGACCTTAACCTGGTCTGTGACATCAATGGGACTTGTTGCTGGGACAGATTTGTGTCCCAGAGACTCCCCTTTCATGGAATAGACTCCCTCACCATGGAAAGCAGAGTACCTCATTAAACCTTTTTAAGTGCAACCTGGATAACTGGATGAGGAACAGAAAATACACCCCTGGGATTCCACCTATGTCCCTGCTCGACAGTGGCATAGCGTGCTGACTTGTTAGAACATGGGCCTAATTCTTCGCTAGGCTTGTAAGAGCCTCAGGGCTAATAGCCTAGTAACTTCCTATGATCCTATGATCCTAAACCATTTCTGAGCACCTCTACTGATATCCCATGTTGTACCTCACCCTTAATTAGGTAGGAGGAGATTTCAGCATGTCTGCTACTGGTGATACGACACTACCCTGCTCAGTAGTGTCCACATCAACCTGCCCAGTCTCAGATGGTTCTGTGTCTTAAGTATGTATGGGTATACTTATTCTGTCTATACTGCAGTGAGGGGATGTGGGAGCCACATTACCCACTGGCTGACATACCCTTCTCACCCCCATACTGTGCCTGTTCATCACCACTATCATTGTCAGAAGATAATGCTCCTCCAACATCAGACCACCATCATGAGTTGGGACCTCCCCTGAGGTTGGTGTGTCAGTAGCTGCCACACAACATATGTGCAGGGACGTCCCACCAAGGCCTTAGAAGAGACTGCCAGACTACTGCATGCTGTGCCAGATGATGCTTTACCTGTGAATATACCAAAAAATAAAAATACAAGAAAAATAAACATGCAATATAATATATAATATAATATAATACAATACAATACAATACCTAGGCCAAAAGTACTCTGCCACACATGTAGATGCTATAATTGCAGAGAGTAATACACATAAAAAATACAAAGTATGCCCATACCATGTGCAGGTTGTTGCTATACATCACTGCTAGATATACCTAAACAAAATAATTGACAGAAGTATTACAAGAAATTAAGTGATTATACATTGCAAAAGTGGATGAAATTAATATTTGACTGGCATACCTAAGGCATCACTAGCGGAAATCTTCTAGGTCTGCTCCACCTCTGCCTCACCATCCAGTAGGTCACTGTGAAACTCTGTTGTGCTGCCCAGGCCCCTGGTAGTTGAGAGGAACTCCTCCATCTCAGTGAGTGGTGGTTCGATAGATGGTGCATCACCGGTAGCCTTCACTCCTGTGCCACAGCCTTTGCTCTGCCCATAAGCTTTTCACTTATGTCAATGGCCCTGGGTTGAACCATATGAAATACAGTCCCAGATCATCAACAGCATTAACATTTTCAGCTCTCTGCTGCCAGACATGGTCATGGTAGGATTTGTCAGCAGCATGTTTATCAAGGAGCCATTGACCATGGGGACAGAGGGCCTGTATTATGACCTCATTCTCAGCATCTGAGAAAATAGGTTTCCATAAGAATGACCCCAAATTGTTTTTGGATTTGGGAGCCATATCCTTATTGTGGTGGAAATAAAATCGAATTTCAGGGGAAAAAAAATAACACATCTTGGGGATCGAACAGATTATAATACTTATGGAGCCCCATACATCAGCATGTAGCCAGTGATTAGCATCTTAGAAACAACAGTCCAGGTGACAATGCAGCCAATGTAATATCTCCATATACATTAACCCCCACCCCCAAATAAACATGCATAATCTACAAAAGTCAACTAAAAATATCAGATGCAAGACTACATACCTACTAAGCAGAGAAACAGTTGTTAATATAACAAAAACTACAGAACTAATTTGAGTCTAAGACAGTCTAAACTTTTAAGTATTTTACATTTTACATTAATACTAAAATATCTTAACAAAAAATGTGTGAGTTGTACTGCATAACATATACATATGGTATATACATATACATATACATGATATATATTTCAGATAACTTTAACAAAATGTATTGAAACATTGCAGGTATGTAGTACTCATTGCAAATATGTAGCAATATACTAAGAGTCAGTAGTTGTATGAAAGACTACATTACCTACATGTATAGGTAATGTGTGTATGTACACCTACAGAATACTACCTACATTACCTACCTTTATAGTACAGTCAAACTAATTTACTAAAGCTTAACATTAACTACTTTATCCTATGCTTCCTATGCTACCTCCAAAGCTTCTTCTATACTTTGCTCCCTGAAATTCTAATGTAAGTTTTTAAGTTTTTGACGTACTCTGCATACAAAACCTTATATTAAGTAAACTCTCTTTTTAAACCAAAACATACAACTTACTCTACTTTATTAATATTCTCCTTTTGTTTATAATACTGTTTTATCTGTCAACAATATACATGTATGTAATTTATGTGTTTTGTAACTACCAAAATTTCTCTATTGCTATTTTTATTGAAATGTATCTGTATTGCTATTTTTATTGCATTGTATAACTTTGGAGCTTTTCTCCCTGGGCATCTGCTGAAAAAAGGTCAATAGCTCAGTCAGGCACTCCCAGTCAACAAATATAAAATGAAATAAATAAAATAAATGCATACACTGGAAGATTTCAAGCACTAACCTATGTAGTCCTAATCAAAGCTGTTGTCAGTAATTTGGCAGCACATGAAAACAAGGCAGTCTTCCTTGTATGACAGAAGTTCTGTAGCCCTACATCTTGCTTATTAGGTGAAAATTAACCTCTCTGGGCATGTGGGATATATTTAATTAGCTCTCATCTCATTGTCATTTCTAAATCACTGAATTTGTTTGAAAAGCTGTGATGATAAACATGATATCCCCTACCCTACCCCCAATTCCCACCCACTACATCTGAATTTATACTCACTTAGCCACTCCTACTTTGCTTGAATTTGCTTGAAATGCTGTGATGATAAACATGATATCCCCTACAATACCCCCAGTTCCCACCCACCCCACTACATCTGAATTTATACCCACGTAGCCACTCCTACTTCCTCTCCAACCACTAAACACCCCTTTCATCTTCATATCCCCTCCCCCATACACAACACACCTACTTTACATTGCTCCCTCCCCCTATTAAACACCTACTTTACCAATCAAAAGCCCAACATGTTTGTAAAATACTCATCCCTCTCAATTAAACTACTACACCTTCTGAACCTTAGCTACATCTATTATCTTACCATGCCTAATCCCACCACCCACACCCCACTCCTACACACAACCTACCCCCACCACACATCACAAACCTACCATTACAACTCCATCTCTCCTGAACTATATCCCATCAACCATAACCTATGTCTTCACTATAAACTAATCCCTCCTCATAAAACCTCAATACCCCCTCTCCCCTCCATAACCTCCACTAAGTTCTCAACCCACACCACACAAACAAAACAATCCACATACCTCAGCTACTTAACTCATCTTCTAACTTCCATACTTTTATCTGGTGATATACACCCCAACCCAGGCCCAAAACCCTCTTCCTCAATTTCTAAATCCATCCTATTCACATCTCTTAATGCACAAAACTTACCTAGCAAAATTCCAAATCTACATGCCTGGCTACTCCATAATAAACCAGACATCCTAGCCATTTCTGAAACCTGGCTAAAACCTCATATAAAAATGCTGAGATAGTCCCAACCAATTACTCCATCATCAGAACAGACAGAACCCATAAAAAGGGTGGTGGAGTAGCACTAGTTTACTCATCCTCCCTATGTATAACACCTTATAATAAAATTATTCCCCAGTTTGCTAATGCAGAATTATTACTTGCTCATCTTCAAATAAACAAACACAAATCTATATACATAGCCTCCCTTTACATAGCCCCTGGAAACAATATCCCAATACTGGAAGAGATCTTCTTCTGGCTTTCAACTAATATCTGCAATGAAACTATAATCATGGGAGACACCAATATTAACTGGTCCTCCATTCAATCCCCTACTCACTCCCTCAACATCAATCTATATAACTGCTCTCAACTTATCAACTCCATAACTAGACCATGCAAATACTTCACTAGTGGGAACATCTTAGACTGGATTCTAGTCTCCCACCCTCACTACTACCCCAGTAGCGGGACCCTTCCTAACTCCCTCAGCGACCACCTTCCCATCTTCACTAAATGTCTTTCTTCTCCCCTACAAGTTACTCATAATTACATCACTAACCGATGCCATAAAAACTTTAAACCAGAAGCTTTCTCTGACTCCCTAATGTCAATTAACTGGTACCCCTTAAAAACACTACCCCTTGAAAATGCAATCACTCACTTTAATACTACCTTCCTAAATCTTCTAGATACTCATGCTCCCTCAATAACCAAAAGAATAAAAAAGAAATCCTCCCCCTTGTTAACTAAAATCACACTAACCACCATGAGACTTAGAGACAACGCCTGGACACAATATCAGAGAAACAAATCAACATCTAACCTTAATGAGTACAAAAGACTTCGTAACTCAGTTAAAAAACTCATCTCAGCAGATCGTCAAAACTACTTCACCCAACTACAAAGCAACCACAAAACCAACCCACAAAAGTTCTGGAGAGGCATAACTACCCTCTTAAAACCTGGTACTACAGAAAACCCAACCCCCTCTCCAAATGCACTAGACACTGATCTTGCTACCCAATTCAACTCTTTCTTCATAGATTCTATTTCCAAACTTACCTCTTCTTTTTCAAATAACTATCCACCTCCTACCTCCACTTCTCCTCATCCATCTCCCCCAATAACTCCTTTCACTCCTTCTCCACCCTCTCAACCTCCACCATCCTCCATTAAACCTATTCCTACTTCTACCATAAAAACACTCCTGCAGAAACTAAAACCATGCACCAATGCCCCTGATAACATTCCCTCATACTTCCTCAGCATAGCTGCCGAAGCCATTGCCCTCCCCATCAGTATCCTTATCAACTATTCCATCCAAGAAAGTATTGTTCCTCAAATTTAGAAAAAAGCTTATATCATTCCCCTGCATAAAGGTGGAACTGATACTAATATTACCATTTTCCGTCCCATTGCCATTCTCTCTCCCATTTCAAAAATCCTAGAGAAATGCATCCATCTTCAACTCCTTCCCCATCTCTTGGACAGCAACCTCTTAACTCCTACCCAGCACGGATTCAGACCCCATCATAGCACTATGACAGCCCTCCTATCCTTCCTAGAAACTGTGAATAAAGCTAGAGATTCTGCCCTCACTGTATCTACCATCCTACTCGATCTCTCTAAGGCCTTTGATACTATCTCTCATAACCTACTTCTTACTAGGCTATCTAACCTAAACCTTTCACCCTCATCCCTTAGTTGGTTTACCAGTTATTTTTCCAACAGGCAACAAGCTGTCAAGTGGAAGAAAGCCACCTCATCCTTTCTCAACACCCCCACAGGTGCCCCACAAGGTTCTATATTAGGCCCCCTCCTCTTTAATATTTTCATTAATGACTTTTTCCACTCTATCCCTCTTGCAAACGTTATACAATATGCTGATGATTCCACAATCATCTGTGCTGCCTCATGCATCCCAACTCTTTTAAAACTTACTCAAGATGCCTTCTCCACTACAGAACAGTGGATGAAAGACAACCATCTATCACTCAATGCTGCTAAAACTAAACTTATGATGTTTACTCCCTCTAAAGCCAATAACTTTGATAAAAAATTATTCTCCATCACCAGCCAAAATAATACACCTCTAGAGCTGGTATCTGAAACCAAACTATTAGGAGTCCAAATCAACAACAAGCTTAAATTCAACTCCCGTCTACTACTAAACATAAAAAAAAACACCAAAAACTTGGCATGCTCTACCGGCAAAATTGGTTCCTCACCTCATCTACTAAGCTTACTCTCTCTACTACATTCCTCCTTCCCTCCCTTCTCTATGGTGCCCCTCTTCTAACAAACCTACAATCATCTCTCAAAACCAAACTGTCCTCTTGTTATAATAAAATAGCCAGATTCGCCACCAGCAACAAATCATCAACACATCATTGTGAACCTCTCCACAAACTCAACTGGCTAGAACTTCCTAACTACCTCTCATATACTCAGCTCACCTATGCTCATAAACTCATATTCCAACCATACCTCTGTCCCTCCCTCTCAACTACCTTTAAAATGCACCACACACAAAGACTTCTAAGATCTAACAATCAAAACCTTATTGAAGTCTACAGACCCCTCCACCCCTCAGGACAAAACCTCCTATCCTTTTCTCTAGCACGCCTATGGAACTCCCTTCCCCCCTCCATTCGTACAATTGCTAGCCTCCCAGATTTTAAAAAATCACTACACTCTCATCTAAAATCCACATGGGAATGCTCCTGCTCCCATCCCTCGTAACCTACTCTTAACTTCAAAATCTTTTTCTCTACTCCTTCTCATAAATCCCATATAGCAAAAGCATGCTTGCCTGCAGTATATATCTCCTTACTTATACCAGTAATTTCTTAGTCTTCTACATCAAACTACCTATCCTTAATCCCAAAAAAAAAAAAAAAAAAAAAAAAAAAAATTCTATTTTTGATTTTTATTACTTTTGATTGAAATATGTTTGATCGACCTTATAAACAGAAATAGTACAAATGTTAATCTCTGTAATCTTCATGTAATCTATGTGTAGTAGTTAATCTTTGTATAATCTATATGTGGAGCTTTTCTCCCCAGGACTCCATTGAAAATGGGTTCTTTAGGCCCAATGGACTATCCTGATTAAGCAACTGCAAATAAATAAATAAATGAAAAATATTGGTTCCCACATGATGATGTACACATGCCTGAGCAGTACAAGCATGGGGGTTAAGAGTTGTGGCTAGCTAATGCCTTGCAAGTGTGCCTTATTAGCTCTACAATGCGTTAAAGATCCATACTAATGAGAAAGTATACTTTGCAAGGGTGAGTCAGACACCTTTAGCTGATGAAAGAATTATTATAGGCCACACAACTCACATCATTTGTGTAAATATATTGTGCCATAACCATACAATACTATACTTTGATATGGCATCACAAACACTTCTGCATTACTGTTTTTTTTATGTGTATCTTCTACAGAGACTAAAGGAAATTGGGAGGCACATGATCGACCGCTGTGCCTTAGAGAGGCATGGGTTTAAGTATAGGTTCTGGTATGACTGATTGCTATTTCATTAATTATTTTATAATTAGGGCGGTGCAGTGGTGCAGCAGTTAATGCTGTCGCCTCACAGCAAGAGGTTCTCTGGTTTGATTCTCGGCTGGGGTGCCTTCTGTGTGGAGTTTGCATGTTCTCCCTGCGTTCGCGTGGGTTTCCTCCGGGTACTCCAGTTTCCTCCCACATTCTAAAGACATGCTTCTGGAGTGTTTCTCCCCAGGCCTCCGCTGAAAACAGGATCTGTGGAACCTAGTTGGACTTTCCCGGTCAACAAAATGTTAAATAAAAAAAAAATTATAGCACTGATTTTAACAACTGGTTTTCAAGTATCTGAACATCAGGCTATTTCTGTTTGTCAGACAACTACATGAGTGAGCATACTTTTCGTTTATAAGTTGCACTGACAGGTATGATTAGCTCATGTAACTTTTCAATGATTAATGGCTACATAAAGACAGATGCCTGCGGGTTCAATTCCAGACAGCAGAAAATGTTTTCTAATATTTATTTTCCAGTTGAATACTTAGTAGCTGTCATCATAATTTAACAGTCCATTGTACTCAGCCCCAATATATTTTTAAAGGACTGTTGATCATAAAAAAATTTACAATAGTTACACTTTTTTAAGGAATATGATACCTTTAGTGAAATAGCAATTCAGGGCCTCATAAATTCATACCTGGATGTAACAATTGCTAAAAATGCATGTGGTATATGTACTGGCTAGGATCTATTAACATTACAAATGATTTATGATTTTTTTCTCTTTTTTGTCTCTCTCTGCAACCTTCTTTTTCACTATTATTGCTAATTATTTTTTGTATTGCCTTTCATTGCATTTCGGCAATCATTCCTGCTGCATCGTGACCACCAGCACAGGGAGCTAGAATGGATACAGCGTCTTGGGCTACCATCCTCCACAGGTTGCTGCAGATGTGCAACAGCCAACAACACAGGCTCCCAGCAATTGTGAGTCACAAACTGCTAATGTTGCCTCCACAACACCTGCATTAACTGTAACACCTGCATCAGGTAGTTCTGCCCCTGGGGCTGGTACAGTGGTACCCTTTGGGAGTAGTGCCAGTAGAGGTGGGGACTATGTCATTTGATAAGCGCTGGCAGTGCTGGTGGAGGAGATTACAGAGATGGACCTCAGTGCCTGCATCAGCCCTATGATAAAGATCCTGCAGCAAATTGCCAAATTGCTGTCTCATCTGGCAATGCCCAAGTGTTTGGGTAAGAAACAGTGGTGACACAGTTCCACAGGTGACAACTAGACTCCCATTGTATTCATATTGGACATGGATGTGCCTCCAAAGTTCCATACCTAACACTAATCATGATGTTCCCAACCCTCTTGTGTCCATCAACATCCTTGTCTGTCTTGTATTTTCTGCATGTTTGCACCTTCTACCTAACCTAACCTACATATCTACTCCTGTTATTTCTAAATACCTTCCCAACATTCCTCTCTCTTAAAAAATAAATAAATAAAAGGGCACCTGCCTAATCCCCCCAAAAAACATTACTCCCCATAAGTAACTCTTTCCTTCAGATATGTATGTATAATGCACAATTCATTTAGTCCAATTGATCACACAATATCATTACATTTTTCTCACACATCTTGCATGATGTTAGTTTCCAAATTTCCCACATTCTTTGTACAAATACAGTGTAAGCTTGTGAAGATGTTGATAGCTATGGTCCTCTCCCAAGACCATCCTGCTCATTCCTTAATTACTCTCTCAGTGTCCTATCCCCTGCTTGCTCAACAGTTTCACCAGTGTCCTACTAAGCCAAATTCACACCTTTATTGCTCCCCAGTTTCACCAGTGTCCTACTAAGTCAAATTCACACCTTTAATCTGGTCAAGAAATAGATTCCCACATCTCACACATGGCCATAAATGGCTTATTAACATAAATCTCTATCTCTGTACTTAGCGTTTGTGTAACACTTGGTGTCAAGCAGCAAAGCCTGCTGCTACTTCTTATCCTAAAGCAAAAACGCAAAAAATGATTACATATTTGCTAATGCTTTGCCATTGGTTCTGCAAATGAGCTTGGCAGCAGTGTGCTTCATATGAAAGTAATGTTAGTGGCCTCTATTATTTGTGTGTGTGTATATATATATATATATATATATATATATATATATATATATATATATATATATATATATATATATATATATATATATTATTAGCTGAATGTATACATGATATGAGGGGGTCTGTCCAATGCATTTTGTGCACTGCTATATGCAACTGAGAGTGGGAGTCTCTCACATTTTCCTTCCCAATGTCACAGTGTGTTCCAATAAACTTGTACAATTACAAATATATTTGAAGACTGTTATAGATCTAAGCCTTGTTATTATCCAGCATATTGTATATACATAACAGTGAGGTTTAAGTGATGCGCACAAAAACACAAGACTCAACAGCAACGATGTATATTACACCGATTTGGAGGATAATAATCCCAGATGCATGGGAGGCACTCTGCTGTGTTACAGCTATCACTAACAGATTCCTGTTGAATGTCTCTATCATCACCTTTGTGATTTTCATTCAGCATACTTCCATCAACCATAAAATGTCAGACACATAACAATCAGATCCCCATCATGACTTCACCCGTGAATGGCATTTCTGGGGAACATACCAATTCATCTCTTATGACTTTCACTCCAGTAACGTGAATGTAGTCTCAGTATTATGCACATATAGCTTATTCCTTTTCAAGATAATTCAAGAACACAATAAAGTAAAAAAACTAAGGGTAATGCTGCTCAATGCCAGAAGTCTCAATCTCAAGATGCACGCACTCGAGGCCCTTCTCAGTATGGAGAACATTGATGTCTGTGCTGTGACAGAAACCTGGTTCAAGGCTCCTGAGAGCACCCCAGCACTATCAGGTTTCACCTCATATCATGCGTTCCGGCCCCAAAATCCGGACAACACCAAGAAAGGAGGGGGGGTGTCCATATTCATAAAGGACACCCACACCTCAAGGTTGGTGGCAACGCACGATGCATCGGAGACCATCCAGGTGCAATTAACCATAGGCAAGACTGCTCTGCAATTTGTAGCATGTTACAGGCCATCCTCTCAAACTCAGGAACATCACATGGCCTTCCTGAAAACAATGGAGGGGATAAATGTATCTCCAAACACCATCATACTAGGTGACTTCAACTACCCTAATATAGACTGGGAACACTACTCAAGCCCAAACACTCTAGCCCAAAGGTTCCTGGAGTTCATAAACTCAAATGCCATGGAACAACTAGTCACCATCCCCACAAGAGGAGAAAACATACTTGATCTCATCATCACGAACATGGGATCACAATGTTCAACACCGGAAGTATACCCCTCACTGGTGAGATCAGATCATAAACTAATCTCGCTGGAGGTCCTCATCCCGCCCCCACCTGAAATAAAAAAGACCACAGTGAAAAACTTCTCAAAAGCCGACTTCACACTTCTAAAAACTAGTGTGGTCTCCTTTAAGGCCCCTGAGCCAGTGGTAAACATTACTCAAACCGCTGAATCACTTACAAATGCCTTCTACCAGCACCTACAGGACTGCATGGATCAGGCAATCCCAAACAAAACTAAGACTCTTTGTACCAAAGGCAAGCATCCAGTCTGGTGGACCCCAGCCATAAACAAGCTCTACAACAAAAGGAGGAAGCTACTACAAGATAGAGCAAAATCCTTGAAAGGTAAGACACCTTTGATCATTATAAGTAAAAAACTAAGAGCTCTCATAAAATCATCCAAGGCAAATTTTGAGAGAAAAATCGCCAAGGACTCAAAAGACAATCATAAGGCCTTCTTTAGCTATGTTAGAAACCTAGGAGGAAACTCCCAGATATGCTCAGAATTAGTTCAAAATGATGTGGAGATTACTGAACCTACACACATTGCCAACATACTGGCTGACAGGTTTAGTGCAAACTTCTCCCCCCCTCCCACCCAAAAGGAGAGATATCTATACCAGAGGATTGTAGCCCCCCAAACATCTCCAACGCCCAGGTGAGAACTGCTCTCTCCAAAGCAAAAAACACAGCATCCATGGGACCGGATGGTGTTTCGGCTGTGTGCTCCACAAACTCAATGAGGAATTAAACCCGCAGTTAGGACAGCTGTTTAATCTTAGCCTCACCTCAGGATACATACCCAAGGAGTGGCGCACGGCGACTGTGGTCCCACTTCACAAGGGCGGTGCCTCCACTGACCCTGGAAATTACCATCCCATTAGCTTGACAAGCCTTATCTGCAAAGCCATGGAGAGGATCATAATGGAACTCATAAATAAAGACATAGGGAACTTGCAGACTTTGGATCCAACCCAGTTTGGCTTTGTCAAAGGCAGATCATGCCTTTTAAACTTGGTTGACTGTTTCGAGACAGTCACCAAGGCCATTGATGAGGGAAAGGCAGTCCATACAGCCTACCTTGACCTGGCAAAGGCCTTCGATACAATACCCCACTCAGGTATCATTGAAAAACTCATCAGCTTGAATGTAAACCCATACATCACAAGATAGGTTGCAAACTGGCTAAGTGACAGAACCCACAGGGTCAGAGTTGCTGGAGCCATGTCAGACTCAAAGCCTGTCACAAGTGGTGTCCCACAGGGCTCAGTCCTGAGTCCACTCTTGTTCGGCATCTACTTTTCTGAAGTACAGGCAAACACAGGAGGGTTATGGCTGACAAAGTTTGCAGATGACTGCAAACTGGGCGCCATAGTCGAAAACACATCTGACACAGATATCCTTCAGAAGGGCCTCACAGAAACGGATAGCTGGTGCCAGAGCCATGGCCTAAAGTTAAATGCCAAGAAATGCATAGTCATACCCTTCGGGAAAAACAAGGTTACCCCTAGCTACCATATAGGTGGCAATCCACTGAGCACAGAAGAAGTCATCAGGGATCTGGGGACCCAGGTTGACAGTAGCCTTTCGTTTGACACTCATGTTGCTAAAGTAGTTAGGAAAACCTTCTACATTGCCCACCTGATCATGAAGGGATTCACATCTAGATCAAGGGAGGTCATCGTACCCCTGTACTCATCACTCATTAGACCTATGATTGAGTACAATGCCCCATTCGGAATGTATCTGACCCGACACCTGCAGCAGCTGGAAAGGCCCCAAAAGTTCCTCACCAAAAGGATAAAGGGTCTCAAAATATGTCTTATGCTGCCCGACTGAAAGAACTCCAGCTCTATTCAGTCTCATACCGCTTGCTCAGAGGTGACCTGTGCCTGACATATAAGGCCATGTCAAACCCTGATTTGATGAATATGCTTCACCTCAAAAAATCTAGATCCCTCAGAACCACAAGGGTGGGAGACTTAAACCTTGACACGGTTATTAATAGAACGTGCTGGAGGGACAGATTCATCACCCAGAGACTCCCTATGCTGTGGAACAAAATCCCGGTACATGTGAGGAAGAGCACCTCGCTGGCCTTGTTCAAGAGGAATCTTGACCAATGGATGGGGGATCGCAGATATACCCCAGGGATTACTTCAGTGTCACTGCTTGACAGAGGCACAGCAAAATAATAGGCATAGTTTTATTCAAACTAAAGGGGTGGCGAAAGCCAAATAACTATGGGCTAGGCTTATAAATGCCCTTGGGCAGATAGCCTAGTATGAACCTATGAACCTATGTATCCCTGACTACATATAGATATAACAGTTTTGAATACCATAAGAAACAACTCTTGTTTCTTCCACCATTGTATGATGCTTGGCATCAGACAACTAAGTTAACTAAGGGTAACTGATAATTCTCATCCCGTGGCAAAAAGGGATGAGAATTTGTCTTTGATTGTATTCATATGGTGCTCCTCATGCTAATATGCTTAGCCCTGCTGAATAACAGAAAGCAATACTAATAAGTGTAAGAGAGGACAGTTATTGTTATCAGTTTAACAGGTCTCATGATTTAATGTCATCTTAAGGAATGTTTGACGTAGTACTGTAGTACGACATGGTGAATTGTCATCCACACATAAATGGTGCCTGTGTGATTAAACAGATTGCCCGGCATGTGTCTTTCTTCCTTCAACTGTGTACTTTTTGACAGTTGTAATAAGATTTCTTCTGCATTGTCAGTGGTAAATGCACAGTTCTAGAGACCATGGACTTAAGCAGGAGTTTGACTCTAGCAATTTGTGCTCATTATGAGTGTCTTATCCAAGATGTCTGATGTGTGCAAATCAACTTATTGGAAACATTTACAATGGCAAAGAGAAACCCCAAGTGTTATGCTCCTTTTGAAGGAAGCCATATGCATTTTAACACACTGCTCAAGTTATCCCTTCCCCTTATCCCTTCAACTGCATGCTTTTCAAAACTGTGTTATGATATCATCTGTGGTATCAGTAGTTAATGCACAAATCTAAAGAATGTGAACTTAGATGGGTGTTTGAATATGGCAATGTGTAATGACTGTGATTGACTAAGAAAATAGTGACAGGCAGGACTGGATTACTCAACATTTGTGATGTGGATAATACAACCTAGAGGTAACATTTACATGGCTATGGGATTTTTAGCCCTCAAACTCCCATTTATGGAAGCCATATGCATTCCAACTCACTGCTCGAGATATCTATAGAACAGCAAGCTTTCTGATAAATGTGATACAACTTCTTTCGTGGTGTCCGCAGTTGCTGCACACTTCTAAAGAACATGATAACACCTACACTAAGTGCACACTAAGTGCACATGATATGTATTCAAGAATATTCCTACCACATTGTTTGTGCTTTCTAGTCACTCAGAAAGATTACACTAAGTGTGCATGTAGTGTGCACTTTGTGGTAAGCTTTATGAATCCCTGCAATATTTTATGCTGCAAGAAAATCAGTAGGAAAACTAAAATTAGGAGGAAGAAGATGTGAGTTATGACTGTGTTGTCTGTTCACTCATAGAACAGTGTATACTTAATGTACACTTAGTGTAGGCATTATTGAATCCTGGGGATGAAGTTATATGACTGCTGAATCATACACCAATGCACTGTACGAACACGTACATAAATGCATGGAACTAGCCATACCCAACAGAACCAAGATGCTCTCCTCCAAAAACAGAAGCCAATCTGGTGGTCCCCTGCCATTAATAAACTCTACAACAGAAGGAAGAAAATGTTGCAGAAAAAGGTGAATCCCAAGACTGGAAAAATGTCCTCATTAGCCTCAACAAAAAGTTGAGATCCCTCATCAAAACCTCCAAAGCCAGCTATGAAGGCAGAATTGCAGCAGACACTAAAAACAACCACACAGCCTTCTATAGTTATATCAAGAGTCTCCATGGCAATACCCAGATTTGCTCTGAGTTACTGCACAATGGTCCCTCCTATCCTGGGCCAACAGATATTGCCAACATATTGGCCAACAGATTCAATGCCACCTTTACACCTCTACCCCCCCTAAAGGACCATACCGGAAGAATGACAGGCACCCAGCATTACTGCAGCACAGGTAAAAGCTGCATTGTCCAAGGCCAAGAATACAGCTTCCATGGGACCTGACAATATCCTGGCTGTGTTCTACATGAATTACAAAGTGAACTGGTACCACATCTGTGTTCCCTGTTCACTCAGAGCCTCGCCTCAGGCTTTGTCTCAACTGAATAGTGCACTGCTACAGCCATCCCTCTCTGTAAAGGGGGAGCAATTACAGATCCTGGGAATTATCTTCCCATTAGCCTGATGAGTCTGATATGTAAGGCTATGGAGCACATCATCATGGACCTAATTAACAAGGATATAGGGAATCTCCAAATTCTAGATTCCATGCAGTTTGGTATTGTGAAAGGTAGATCATGCCTCCTCAACCTGGGTGACTTCTTTGAGTCAGTCATCAGAGCTGTGGATGAAGGTAATGCAGTTCATACAGCCTACCTCGATCTGGCCAAGGCCTTTGATACCATTCCTCACTCAGGAATTATTGATAAACTCACCAAACTAGGCATCAACCCCTATATCATTAGGTGGGTTGCAAACTGGCTCACAGATAGACCCCACAGTGTGAAAGTAGTGGACTACAAGTCAGACTACTGACCAGTCACTAGTGGAGTGCCACAGGGATCGGTCCTGGGTCTTCTCCTGTTTGGCATCTACTTCTTAGAAGTACAGGCCAACACAGAGGGACTCTGGCTGACCAAGTTCGCAGATGACTGCAAGCTGGGAGCCATTATTAACTCCCCAAGTGATACAGACATCCTACAGAAAGGCCTCACTGAGACCAATGACTGGCATCGAAACCATGGCCTTAAGCTTAATGCTAAAAATGCATCATCATCCCCTTTGGGAAAAACTCAGTTCCCACTAATTACCAAATTGACGGAAGCCCACTGAACATTGAAGGCATTATAAGAGATCTGGGGGACACAGGTTAACAGCAACCTCTCCTTTGACCACCACATTTCCACTGTGGTCAGAAAGTACTTTTCTGTGGCACATCTCATTACCAAAGGATTTGCATCCAGGAAGAAAGAGGTCATCATTTCTGTCTGCTCTTCCCTCATTAGACCAATCATAGAGTATAATGCCCCATTTGGCATGTACCTCACTAGACACCTGCAACAGCAGGAGTGGCCACAAAAGTACCTTACGAAGAGGATCCTGTGCCTTAAACACATGTCCTACATGGACAGACTCAAAAAACTTCAGCTATTCTCTGTCTCATATCGTCTACTAAGAGGCGATCTCTGCTTGACTTACAAAGCCATGTCTGAGTTAGCTCTGTTAGAAATGCTACATCTAAAGAAATCCCAATCCCTCCACACCACACAGTCCAGAGACCTCAACCTCATTACCACGATCGACAGAACATGCTGGAGGGACAGATTCATAACCCAGAAACTGCCCATGCTCTGGAACAAACTTCCCATACATGTCAAGCAGAGCACCTCACTGGCCCTCTTCAAGAGAAATCTTGATGAGTGGATGGAAAATAGAAAGTTCACCGTGGGGGATCACTCCAGTGGCTCTACTTGATAGAGGCACTGGGAACTAACGTTGGGCTGCACAACGCCAGGGCACTTCTATGGGTTAGGCTTGTAAAGGCTCCAAGACCATTAGCCTAGTACAAACTTATGAACCTATGAACCTATAGGTAGGTGTTTGAGTCCATCAAAGTGTAAGTGAATGCTAATAGTCAGGGGTGTGTTACCCAAGAGATGTGATGTTAAGCATTCTACTTAGGGGTTACATTATCACAGGTAAAGGGTTTTATTGTTTTCCATTTTTAAGGACCCTATATGCATTCAAACACCCTGCTCAAAATATCACTTGCAATGTTTGCTTTCTAACCACTGTTATATGACTTTTTCTGTAGTACTAGCAGTTAGTGCACTGGTCTAGAGAAGGTAGTATCAGGCATGGCTGGGTTGAAACTAGCAGAGTGCAACTACTATGGCATATATTGTCAAATGTTAACAGGCACAACTGGGTTACGTCACAGATGTGTACAATTCCACTTAGTGGTAACACTTGCAAATGGAGAAGGTTATGATCACACAGGTATTGTACTCTCTTTTGAAGGAAGCCATATATATACAACACACTGCTCAAGTTGACATTTCAGCTGTGTGCTTTTTGATATCTGTGGTATGTGTTATCCTGTGGCATTATGTGATAGTAAAGAAATGCAGAGACTGTGACTTACATGGAGAGGTGTTCAAATATGGCAGTGTGTACCGAGTATGAGTGTGACCAAAATCAACTAGTAACAGGAAGAATTGCTTTACTTCCCAAATATGATTGCATATAGTTTTACATAGGGGTTACATTTGCACAGGGAGAGGGTAATGATCCCTCAAGTGTTGTACTACTTTTTGACATTCCAACACACTGCTTAAGTTATCCCTTTAGCTGTGTACTATCTGACACCTGTAATGGAAGTTCTTGTGTGGAGTCATCAGTGCAGAGGTCTAGAGAATGTTGACTTAGATAGGCAGATGTTCAAATCTAGTATGGTATAACTAGTATTACTGTTACTCAAAAATCAAGTGGTAACAGACTAAAAGGGCTTTCTCAACAGATGTTAATGCATACACTGCTACGTAGTGGTATCCTTTTCACAGGTGCATGGTTTGAAACCCCTGGTGACACATTCCCTTTTAAGGCAGTCCATATGCCTTCAGCCACATTATTCAGGTCATGAATTTAAGTGTGCTCCTTCTAAACTGTGGTTTGACTTCTGCTGTTGCATCAGCAGCAACTTCACAGATCTACAGACTGTGAGATATACAGATGTGTGTTCACATCCAACATTGTTTGTCTTGTAAGAGTGAGTAAAAAAAGATAAAAAAAAGATATTGGCGATATGTTGTAATGGCTTACTTGGATGCTATGTCTAATATTTCATTGCAGTTTGATGGGTGGGTAACCTTCATCCCCTAATTTCCAAACTTTCTTGTGATCATGCCTAGTTTAACAATGTATGTTTTGATTTTTCCTTTGCACAACTGTTAGCTCAAGGCAGCATTAGTAATCAATGCTGAGGAGTACTAGATATAATTTCTTGTCCTTTGGCAAAAACAGCTGAGAATTTGCTTTTGGTCACATGCCTTGTTGACTGTCATACAATGAAGATAAGAGATGATGGGTGAAGGACAACAACAGTATTATAGTCCTGTATACAAATTTTTAATCTCAAGTCTCACAGATTCCACAGTTTACCGTAACCCTGGTGTGATGTTACAGCTGTCTATGAGGTTTATTGAGTGCAGTGATCCAAAATGTACTGTTCCCTAATGTACAGTCCTCAGTTCAGTATTAATTGTCCAATAATGTTGCCAACACGCCCTTCACATGTGTTTTTTTCTCAATAGTATAGTACAAGCTTTTTTGTGTGGCAGCATTAGCTAATACATGTCATGTGATTGTGACTTACACAGACAGGCTATCCAGTCCCATCTGATATACACGGAAGCAGTGTATTGTTGCTACACAATAGTGACTTAATGCAGATGTGTGATGTGATAATTTCTCCTTAGATACAGCCCTCTCATAAGTGCTCTTGTGCTCACTTTTAACAATGGCATATTCATTCACAGACAAGCTTGATGATGAATTTTCTCCATATGGGTGTTTTCAGGCATAAGAGCTGCATGGCATTTTAATGGCAGGTCCTACCACTCACATGTTCATACATCTCACCTGTCATGATTTCCATCGATGCAGCAATTAACGCAGCATTATAATTTATTTGCTGTTCCACCTGACATTGATAGCTCTGTGGCATATCCTTGAGGACCTCAGTCAGTAATAGGTTCATAGGTTCATGGGTGTGTACTGGGCCAATAGCCCTGGAACCTTTACAAGCCTAGCCCATAGAAGTGCCCTGGCATCATGCCACCGTAGTTCCCAGTGCCTCTATCAAGTAGACCCCCTGGAGTGATCACCGGGATGAACTTTCTATTTTCCATCCACTCATAAAGATTTCTCTTGAAAAGGGCCAGTGAGGTGCTCTGCTTGACAAGTATGGGAAGTCCATTCCAGAGCATGGGCAGTCTCTCGGTTATGAACCTGTCCCTCCAGCATGTTCTGTTGATTGTGGTAATGAAGTTCCCTGGAATGTGTGGTGTGGAGGGATTGGGATTTCTTTAGGTGTAACATTTCAAACAGGGCTGGGTCAGACATGGCTTCGTAAGTCAAGCAGAGCTCGCCTCTTAATATATGATATGAGACAGAGAAAGCTAGAGTTTTTTTAGTCTGTCCATGTAGGGCATGTGTTTAAGGCCTAGGATCCTCTTCATGAGGTACTTTTGTGGCCTTTCCAGCTGTTGCAGGTGTTTATTGAGGTACATGCCAAATGGGGCATTATACTCGATGACTAGTCTAATGAGGGAGGAGTAGACAGAGATGATGGCCTCTTTCTTCCTGGATGCAAAACCCTTGGTAATGAGATGTGCTACATAGAAGGACTTTCTGACCACAGTAGCAATGTGGTGGTTGAAGGAGAGGTTTCTGTCAACCTGTGTCCCCAGATCTCTTAGAACACCTTCAGTGTTCAGAGGGCTACCATCAATGTAGTAATTAGTAGGAACTGAGTTTTCTTGATGTTCACAAAATGCATGCCATTGCCACAGCTTTTACTGTATGCAAATTCTCAGCTTCTAGTAACATTATGTACACCTTTTCCATAATTTTGTGCATTTTCTTGTACGTTTGTCTGTGTTTGTCCATTATTCCTGCATTGTGAGTTTGGGAGATGTACTTATGTGGAGCTCAAAAAATCTTACATGCCCGAATATTTCCAATCTTTTTTTTTTTTACCTTGAACATTTAACGACTTTTTGTTGATGAGGATGGCAATGCTAGTTATGTTCAGAATGTTCATGAATACATTCAGTGCAATGTGCAACAGTATCAGCTTTTATTGTCCAGTTGTTGCTAAGCTTTCTCTTGCACATGTACATGTCACGTACCTATCTGATGTTGTTAATTGCACACACACATACACACACACACACACACACACACACACACACACACACACACACACACGCATACACACATAGGATGCACACTTCCTTACCATGACTCAGCACAAATCTCGGCTGTGGACTCAAGGTGAGGATGCTCATTATGTTTTATGGCTTAGTTTCTTGCATATTTGACTAGCAATGCTGCACATTATGCTGAAGGGAACAATCCTATTAGCTTCAGTGTGAGGTATATGTGCTATTAATGAATCCCTAGGGCTGTCTTTTCTCTGCATTCAGCTTTCAAGGAGGAAGCCTTGAAAAAGGCTCTACAGAGCGGGAAGTGCAGTACAATAAATGACCTGTTACACTGAGGATTGAGTCTGCCTTTTGTTTTTCATGTTCCTATTGATTTGTTTACCTTGTGTGGCTTTTAGCTACTCATTACTTTTTCTTTGGATGAGCCTACCACCCACAGGAGCCTGGGCACACAGTTTTCCAGAGTGCCCTCACTGAGATTTTACCCTGACCACTGGCTAATACCTTCCACCACCCCCAGACAATGGACTGAGCCACTGGGAACGTGGCTTCTCCCTAGGGAAGCCTGGGCCTGACCACACTTGGAGGCAAACCACCATCTGGAGCCTTTTTCAAGGCTTCATAGGTTGAGTCAGACGTACAGGACCCATCACCACAGCCTTTTTAAAGGCTCAACCAGGCAATTGTCAAGGCTAACCACAGCCTTTTTGAAGGTTACCGTACTCTCCAGCAGAGAGCACACCAGCATGGAGCCATTTTGTGGTCTTTACAAAAGGTCGCACAGCCTTTCTCAAGGCTACTATGATTGTATTATCCACAGTCTTTCTCAAGGCTACTACAATTAGATTATCCAGAGCCCTCCCTGAGGCCACTACAGGGGGCACCTCTTAGGAGCCTTTTTCAAGGCTGTACTGCAGTTCCCGCTCTGTAGAGCCTTTTTCAAGGCTTCCTCCAGGGAGGACTCCTCCTAGCTGCATTACAGGAGTAATCTTGTTGGCATTTTTCCTCCTCTCACCAGGAGATCTTTACCCCACTCCCCGCAGACTACCTTACTTGGCTTTGGATTCAGCTTTCAGAGATATCTGCCAGCATGTTTTGTTTGGTCTAATGTGGTCAAAAATCTTGGCTTCCTCAATCTTTCTATGAGTTCATTAACTCTAAGCATTGAGTATCTACCACATTTTGAAATATTGTTCAGTTCCCTAAAATTATTACAGGACCTAATAATCTTAACAGGCTTTGGTAATAAAATTAAGAGATGATTCTACTTGCTTTATGGCTACTCTTTGTCCCCCATTTTAAGCATTTTTCATATTTCCTCTTGAATAACCTTTTCTTTTTCTGTGATGTTCGGTAAGGTTCCTAGTTAACTTTTTCTCCTTGAATAGTCTCAATATGCTATTGAATCAGTCAAGCATGTCTGCCCCAAATTGTTCTGAAAATACTACTTTGTTTCCTAAAAGAAATGTTCTTACTTCCTTTTTCTGGTTTAGTGTATCATCTACCTGTTGTGCAGGTACAATGCTCAGCTTTCTTTCTACAGCACAACCTCTAGTTCTGTTCTCAGACTTATTACAGAGGTTTGTGCTTACTTCCATGACTTAAGGACATTACTATGGTATATTTTTCATCTTTTCTTATCAGGCTCTTTAATTCTGTAGTTTACATATTTTAGTTTTTCTACTATTGCAAATGAAAACTATCATTTAACCAAAAATGTGTTTTCTGTTGAATGGATCAAAATTAACACTTTATATTTCAATTTGAATTCTCAGGTCCTTGTGTTTCTACTACACAACCTGTTGTGTAACTTGGGCTCTATTCATGTGTTCTTGTATGATGAGTCCAGTATTTTATGTCAATTTTAAACTCTGTATTCTTCTGTTCTCAAGTCTCTTTGGCACTCAAGTCATCTGGCACAGATGATTTCATCTTTCATTATTTTTGGCTAAGAAAATCTTGAAAGGATCCTGTGGAACATGAAGAATATTAGGCAAGAAATCACAGGAACCCTAAGCTACCTTACCATATACACGTTTAAACAAACACACTTAGATGTTATCACCATACTTTAAAAGCATTCAGTTTTCAAACTGAATAGGACCCTAATGATAACAGTATGTCTATACATACAGCCATCAAAACTAGACTTAAAGTTATACAAAACAGAACTTTGCTTGACCTATAGTTTTTAATTTTTTTCATTGGCTGGGAGCTCATTCAGTTAGGAACCAGTCCTACTAGTGAGTCTTCTTTATGTGTTGGTGCAGATTTAGTTCTCTATTATGGTTATTTATAGCACAATTGTTTTTTTGAAAAAAATAGGAGGGCAGATATGATAGGGTCTTTCGTGCCTTGAAAAGTGTGATATAGGTAACGTTACTGCAGCTATTAGGCTACTGATTTTAAGGAAACCTATGCTAATCTATCAGGATAGTTGAGGAATTTATGGCCTTTAATTGTTTTAGGTTAAAATTATTGGGGGGAGGCTTTTCCAGCTGAGGAATTTGTTTCACTTTGTACTGGCATTGTATTTGATGACATATATGAAGAGAGAATACAGTGGTAGGATGACTGGAAATTACTTAACTCTTCTCCCAATATTAAGTTTTTCCCAGCAGAGGAAATAATATTTTTATTGATGTTTTACCTTTCCTGTCTACATTAATTCAATGATAACATTACGGAAATGTCACTGAAGCAACATTTCATTCAGTAACTACAGCACAAGGTGTATTGTGTGAAGCAATAGTGTTCATCTTCTTTGTAAAATGTATTTCTGACAGTTTACCACAAGATGGCAGAGTCGATCCACTCTTGAAACTAGAAACAGCAGATGCTTTGAATTCACTCAACAGACATATGTTTGTTAAAATTCAATTAATGTGCTGTTTTTATTAAGACACAGGGGAGTGTGAGAGATTCAGGTAGAGTTAGAAAGAAACAAAATCCATTCTGTGTAGTCACAGATCTATATTCACAGCAGGTGGCAAAAGCAGATGAATTATTTTCTTTGTTCATCATGTACGAGAGCAGCTCTGGTGGTCTGACAGAATAGAATATTAGGTGCCCTTTTGACACTGTTTTAGTGATATACTTAATTGAAAATGACTTCAATCAGAAACCAAAGAGCTGGAGGCACATAAATATATAGGCAAGCTATGTGTAATGCTTCTCCATCTCTAAGCTAAGAAACAGAGAGCATTAAAACTGTAATTAACATTTTTAACATTTGATAGAAAAAAGCACTTTTACAAAATATTAGTAGATATGTTTCTTTTTTAATATCCTGAGTTTACTTTCTATATTTTATTTATACATATGTGTTTTGCCAGAATGTAGCTTAGAATTACATTTCTGCATTTAGATGAGATGTGGTAGCATTACATATGCAGAGGCCTTTCTTATTTATTATTAGTAACATACAAGCAGAAATGATGCACTGTGTTATGACAGTTTTCTTGCAGTAGGATAATAAAAAAAGTGTTTTTTCCCTTTTTCCTGCTTTTTCTTTCCCCTCAGAAGTTATCCGGATTAAATACATACATGTACATAATATGTAAACAACATGCCCTATGTGGCTAGATTAAAAGCCCTATTCCTTTCTCTCCTACTGACTATTAAGGGGTAACCTATGGCTGACTTACAAGGCACTCACAAATCCAGCCGTGATGGAGCTGCTACACATCTACAAGTCAAACAGCATGAGGGTCATTAGGGATATAAACTTAGTTAGCGACTCAAACAAAAACATGATAGAGAGATAGATATGTGTCTCAGAGATTGCCCCTTGTTTTGAAACATAATTCCTATTCAAATTAAGCAGAGACCTTCCCTGGCCCTCTTCAACTGCAGTTGCATCAAAGGATGGGGAATTATAAATTTGCACCTTTGGTAGTCCTATGTCCATTATGAACAGGGACAATATGTAAGATTCTCAATGCATAGGCACAAATCCATGCCATCCTCTTGCTCTTAGGGGCTATATATTGGGTAAAATCGGATTATAGTGACTAGGCTTGTAAGGGTTCGTAAGCAATTAGCCTAGTACTCTCCTTTGAACCTTTGAACATGTTAAAATGTGTTACACAATGAAAAGGTAACATGAAGCATATTTTCTGTCTGTTTCTAACATGCTAATAAGAATGTGAAACAAATATAACTTTTTTCTGAGTCGCGTACATCAGTCTGAGAGTGTGTATATGCACATGCACGTGTGTGTACACATGCTAATCTCTGTGCTTGCATGTGTTCATGTGAGAGTACCTCATATAGCTGACTTATTTCTTATCAAATGCATTTTGTGATGGGTAAACTTGTTGAACAGAATGCATTTAGAAATGAATGACATTTTTTTATGAGATTGCTGTATATCAAAAAGGAATTTTCCCCATTTTTTGATATTATATGATCTTGGAGTTGGTATATTTAAGATAGTAAGGTTGAAGGTTCACAGTTTCAAACATGGTGGGGGGCATAGGGGCTTGAGCCCCTGCAATAACATTTCTTTTAATGTTTCTTTTGTTTTCAGTGTGTTCACTGTTTGCTTTTTTTTTTTTTTTTTTTTTTTTCAGCGGGACTGACTTTAGTGTGCTTGTGTTTCAGTACTATGTCATGTACTTGTTCATACATATGTATAATCAAGCTGTATGATATAAGTTACTTAACTGGTGACCAACTTATTGAAGTCCTTTTTTATGAACCCACAAAACTAATGGACAATTTTTTTGCATTTAATCTTAATATTGAATAAATGACGTATCCAAGATTGGGAAGGGAGTATGGCACGGCTGTATATTGTTCCCCTACTTATTCAGTCTGTACCCTGACTATGTCATTTGAAATGATGGGTTAGACGAATCAGACGCTGGAATGAAAATTGCTGGAGAAATGTTAACAACCTCAGATATGCAGATAATATCATTCTGATGGCGGAAAGTGAGGAAGAGTTGATAAAGGTGAAAGCAGAAATTCAAAAGCAGGCTTGTTGCTCAACACAAAACAATACAAAAATGATGTCATCTACCTAATCAATTCTTTGCAAACAGATATGGAAGAAGGGGACACAGGGACAGATTTTATGTTCCTGGCTGCAAATATTTCTGCAGATGATGGGAAATATTTCTGCAGATGATGGCAAATATTTCTGCAGATGATGGCAAATATTTCTGCAGATGATGACGCAGTCGTGAAATTAAAAAACATTTGCTTTTTTGAAATTTTGCATAAAATTGTTTTATTGCAATCAAATAACATCACACTACCATAAACAATAAAGCAACTATTAAACAACAGCATATGAAGTAGTAAAAATCCAACAAACATCAAACTATATACAGCACAAGTACTATAATATACAAATATCCTTGGTATCTTGGCAGGAGAATGAGATTTACTTCAGTCCATTATTATGAGCATAAAAGTCTTTTTTAAAAGGTCTGGGAAAGATTACACTGGTAGCAGATCCACCAGACAGACAAACTAATCACTGATCAATGAGTCCAATATATAGGTTCATAGGTTCATAGGTAGGTACTAGGCTATCTGCCTGGGCATTTATAAGCCTAGCCAGAGTGTGTCGGCTTTCGCCGCCACATTGATTAATTAACTGATCCTCTGTCAAGCAGAGCCAATGAAGTGATCCCAGGGGTGTATTTTCTGTTACCCATCCACTCGTCAAGCTTTCTCTTGAAGAGTGTTAGTGAGGGGCTCTGCCTGATGTAATTTGGAATATTGTTCCAAAGCATGGGGAGTCTCTGTGACAGGAATCTATCCCTCCAACATGTTCTATTTATTGTTGTGGTGAGGTTTAGCTCACTAGAGCACATGGCTCGCAGTGACTTGGATTTCTTTAGGTGGAGCATGTCCATCAATTCTGAGTTGGACATGGCTTTGTAAGTCAGGCAGAGATCACCTCTGAGTAAGTGATATGCCACTGAGTACAGCCGGAGTTTTTCCAGTCGGGCTGCATAGGACATATGTTTGAGACCAGTAATCCTCTTGGTGAGGTACTTTTGTGGTCTTTCCAGCTGTTGGAAGTGTCTTTTGAGGTACATCCCAAATGGGGGATTGTACTCTATGATGGGTCTAATGAGTGACGAGTAGAGGGGCACTATAACCTCTTTATTTCTAGATGTGAACCCTTTAGTAATTAGATGGGCCACATAGAAGGATTTCCTAACTACTTTGGCAATATGATTGTCAAAGGAGAGATTACTATCTACCTGGGTCCCCAGATCTCTTATTGCCTCTTCTGTATTAAGGGGGCTGCCACCTATGTGGTAATTCATGGATGTTTTGTTTTTCCCAAACAGGATGACTATGCATTTTTTGGCATTTAGCTTGAGGCCATGACTTTGACACCAGGTGTTCGTCTCAGGCCCTTTTGGAGGATGTCCATGTCAGCCGGAGAGTCAGTTATGGCTCCCAGTTTGCAGTCATCGGTGAACTTGGTTAGCCATAGTCCTCCTGTGTTTGTCTGTACTTCTGAGAAGTATATGCCGGACAGTAGTGGTCCTAGGACCGAGCCTTGCGGGACACCACTTGTGACTGGTTTAGAGTCAGACCTGGAGCCTGCTATTCTTACCGTGTGAGTTCTGTCTGTAAGCCAGTTGGCAACCCATCTCATGACATAGGGGTTTATGTTCAGGCTGGTGAGTTTTTCTGTAATACCCGAGTAGGGAATGGTGTCGAAAGCCTTGGCAAGGTCAAGGTTGGCTGTGTGAACCACCTTTCCCTTGTCTATAGCCTTGGTGACTGTCAAAGAAGTCAACCAGGTTTAGTAGGCATGATCGGCCCTTAAAAAAGCCAAAGTGGGTCAGGTCAAGTGTTTGTAGGTTCCCATTGTCTTTGTTAATGAGTTCCATGATGATGCACTCCATAGCCTTGCAGACCAGGCTAGTCAGGCTTATGGGGCGATAGTTACCAGGGTCAGTTGTGGCCCCTCCTTTGTGGAGAGGAATAACCGTTGCTGTTTGCCATTCTATGGGCACATAGCCTGTGGAGAGGCTGAGGCTGAACAGCATGTTTAGATGGGGGGTTAGTTTTTATTTATTTATTTTATTTATTTGCAGTTGGTTTACCAGGATAGTCCATTGGGCCAAAAGAACCCGTTTTCAATGGAGTCCTGGGGAGAAAAGCTAAAGCACATAAAAACTGAGTTACATACACAAGATAGCTAACTATTATTAAATTATACAAGTAGTGGGTAAAACATTTAGTTCAAAAGTCAAGAAGTATTCAAAAATACAATAAATGAATATTAATGTGATGTACGTGAGCTGAGACAATAAGGTGATAACATAGCAGAGTTGTGTTGGAGAAGGAGCACAACATTACATTACAGTGTAATTATTCAGAAGGAAACAAGCTTTGTTAGGTAAAGTTGAGCCTCAATGCATACAGGAGGTAGGATGACATATATTTATGAGGGGTGGGAGCAAGAACAATCCCATTGGGACCTAAGATGTGAATGAAGAGATTTTTGAATAGGTAGTGATTAGAGGTGGTACGGATGGATGGTGGGAGTGAGTTCCAGAGACGGGAAAGGTTAGATGATAATAAGTGTTTACCTGGGGGGTGAGATGGTTTATGGACTTCTAGTAGGTTTTGATTGTTGGACCTTAAGACTCTATTTGGAAGGTGCATTTTGAAGGCAGAAGACAGAGAGGGACAAAGAGAGGGGTTGAAAATGAGCTTATGAGCTAAAGTCAGCTGTATATAGTTAAGATGATTAGGTAGTTCGAGCCAATTTAGTTTTTGGAGAGAGGAACAGTGGTGGGTGGAGGACCTATGGCTATTAGCGAATTTGGCAATTTTGTTATAACAGGAGGAAAGCTGGCTTTTTAGAGAGGACTGAAGATTAGTCAGTAATGGAGCATCGTAGAGAAGAGAGGGAATGAGAAAGGAGGAAGCGAGAGTGGTTTTGGAGGAACTAGTAAGATACTGATTTTGACGGTGGAGCATATCTAGTTTTTGATGAGTTTTCTTAATATTTAGTTGTAGATGGGAGTTGAATTTAAGTTGATTGTCAATTAGAACACCTAGTAGCTTGGTTTCAGATACCAGTTCCAAGGGTGAGTTGTTTTGGCTGGTAATTGAGAAAGAGTTTGTGTCAAAAGAAGTAGATTTGGAGGGGGTAAATACTACATGTTCTGTAGTTCTTGCAAGACACAGCCTGGGACACCATGTGGTCCCATTGACACTGTGTTTTTGGCTTTTGAAAGGGCTGTTTTCACCTGTGTGTCTGTGATTTTTTTGGACACTACACTTTTCCGGTATTGTTGTGGGCCCTTTTGGAGGTGAGAGGGGGTAAAGTTTGCACTGAATCTATCTGCCAGGATGTTGGCAATATCAGTAGGTTCAGTATATTTGTGCTATTTTGCACTAGTTCAGTGCATATCTGCGAGTTGCCACCTAGATTGTTAACATAGCTAAAAAAGGCTTTGTGGTTATCTTTTGAATCCTTGGCTATTTTTCTTTCTATGTTAGCCTTGGATGATTTAATGAGGGACCACAGTTTCTTACAGATACTGATCAGGGATGTCTTTCCTTCTTGGGATTTGCTTTATTTCTGAACTAGTTTCCTCCTTCTATTGTATAGCCTGTGTATTGCACGGGTCCAGCAAACTGGTTTCCTTCTCTTAGAGGAGGGAGTCTTGGTTTTGCTAGGGATGGCACGATCCATGCATCCTTGTAGGTGCTCATAGAGTGAATTTGTAAAGGTTTCTGCATCTTGGGCAGCATTATCCTTTAGCGAGGGGGCTGTGAAACTTACCACCTCTGTCTTATGTAAGGTGAAGTTTGCTTTAAAAAAGTCTTTTTACTGTGGTTTCCTTAGTTGGGGGTGGTGGTGGGGTGTGGACATCCAGACTGATTAGTTTATGGTCTGATCTAACCAGTGATGGGTTGACCTCCGGTGTGGAACACCTCTCGCCCATGTTGGTGATGATCAGGTCCAATATGTTTTCACCTCTGGTAGGGGAGTTTACCAGCTGATCCAGGGCATTTGAGTTGATGAATTCCAGGAAGCTCTGGGCCTGGGAATTTGTACTCAAGTAGTTTTCCCAGTGAATGGTAGAGTAATTGAAATCGCCCAATATCAGGGTGTTTGGTAGGACCTTTATGTTTTCCAGTGTTTCCAGAAAGGTGGAGTGGTGTTCCTGGGTGATAGAGGGTGATCTGTAGCAGGCCACAATTTGCAATGCAGATTTGCCCAATGTTAGTTGCACATGGATGATCTCAGAGGTGGTATGCTGCACCACTAACCTGGAGGTGTAAATATCCTTGATGAATATGGATACACCCCCTCCTTTTGTGTTTTGGTCCATGTTCTGTGGCCAAAACATGTGGTATGAGTTGTAGTAGTGTTGGGTTGGTCTCTGGAGCCTTGAACCAGGTTTCAGTTACTGCACAAATGTCAACGTTCTCCATACTGAGGAGTACTTCGAGTGCGTGCATTTTGAGATTTAAACTCCTGGTGTTGAGTAGCATCACCCTCAGTTTTTTGTTAATTGTGCTGTTTACAGATGTGGGTTTGACTTTTGAGCCTTGCCTAAAATAGGCACTATGGGGGCAGCAAGAGCCTTGGCCAGTATTCAAAAGCCTAGGGGTGACAGGTGCAAGCCATCTCTTGCGAAGCAATGAGGCTTGTTGAGTATGTCGTCCTAGGCTGACAGACACTGGATCCCCTTTGAATGACACCTGAAGCTTAGCCAGTTGTTGAAATTGATCATTTTCTTCTTTATACTAAGGCATCATTCTTGGCGAGGATGCTACTCAGAGTCCGGGTCATACCAGCCTGGGCTACACGATCAGAGAGCTCTTCCATGTCTCTTTTCATGTAGTCCAGGGAGGTACATCTCAGGTCATTCACACCAACATGAACAATGACAGAGTCATATCTGTACTTGTTTGTGTTATGTGGTGGATTCTGGCTCCCGACAGGCAGCTAACAGTAACCTTCTGCTTGTCCAGCCTAGTGAGTAGGACGTCAGTGTGCCTGACTATAGAGTCACCTATTACTAGTGTGTTAGGTATGTTATTTCACCTTAAGGGCTGTGATTGTGCGGGACACTGATTTTGTGTTTTATGTGTTGTCTGGTTTGTGATGGGAAGTGCAGGTTGTTTGGGTGTCTACTTCGGAGGTCTCTGATGCTTTTGCAGGTTTTTATTTAGAGCCTCCGAGTATGATTTTGTGTATTTATGTGTATTTTTTGCCAGTGCTGTTTTAGTAGGTCTGTGTGCAGCTAGAGTTGTGGTGCAAGTGTTAACCTTCTCCTCTTGACTGTCTGTTCCAGTTTTGGGTGGGGACAGCTTAGTTTCCAGTTTGGCTGTATAATTGCGTCTCTCGCCTATGTTAGTGTTTT
Organism: Protopterus annectens; assembly: GCF_019279795.1. Classification (NCBI taxonomy): domain Eukaryota; kingdom Metazoa; phylum Chordata; order Ceratodontiformes; family Protopteridae; genus Protopterus; species Protopterus annectens. The sequence goes on from NC_056733.1 coordinate 1,927,037,365, forward strand.
GTGGTAGGAGGAGAGGGTTGTCTGTGTACATGAGGCATTTGTAACATTGTCTCAGGATACACAGATTCACCAGCTGAACTGGAGAGTGCACCTGAAGTTGCCCTTTGGTCATTCCTGAATAGTAGGGTGAGCTGCTTAGTCACTTGGTTGGTGAAGGGTAAATAAAGAACCTTGCCCTTCTGGGCAAACAGTGTCAGGGTATATTAGTGCTTGCTATTAGGTCTGAGCAAGTGCTGGGCTGTAAGATGCTTTTTGAGTGCTTAGGTTGAGAGTTAGACTAGTTTCAAGTGAAAAATTGAAGAGGAGACTTAGTGGAGCCGGGAATAATTTAACAGTAGCTAACCGGCACTGCCCGGTGCGCAAAACCGTGCAAATGCAGTTTTTATAGTAGGGAAATGAAAGAGATAGAAATTAGCCCCAAATGGCCAATAAACTACTAACTTCTGGGCTGGAACCACTCCTCCAGGGACAGATAGGTTGCTCAAAGCTCCTCTCTCTCAGAGGTGAACAGAGAAACTTCCTTCTATCCAAGTAAGGTATGGGCAACTCAGAAACTAGTATCACAGCCCTGAATTCAGCACTAGCCTGAAAACTGGACTTTACTCGCTTAGAAAGGCAGGAAACAAGGAATTCTTTTGTTTTCTTTTTGTTTTTTTTTTTTTTTTTGAAAAGATAAGGCAAAAACAGTAAAAATTACACTTAAAACAGCTTTAAACGACTACAAACAATCAGAAAAGGCTATCGCACTTTAGTGTGTAGCCTACAACAGTTAAAAAATTATTTAAACAAAAAACAACTTTTTAAAAGTGCTGGCAGTCAAATAAGTACAATATGTGAAAAAAAACAAACTTTTAACTCACAATAAATACTGGAAAATCTGCATTTAGGCGGAAAACAGTTAAGTACAGCAAGAAAGTACAGAAAACTGATACTTAATCACTCCAAAGTCTTTCTTCTAAGCAAGAAGGCTTGTATCAGTTTAAGGCTTTCTAGTGCTATCCAGTAGGTTAGTTACAGGAAAGATGGGAAACAAGCGCAGATGTGGTATTTTAAACCAGAAAGTTGAAAGAGATGGACAAACTGTCCAAATGGTCAATAAACTACAATTTCTGGGCCAGGAACCACTCCTCTTGTGGTAGATAGGCTACCTAATGCTTACCACTCCCACTGATAAGCTAGAAGGCTTCCCTCCAACACAGAAAGGCTTGGGGGGCTCAGAAGCTTACAAAGAGTCCTGGAATACAGCAAATCTGTAGCTGGACTAGACTAGTTACAGGAAAGGTGGGGAACAAGTACAAACGTAAGCTTTTAAGCCAGCAAGTTGAAAGAAATGGAAAACTGCCCAAACGGCCAAATAAACTACAATTTCTGGGCCAAAACTCACTCTTTCCATGGAGGATAGGCTACCTAGTGCTTACCATTTCCACTGATAAGCTAGAAGGCTTTCCTCCAACACAGAAAGGCTTGGGGGGTCAGAAGCTTACTAACAATCCTGGATACAGCAACTGTGTAACTGGACTAGGCTAGTTATAGGAAAGGCGGGAAACAGGCACAAGTGCGGCTTTCAAACCAGCAAGTTGAAAGAGATGGAAAAAAACTGCTCAAACAGCCAATAGCTACAATTTCTGGGACAGGGACCACTCCTCTTGTGGTAGATAGGCTACCTGATGCTTACCACTCCCACTGATAAGCTAGAAGGCTTCTCTCCAACACAGAAGGGCTTGGGGAGCTCAGAAGCTTACCAACAGTCCTGGATACAGCAAATCTGTACCTGGATTACACTAGTTATAGGAAAGGCGGGGACCAAACTCAAAACGGGCTTTTAACCAGAAAGTAGAAAGAGATGGAAAAACTTCCCAAACGGCCAATGAACTACAATTTCAGGGCCAAAACCCACTCTTCCCATGGTAGATAGGCTACCTAGTGCTTACCACTCCCACTGATAAGCTAGAAGGCTTCCCTCCAACACAGAAAGGATTGGCGGGGGGGGGTGGGCTCAGAAGCTTACCAACAGTCCTGGATACAGCAAGTCTGTGACTGGAGTTGACTAGTTACAGGAAAGGCAGGAAACAAGTTTAGAATTTTTTTTGTTACAGAAAAGCAGCTAAAACAGCAGTAAATAAAATTCAAATTGTAGTGCAGGCCAGCACACTCGAGCGTGTAGCAACACTACAGCTAATACAGTTCAAATAAGTGCAAATAAATTAACAAATGACTAAAAAACAAGTGCAGAAGGCAGTAAATTAGAAGGCTACTAACACGCAGTAATAAGTGCAGAGTAAGAGTGACTGAACAGATAACAGCATGCAGAAGAGCAACTGAGACAGTTACAGTAAGAGCAGCTGAATAAAATATATATATATATTTTTGGGGGGCAGAGCAGGATTAAGAGGCTACAGGGGTTCTCCTTCCCAAATGCTCTCTTTGTACACAGTAGGAGTGCCTGAAATCAGAATATGATCTCACACTGCACTCAGTTGAGTGAGCAAATGAGATGGGCCCAGAAGTAGTATCCAAATACAAATCTACAAGAGGGGCAGGCAGTTTCAAAGCCACCAACATAGAGACAGCCACAACTTCAGTTGAGTTAATATTCAGTGAAAAACACAAATAAATAAATTAAATACAATACTATATGCAAAAGAGCAGATAAAAGTGTACTTAAATTCACTTATACGTCCATCTGATTTCAGATAGATGTTAGATGGCCAAAGCTCTGATATTAAGCAGAGATAACTCAAAATGTACCGCTTACATAAGGCAAGACAGGATGTCAGCGATGAGCTGAAACTACCCCCCACTGCTATCAATGGCTATGCAGAAATTCTAAAAAGTACTCTGTATAGAGACTGCCACAACTTAAGTTGAGTTAATATTCAGTGACAAACACAAATAAATAAATTAAATACAGTACTATATTCAAAAGAGCAGATAAAAGTGTACTTAAATTCACTTTAAGCAAAGTGACATAAATGTTTTTGCAAATCTGTCTTCGACAGAAGGTTATCACTTTTCCAATGGTATGCTGTATATAATCTAATAACTGTTGACAAGGAATGAAAAAATGGCCTATTTCAGCTCTCAGTCTCACAAATTAACATTAATCCATTATTATCCAATTCAGAGGCTTAAACTGATATCTCTCTTCTGTAACCCTCTGAAACAAACAAGAAGCATGTAGCCAAACATTAAAAACTTTAGAGCTGTAATAATTCTATCTTGCCTCACCAAAATCCTTAAAAATGAATTAAAATCACTCATAGCAAGCACTAATTAACCATAGCACTACACCCCCCCTATACTGTCCAGAAGGACAAGGCTCTCTATTCGTCCCTACCAGTCAATCAGTAAAACAGCTCACTTTATCTATTCAGGCATGTCCAAAGGGCAGTTTCAGGTGTACTCTCCAGTCCAACTGGTGAATCTGGGCTTTTTGAGGCAATGTTATGTACACAGACAACCCTCTCCTCCTACCACCAAACAGTAGTATATGCCACAGATGCAATTATACAGCTAAACTGGAGGCAAAGCTCTCACAACCCAAGACTGGAAAATACTTGCAACACACCACCAGTCTCACATAGACCTACTAAACCAACACTGGCAAATAACACACATAAATACATGAAAACATACTTGGAGGTGCTAAATAAAAATCTGGAAAAGCAACAGAGACCTCCAAAGCAGACACCCAAGCAACCTCCATACCCCATCACAAACCATGAAACACATACTTCACATAATCAGTGTGGCATGCAATCACAGCCCTTAAGGCAAAATAACATACCCAACAAACTAGTAATAGGTGACTTTATAGTCAGGCACACTGATGTCCCACTAACTAGGCTGGAAAAGTAGAAGGTTACAGTTAGCTGCCTGTCAGGCGCCAGGATCCCCCACATAACACAAGAACTCAGGTCGCTCCAGAACAGGTACAAATACAACTCTGTCATTGTCCATGTTGGTGTGAATGATCTGAGACGTACCTAACTAGACTACATGAAAAGAGACATGGAAGAGCTCTCTGATTATGTAGCCCAAGCTGGTATGACCCTGACCCTGAGTAGCATCCTGCCCTCACCAAGAATGATGCCACAGTATAAAGAAAACACAATCAATTTCAACAATTAACTAAGTTTCTGGTGTCATTCAAAGGGGATCCAGTATCTGTCCACCTGGGATGACATGCTCAACAAGCCACGTTGCTTCGCAAGAGATGGCTTGCACCTGTCACCCTTAGGCTTTCGAATACTTGCCAAGGCTTTTGCCGCCCCCATAGTTCCTTTTTTAGGTAAGGCTCAAAAGACAAACCCACCACCGTAAATAGCACAAGTAACCAAAAACTAAGGGTAATTCTACTCAACGCCAGAAGTCTAAACCTCAAAATGCATGCACTCGAGGCACTCCTCAGTATGGAGAACATTGATATCTGTGCAGTAACTGAAACCTAGTTTAAGGCTCTAGAGAGCACCCCAGCACTACCAGGCTATAACTCATACCATACTTTTCCACCACAGAACCTGGACCGAAACACAAAAGGTGGGGGTGTATCCATATTCATCAAGGATATCCACACCTCCAGGTTAGTGGCACAGCACAATGCCTCAGAGGTCATCCATGTGCAATTAACAATGGGCAAAACTGCAATTCAAATTGTAGCTTGCTACAGATCACCCACCATGACCCAGGACCCCCATTCCTCATTTCTGGAGACACTGGAAAATATGAAGGAACTACCAAATGCCCTAATATTGGGTGATTTCAACTACCCAAACATTAACTGGGAGAACTATTCAAGTACTAATTCCCTTCCCCAACACTTCATAGAATTTATAAACTCGAACGCCTTGGAACAACTGGTCAACACCCCCACCAGAGATGGCAACATATTGGACCTAGTCATCACCAACATGGGCAACTGGTGTTCTACACCGAAAGACAACCCCTCGAATTTCCATACTTCACAAAAATTAAAACCTGAACAATGCTACAAAAAAGTTGCTAAATTTGCAAGCACATACCTCTTTTGGAATCTGCCGCTGCACAGTACTGAAAAGCCAAATACTGGTCAGAACTGCCACATCAACTAACATATACACAACTTCTTACCACCTATAAAATTATCCAGCATCTACCATCTGCCTGTCCAGCACTAAAAAAAATCTACACAACTATATTCCCAGTCAATCACTGTGATCCAATGACCAAAAACTCCAGTCTGTCTAGAAACCTAGCAAATCTTCTGGGCAGTGTCTGTACTTGTACAAGGTTGCTAAGGCCTGGAACTCAATATCTGCATCCAACAGGACTATACCCTTCCTCTTATCTTTCAAAACCACTCTGAAAGAGTTCCTAGCTTAAATTTGGCTTTGTTCTTGCTCAAAACCAAGATAAACTATATCCATAAATGTGAATGAGTACCTTTTCATTCCTTTTACCTCCTTACTCTGCCCTTTTCACTTACTTCATTGCTGTTATCTAATTCTCTTCCCTGACTTTCTCACTAAGTATACCGTAAGCCTGTTTTTCCCTCACTTAATATTGCATTTCTTATTTGTATTAGACTAACTTATCTTCAATTTCGGGTCTATATTATATTAACGAAAATCCTCTTAAGCGAATGCAAAAACACCAACACGTATTGTGAGAACCATGAATATGCCAAACGCACTAAACCACGAAATTCAAAAAGCCAAATCCCCATAGTCGGCCAGCTCCACCTCTCACTACATACTGCCTACTCAAACAAAATAAATAAACCATATACATACACTAACCAAAACCCTACTTCTATCCCTAAAGTAAAGCACCAAAATCCTACTTATAACCCTACACTAAACCTTGCATACATTACTATCTATGCACTTAGCTTAACCCGCACCCTAACCCTAAGGTTCGAAACTATCGCACACTAACCCTACAGAGATATACCAAAACAAAATAAATAATCTACACACATACATTTAACAAAACCCTAATTCTAACCCTACACTAAACCTTACATACATTACCTATCTATGCACTTACCTTAACCCGCACCCTAACCCTAAGGTCCGTAACTATCGCACACTTACCTTACAGAGCTATACTGCAGACGGGTAAACCGTGACACTTCGACATTTTGAATTTCACGATTTTAGACATTTGGCATTTCCGTGGTTTGCGCAATATGTGTTGCTCTTTTCATATTCACATAAAATGACTTTCAAGCATCTAAATGGAACCCTTCAATTTCTCTACAAACTGTCTAAAAATTCTTTAAATATTAAATGATTGTTATATACCTTGTATCAATGCTTATCAAATGTATTTATAGTATGTCAAATTTGTTATAATTATTTGAAAGGCAGATGTTCTTATTTTATTTTTAAAGATTGTAAAATTATTGTTCTTAAAATGTTTTGTAATAATTTTGAGCTTTTCTCCCTGGGCCTCCACTGTAAATGGATTTCTACCCAGTTGGCCTTTCCTGGTAATCAAATGTCAATAAATAAATGCATACATGCATTCATACATACATACAAAAATAGGTACATAAGTAAATAATAAATAAAACAAATTTGAACAAAGACACATGACCAACATTTTTCTGGTCAGGCTAACAAACCAACTATGATTATTATTAGTTTTTGAGTTCTCTACCTTTATAGTTGTTTATTTTTTTCCCTTTTCTTGTTTATCTCATGTTATCAAGTTTGTTCTAGTCTGTTGTTTCTTGGACATTTTAGCTACTATTCTTATTCGATAAAGTGTTATCAAGGCTTTGAAAAAATAATTACAAAAATAATATGCAAAGTTATTATCAATAGGCTTCAAATATGTCTTGTAAGCTTAATCCTATAGTCAAGCTCATCAAAGGCAGATAGTATCTATCAAGCAAAAAGATTAATTGGTATATTATTAAAGCCGAGAGAGTTGACAAAACTTCAGTGATGCCAGAATATCTGCAAAACTTATCTCTGAAGGTGCCTGGCTTAAATAGTAATAAAATCCGGCCTGCAAAAGATCACATGTAGCCAACTTTTATGTTTGAATTATATAAGAATACATTTTAGAAACTTTAAGAGCATTGAGAGGAGGGGGGAACCTTAATTCCAGGCAACAGTGATAGCCCAAACTCATCAGTTATCAATAATACAGAAGCATTAAAAGCATGTTCTGACTTTGAAGTAAATATAGCATGCTTGAGTTGAATATATCTTCAACAATCAGCATATGGGATATTGAATTATTGTTACAGCTGATCAAATAAAACAGGAGTCATGCAATAGCATGCTTGATGTAATACCTGTTATAGTATTTTCCCATTCATGATTAAATGATTTCCATACGGGGAAATGTACATAACTCCCCAATAAGGATTCCCTTGTGCAAAGTTACCATAACATTGTGTGTAACTGCAAAGCAATACCACACCTACAATGAGTAGGTAATGTTTTACTGTATGCTAGAAGTAATACAGGAGAAAGGCTTCTTAAGAGAGTAGTCTCAAGTCTAGCCTGTAACTGTTCATGGGTTTCAAATGCTATAAAATGATCTTGTAATATGTAGGCACTTCTGCATTTTTCACATCTAGAAAATTCAAACCCTTTCTTTTGATGGGAGCAATTAATAATTTGAAAGATATTTTAGATCTGCTTAATTATCGCATGAATACCCACAGTTATGTCTGAATCTTAAATAGCCAAGCATTGGAGTGAATTCTGTGTAAGGTTTTAAAGAACAAAGACATCACATTGTCAACAAAGGTCAAGTTAGTCAAAGCTAAGTTTTTCTTAGTAATAACATATCACTGTCAGAGTTAAGCTGTAAGTAACGGTATCAGAAGCCTAGCTTTCTCAACCAACACCCTGTGATGGTACCAGGAACTCGTTCCTCACCCACAGCTTTACAATTGAAAAGCAAAAAAGCAAAAGACTTTTGCAAACTGGAAAACTGTAGGATACCAGTTGCATGGCTACCTACAGATTCCTGCTAATTCTTCAAGTGAAAACAAAACAAAAAAATTCCTCTCCTACTGACACCCCAAGCAGGTGGCCATATACATTATATGCCATCAGCTCCTGCCACAGCCAATCAGGTCCTGTTTCTGTACTCTGCCTTCAACCATCCTTCATTTGTAATTTTAATATAAAAAAATCTTTATTTCTATTAAACTGTAGCAAAATAAAAGTAGTTGCTACAGTTTATACCCTACATGGAACACTATGGCACTCCGTTTTTAGTTAAAAAAAGGAACAAATCCTTTATTAAACTGCAGCAAACTGCTTGTCACATACATAGCAAGCATTTGATACAATTTAGACCCACACAGAGTGCTACAATGTTCAGGATTGATGCAAATGCAATAGTAGCTTATAAAACATTGCGCCCGGGACAGTTGCCCCATTCACCCCACCCTAGCTATGCTACTGTAAGATATGCACAGGGAAATCAGTGCTTTTGAAATGTAGTTTTGGAAAAACTGTTGTGAATCCGATGGACTGCAAGAAGATCAAATCAATCAATTAATAAAGATATAAAATCAGGCTTATCACTTTAAGAGTCAATAGCAAAACTAAGACACTTAATACATTTTACATATAACTGGAAGACAGGCTTCGCTAGAGAAGTCACTAATCCTGGGAAAGATCAACTGCAAAAGAAGAAGAGGTCAGTAGAGGAAAAGGTAGATAGACAATATTACTGATGTAATAAATAATACATTTACAATGACTTAAAGAAGTTCTTGACAAAAAGCCTAGTATGCTAAAGCCCTTCAGGTCATGAAGAGTCAGAGTCCAGTAAACTGCATTTTTGTCTCTGTCTCTCTTGCTCTCTGTAGCTCTCTCTCACCTATCCCTCTATCCCCGGGATTCATGAACCTTGCGCCAGGCGCCCGCATAGCGTTGGCGTTATAAAGCCAAATATGGCCACCGAGCGATTCAGGTATGAACCAATCCCACGTGCACTACCGGCGTGCGCCGGACCTGCGCCGCCCCCAGCGTAGGTATGCTAAACACACTGTGTGCGGTATTGCACCATGCAAATGAAGGCAAATAGCGATCCACGAAGCTGGGCAGGCGTAGCGTAAGGGCACGGCAATGTAAACCAAAAAAAACGGTTTACATTTACCCAAACATGACCAAGGAGTAATGGAAGGCTGTCAACGTCAGGTATCATACAGGTGCAATATGCCAATGGCGAAAGGCACCGAGAATGTCCAAAGAAAACATGCACAAACCGTAAATAATGACATAAATGTTATGTACGCAGAAACCACAGCAGAACCCCCGGATATGTGCACAGAAGGTGCAAAACAATGAAATAATATGAGAATGTCCTAAAAGAGCAGTATAATACACATCAGATGCACAGCCACCACACACCATAGTATGTATGGAAAGCCTCAACCCCAGCGCAAGGGTTGTCAAGGAGTGGCGGCAGTGTTCAGTGCCGTAACCATGTATTAGCAGTCAATGCCATGCAAATGAGGCAGATAATAGTGAATCGCAAAACCGCCGGTGTAAGGATGGAGCAAACGGCGCAGCGGTAGTATACCGAGGAGTGGCCTACACGGAATACATGTCAATCGCAGAGGGGTGTGCCACTGTAGGAGGAAGCACATTGGAGGCCAGCAAACATGGGCTGTACAATGCACATCACAGCAGTAGGACCGGCGTGTGAGGAAATAGATGCGCTGAGAGTACATAATGCGCGCACAGATGCATGTGCACGAGGATGACTACGTTCCCCAACCCAGTCATGTGATGGCCTCCCTGTCAACAACCACGGATATAGGAAGGTAATGCGGAGAATATGAGGAAATGCGGAAGCAGTGTGATTGGAGCCGTAATGAGCAATCAACACCAATCAATCGAGGAAGGGCAGACGGCGGCAGCTGACAACTCTGCATGCAGACTCCCGCAAAACGGGAAAGGGGAGGCATAGGAATGCAAAGATAGTAGGGGATGTAGTAGAAATGCAAAGAGCAAAGAACCGAAATAGCACAGCCAAGTACAGAGGTAGCATAACGGCGGCAGACAAAATGCATCATATGCCATGTGCCTGCAGGATGCACTGCAGGCAATAGTAGGTGCAATGTGCAGAAACAGTAATGTAAGATGCAAAGCTAAGCCAATGCAGGCAACTGTAATGTAACACTAAAGGCAATACCGTTGCAGTTGCAACGGTAAAACACCGAAGATAATCCACAGATACGGCTGCACAGACACACCCAATGACATCACCGGGTATACAGCACAACAGTACAAAGTGTGAATGCACACAACACACAGCGCGATTTCCCAAACACCGCACCGTAGGGTGTAAACACACAGGGAACTTTTAATAAGTATATGTTGGGTGCCGCCGTGGCCATGATGCATAGGTATGTGTCAGAGACAGACGGAGTTGCGGAGGAGGGTGCCGACAACTACCGTAGGCCTCATAGGAGAAGGAGAGTGTTCAGACCAAGGGTGACCTACCAGGGGCTGCAAGACCTGGAGATAGTAGAGCGCTACAGGGTGGACAGGGACACGTTACAGCAAATAGTACAGCTGTGCCGGCCACGCCTGAGAACAAGAGACAACAGAGGGGAGCCCATCCCAGTGGACACAAAGGTATGTGTGAGCTTGTGAATACTGGCTACAGGTACCTTTCAAAGGCCAACCGGGGATATAATGGGTATCTCACAGGCATCAGCATCCAGGGTACTACACCAGTTCCTGGATGCCATGTTACGACATGCCCATGAGTATATAAACTTCCCCAGATCTCAGGAGGAGTTGGCTAGCAATATGCGCCACTTCCACCGTGTGGCACAATACCCGGAGGTACTGGGTGCGATAGACTGTACGTACATAGAAATCAAGTCACCCGGGAGCAGGGTAGACGCTACATAAGCCGCAAGGGATACCCTCCATCAATTGCCAGGTTGTGTGCAATGCGCAGGGCATTATCATGGATGTGTGTGCTGGCAGCCCTGGAAGCTACCACGACTCCCATATCTGGCATGCCTCACAGCTGTATCAGGTATTCGCCAGGGGACATCACACAAGGTCACCTTGTGGGGATGCTGGCTATGCACTGGAGCCGTGGATGATGACACCCATCAGAAATGCACACACACACATGCAAGAACGCCATAATGAGGCACACGCACAAACCAGAATAATCATAGAGCGTGTGTTTGGGATGTTGAAATCACGGTTCCGGTGCTTGGATACATCCGCTGGAGCCTTGCAGTACTCTCCAGGCACATGTGCCCACATATTCATAGTATGTTGTATGCTACACAATATGATTCTGCGGAAACAGCTGCTGCAGGGACATAATGGTGTAGGGCCACCAAGCCCGCCACAACTGCCAAGGCAAGCACAGGCACAGGGCGTTCAGCGCCATGAACACACTGTGCCAGCCCCAGTAGGTAGACGGAGGCGTACCCAATATGCCTACGCCCTGGCAAAGAGGGAATGCATAGCACATACTTTGACAGCGTAGGCCCCATGGACTGACACCTCCTTACCTGCACACACAGTGAAATGGATGCCACACAAACATGTCCGCCCGTAATGTGTACCGTATGTGCGGACCTATGTGTGACTCCAACAAAGGCACCACCCAAACACTGCACACCCAATAGCCAGCAGAGCATGGAACGCCAACACCTCAACCGCACGCCGGTTCTACAGCAGACGGCGTAGCCGTATGCTGCCACTTTCGCCGCAAGTCGACTACATATGTACTTATGTGCATACACAGATATGGAAATAGATACCATTACACACGTAGAAATATATGTACACATACACAGATATAAAGTACAACAGGTTAATATGGAACCCAGGGATGCAAGTTTACAGATAAGTAAGACGCGAAATCCCCACATAGTAAACATAGGGAACGACAACCCGATCATCCGGGAGGGTGGGCAGAGCAGGGAACGCCAGCCATGGAAATGTCAACCTGCATCAATACATATCCGCGGGTTGGGATGATCGCCAGGCCACGGTACAGTAACAGGATATGTGCGTGTCATATCCATAGGATATGAGTGCGGAGGTACACACCGCCGCCGGCGATGCGGCCAACGTAGGTACTGTGTGCAACCGTCGGTGCGAAAGCGGCAATCATACCTGTCAAGTGTACGTCATTATGAGGAACGTACCTCATTTGGGGTCTAAAACAGTTCATGTTCCTCGAAGTTCCTCAAAGTTCCACATTTAAATAGTCTGTCACACATTCATTGCTAGGAATGTATTTAAATGAAATCCTGGTAAATAGAAATTAATCATAGTAATTCATTAAAGGTTCTTCTTTGTAAGTAAATCAGCATATTTTAACCATCCTATGACCTTCTTAGCTGAAGTTGTTAGTAAGACATTAGTATGTGTTCCACATTTTGCCCATTTGTTCCACATTATGAATGTGTGTGTTCCTCGTTTCGGAAATGGAAGGTTGAGAGCTATGGCGGCAATATGTGTATGTGTGAGGTGAGGTTGTCGTGTGTTCCGCTGTGTGTGTGTAATGTGTGTGCCACTGTAAAATGTGTATGTAGGTGACATGTCACAGGCGGAGTGTAATAACATGCGTAGGCGTACAGTACAGGAACCATAGCCGTATGTACAGCAGTACCCACAAAGTAGTACTGACATCTCCTCAGTGGCTAGGCGTGGCGTAAAACGATGCAAAGCGGAAATGTCCCAGAATGTACCACAGGAACATAGCCAACAGGAGATGCAAAGGACGCATGTACAAACCATGACCGTATGTATGGCGGCCATATGGTAGACTCAACACGATACGTCGGTAACGTTACACAGCATCAGGCATGTACGGCGAAAATACGCATGTGCTATCCCGGCACCGATCGTGGCCACCTACGGTCCCGTAAATACCGCTGTGTGTTCCACGACCGTTAAGTAAGCAAGCGCCACACGAATAGGAGGCAACCGGTAGCATACAGGCCGTCCCAAGTATAGGACCACAATCACCGTAACTATCAGTGACAAAATGCCAATGGATAGTAGGCACGGACGAACATCCGCAGATATATAACCGATGTGAAGGAGGAATACGTGCAGGAAGCAAACATGCAGGCGATACCGACACCACATGACATCAACAAAACAAACATTCCCAGAACAACAGACAGGTAACCTGCAGCTCCCCAAGCAGGGATGGAGCACACACACAAGCATATCTTGTATGTATAAATGCAAGACCCACACCCGCACGTCACCCACATCCGCAGATATACCCCATCGCACATATCAAAGGGATAACAGCCAAAACCGTAGCAAAAACATACAGGCAGTCAATGACAGCGGCATACCCGCAACAAGCCGCGTGGGAAACACTAGCAGCAGCTGATGCATCCTTGCATCCGTTGTGTACAGGAATATAACAGCTATGTTACACATCTGAATGCACAACGCCATCGACAGACGCCGCCAGGACACGGAGACCCACATGTCGAACAGAATACCATACCCAACACACACAATCCACGGCTAACACCACAGCGAAATGTACCTGACACCACACATAGCGGATGCAGTCACACAAACATGATACAATACATACCATCCTCACGAAGGTATTGCAAATAACCAACGCCCACACGAGGAATGAACCATGGCCTAGTTCCGACGCGTAACGTACGAATGGAGGAGGACCACCGGTGATATGCGCATAAGTACACACCGAGGAACAGCTATTGGTGTGATGAACCCACATGCCTCAGGTAACAACGAATATAAGGAAGACTCCCTGGATATTCAAACCGTATGTTCATACCGAACAAATAGTGAAGACAAAACAAGGAGTATCAAGCAAGTAGTGACGAATACAGAAACAAAGGCCAGAAAGGTATGTCGAACCCACGAGATGTACTGGTGTGTAATGCATAATACGTATGACAAATCTGCACTGTATGTGAATGGTGTGTGTAAGTGAAGATACCTGTCCATCAGGCAGAGAGTGGTGAAAGGTGGTTATGTAATGCTAAGCCGCGGAGCATACCAATGACTGTGGACAACGTGTGCACAGCAGTGGGACAACATGTACACACCCGGGATAACCCCAGGTTAGGCTTGCCACCTTTTCAAATGACCAAAGTGGGACATTTTTGGGACACACATCAGATGTTACAGGCGGACACATACCCATGGTCAGTACAAAGGGTAGAACTGTACTCTTTTGCCTAAATAAAAGCGTATTCTTGTAGCAGTTTAGTTGCTTATTGTGTTTCTTGTAACATTTAGGAATTTTACATACATAGATAACTATGTTATGCAACTATTACATAGAAAATGGGACATAATTATGTCCTACAATCTCAGGACATTTGCCATTTGTAATATGTTTTGTCAGGACACAACTGCCCAAAGAGGGACTGTCCCTTGCAAAGTGGGACAGGTGGTAACCCTACCCCAGGTCCGCCATAGGGATTTCAAACACAGAACAATGCCACCACCCACGCTGATGCTGGCAGTGGATATCCAACAATGAAGTGCCACAGCAGGGGATAGGACATGTATGTATAGTGTCACAGCACACATGTGTATGGGCATATACCGTCGATGTCATACGGAATGTGCGCACGACGTGCACGTATGCCTCGCAGTAGGGGTGACTATGTCAATTATGTGTAATGCAAAGCTGTCATGATGGATATGTTCAGAAATCATATACAGTATCACAGGCATAGCATGCATGATGGAGGGATGGCCTAATGTTATGTACATAAACAGGATATGTATGGCCTGCACATATGGGACAGAGTAGTAGCAGAATAGGTACCCGAAATGGAGGGAACAGCAAGTAACCATGTCCAAACGTTCTGTAGCAGGTGCAATGTGTGCAACAATGATGTCCGTCAGGGCCGTGTGTAAACACATGTGCAATGTACACAGTAGTGTCACCCATGGTAGTGTCCACTGAACAGCAGAGGTGGATGTCAACTGTATGTCTATACTGTACTGCCACTGTGGTGGTACCATGGGTCTGTGTCACCCTACCAGCAAGGGAGCTATCACATGACCAGTGACACAGTGTGTCCCTGTGGGATGTGCACAGGACCTATGTCCCACAGCACGGTGTGTGTCCAGTCTGCGGAGGTCACACAGATGCCCAGGCTGGTCAATGTGGCATGTGTGCACACATGCAGGAGTGCTCCATTCACCCTGCCCACTGCAAACACCATGTAGGAGTACTACATGCATCAGTAATGCGGAGAACATGGCCAATGGCAGAGTAGATGACACCCCTGTGTTAGTGGTATGCAGGTGAGTACAGATGTGTTTCACGACTGTCATTTGCATATGTAAACTGTCTGAGCCAGGTAGACATCACGGCATGACTATACTGTGACATGTAAAGGTGTATCCATTGTGTAAGGTACACCACACATGTGTTATGGTAACATTGCCCGCGTGTACATGTGTGTATGGCACAGGTACAAGGGCACCCAATGTATCAGCTAGACATACAGTCCAGAAATGTGTGGCCCTGCACATGTGTACCCACGCCATCGGGGAATATGGCAACCACAGCACCATGTGGGGCATGTGTGTGTATAGCAACCATGTACAATGTGATATGCATGTATAGGGACAGTATCCATGTGATACACAGTGCATGACTGTCACTATGCAAAGGTGATGTGTATGCACTATGTGTGATGTAACTGATGCAATGACATCCACATGATATATTTGCCACACTGACATCTGTATGGTTGTTAGCAGTATAAGTAGGTTGAGCTAGAATGCTGCCAGGTATGTACATGTGGTATATGTAGGCATGGACAGTACTGTGTGACAGCATGTAGTGTTTGTAAGCAAATAGTGAGCATGAGGGGCCACATGACTGAGGACTGTGCAATGTCACATGTACCTGACATGTTGTAGTTAGCATGATATGCCTGCACCACTGTGTGACCTGTACAGGAGTCACATGGTGTAACATCCTGAGACATAGCGTATGATGTGATGTTGGATGCGGACATTGGCAATACCATAATGTGGAATGGCGCTGAAGGGCAAAGAGCAGATAATGTGTGATTTGTTACCCTCTGTACCACACCAACCACCCATGCAATGGTATGACAGGTGGCCAGCATGTGGATGTGGTGTGCTGTGGCACACAGAAGCCCAACAAGGGTGCCAGTAAAGGCATGGAGGTCGTCAATGAGTGTGTGAAGCATGTATGTGAGGATGTGGCCCAGTGCCATACTGAATGGCCCAGTCATGGGTGTACAAATGCAGCCCCATATGTGCAATGCAGTACCACCCATGTGTAGTGTGTTAGATGTGGTAGTGTGGTGGTCAGGGTACACAACGTCCATGAACGGGCTAGCAGTCAATGCAGTGTGCTGCTGCAGAGACATAACACAGCCAGGGTGGCGGGATACAACAACTACGGAGATCGGAGGTGACATTGGGACCGTGTCCCAGGACATAACGTGTGCATGGCAGTACCATGTATGTGTCCACAGGGTTAATACAATGTCCAGCCATGGAGTGGAACCCTGTCATGAGTGAGAGTGTGTATTGTTGGTAGGTACCCCATTGGCAGGCACGATGCCAGCAACATCTGTGTTGGCAATGCCTGCATGAGTGTTGTATGCTGCATTGAATGTGGATGTAGCCAAACAGCAGAGACATACCACCACACTGTGTGAGGGCCCACACTGCAATGTATGCCAGTCATGTGTAGGTAGCTAGCTGTGGAGTATGTGATGCACCATGAGGACCCACCATGACTGTCAAGTGATGCACCACACACATGTGAACATAAGTACTGTGCAACAGCCTGCACATGTGCCCATACAGCACATGTGCATGGAACAGGAATACCACTGTGGCGTCTGTGAAAAGGACAGTACCACCATGTCTTTGTGTGGAATAGCATGGTCCCTACCAGTGCGTAAATGTAGCGGAAGTGCACTGTGATATGTGTTGGCATAGTCACGTATACTGTCCATCGTACGGGGTGCCATGCCATCAACTACCTCTGTCAGTGGATGTCGGTAGTACCGGCTGTAGAGCGTATGTACCATGCATGTTGCGATGGTTGTGTGCCTAGGGCGTGGCTAGCAGGGCTGAGAAGCATGGATGTTCAGCAAACAGAGTGGGGATGTCTGTAGGTATAGCACACAGACACATGGAGGTATGGTGCATGCCGAGGGTAGTGTAGGTATGGTATGTGTCGTGTAATGTGTCACCCAGCTATGCGTACTGCATGGCCAAGCATGTGTGGGTACATGGGAGTCCATACTAGGGAAGTGCGTGTTGCTGTCAGTACATGGCAGTAGCAACTGTCCCAGGTGCAATGTACAGTATGACAACACGGGCAGCATGTAACCTGTGGTGTACAGTGTATTCACTGTCGCGTGTCATAATGTGTGTAGCGGTCCCGAACATGGGTATCTGAACATGGATTACCTATGATGCAATGTGTCTCGGGAATATACAGTATGTGTGTAAATCACTGTGTGGTGTGGGAACCACCCACCCGTGTTTGTTGCAGTCCAGGTATGTGCCTGGGAGGTATGATCTGTGTACAATCCGGACTGGCAGGTGTGCTGTGTAGGGCATGGAGGCAGGTCCCAGGCACTGCAGATAAATGACATGCGTGCCATACTGTGTGTGCAGTGCTTGTGTACAGCACAGTGGAGGGTGTAAGCATTGTCACACATCACTGCATGCTGTGCCTGCCTGTGACAGCCCTGCCGGAGACAGACATGTGACACTGCTGCACAGGCATCATAGCATGTGAAGATGTACATGTGGGCTGCACACCTTAGGCAGATGTCCGCAGGTCATGTGTGCCATGGTAGTGTGGTTGAACACGACTGTCAGACTGGACAAACACCACATGCCTGCATAAGTACAGTATGACCATAGTCAACAGTCCCAGTGACAGAGTAGGCCAATGTACAGTATCCCTGTGTGCAGACCACTGGCTACAGAACACCTGGCTAGACACACACCCGGAGGGTTAATTCACCATTGAGCCATCACATGTCCCAGTCCATGTGGCCCGTACAATGTCATCACAGGGTGGTCACAATAGCAGGTGGCAAGGCAGACACGGTGTACCAGGTGATGTGTCATGCGTGCATATGTTGAGTAGCACAGCCGTTCACATGTCCGCAACATACTGGTGCACGATGTATACTGTTACATGATGTGTGGGACTGCACTGTCACCCACTACAGGGCCATCTGACACAGGTGTGTTGTGACAGGTGTAACCCGTATGCACAGGATACACACTGCTGTTGTAGGCAGCCATGCTGGTGGCTACCACTGGTACATGCAGTGGTCATACAGCCATACTGCACACAGTGTTCATGCAGGAATGTCCATTGTTGTGGACAATGTGCTGCTATGTGAAGGTAGGTGTGTGTTGTGAATGTTACACATCCAGATGACACCATCTGGCGCAGTCATGGTTGTCAACACCATAACACACATCCACAGCAGTCAGAACCCAGTCCTGACAATGTGTGTCAGTCACCCTCGTACTGTGTGACATATGTGCACATGGCGGAACACCTCCCACTGTCATCTAAGATGGCTACATGATGGCTGGAATGTGCTGTGGAAATGTACAATGCTGGTAGCCCAATGAAGTACCTGGAATCACACACAGTACTCTATGGCAGCCATGTAAACCATGCACTACAATGACCGCCCAACAGACACAAACAATGCATTGACATGTGGAACATGTGCACATGACAACCCCCAATGAGGTATGTTGCACATATTGATGTATAATTGTCATCTATGGCCATAGCATGGATGCAGACGCACATACCCCACAGGTAGTACCACGTGATGTAGGTAGGGGGGCAATGCTCGTGTACATGTGATATTAGCTGTACAGCCACATGTCCTGCATAGCTGTCATGTAGGGGTAGCTGTGGCATGTGACCGCTGGACATGCCCGTACAATTGACCATGTCCCACAGGAGATGTGTTATGTGTGTACCACATGTGATGTGCTGACAACAAGCTGTGATGTGTACGGCTGCCGGTGTACCTGTGTGACATTGTCTGTGATGGGTGCAAAGGCATATCGTATCGTATCGCATGCCCACAAGCCCCACATAGGTGCATAGCCTGAACATACAATACAAGGAGGGTGTGGGATGATAGCAACCACAGGAGGAGATGGGTACAGACGGCAGCCCACAACCACATGTGCGTGTACGTTGTTCACGTCCACAACACATGAGCATCTGAGAGGCTAGCATTACAGCTGTACAGGGTTGCATGCATATATGTTCAGCAACATCCCTGTGTCCCACCACTGGCCCGTGGACCGATGGACACCAACCAAATGTGCAGATATGAGATGTGCACAGCACATCACAGATGCCTACTGTAGAACAGGCTTACTGTGTAGACATGTGCACAGTAGGTCTGCGCCAGCTGCAGTCAAACACGTTATGTGCTGAACCACAGCAATAGTCCAGGCCATGCCACAGATGGACGTGCATGCATCTGTGTATGTATGGCTGTGAATGTCTCCAGCATAGCAATATAGCTGTGTCACCGTTGCGAACAACAATATGAATGGGCTGTATGTGTGAGGGGTGCGTCATACTTGTATGGTCAGATCGACGATACCATCAGTGACCCTGCTATGTGAACATCCCTGTCCCCATACATGGATACCTATGCTGTGCCCAACACCACATTCACAGAGGGAGGGATGGCAGTGTGTAGTGCAGCAGCAGACATGGGGGTGGCAGCAGGCACTGGATGTACACATATGTGGTACCCACATCAGTGCAGGCAACCATCCATGTGCACGGGCTAGCAGTGTGTGTCCACATACAGCACTGTGTTGATCAATATCCCAGCACATAGCACCTGCCAGGGCTACAGTGTATGCATGGATGTGTGATACCTGCATGCACCAGACACACCCTCAGCAAGCAGTGTGCAGCATACCTCGCTTGAGGCCAGTGTCCACACCATGGTGATAGACATGTTGAATGTCCATATACACATAGCAATGACATACGGAATGGACAGCCACCCTGCCAATATCGACAAACCCCAGGTGGATCACAGCCCAGTGCCATGTATGTGCCATACCCTGCCATACCATGCAGCCCTGCCCAGCAAGGCTGCATGAGCTATCACAGTCCTACATGGTGCAATGGACAAACGGCACTCTCACTATCAACCATACACAGCAGTAATGTGGCGGTGATGCACCCTGTGGTGTTACAGGTGCTGTGTGTTGCTCTGGACAATGTGTGTGTGTACATGCTATGCATGGCCTTTCCTGCTAATGTGTCATGGTTACACATTGCCCTATGTCTATCACATGTGCAACACAGGTGAGCTGTGGCAAGTTGTCCAACACGTACAGTGCTGTGTGGATGTACATGGCACAACACATGCATGTGCAGGTGTCCATGTGTATGTGTACAGTGCCACTGCTGATGTTCACAATGGGTACAGACATGATGTTTACTGACATATACACAGCGTCCAGGTGAACAGTAGCACCGACGTCACATGGGGACCTATGCCAAGTGATATGGACACAGGTGCAGCCAGGTACACATGTCCACAGCAGGCTAACATCTACATGGTGCGTGTACAGTGTGATGGGGTGGCACACAGATATGATGTGACACCCACTGCTCAATGGTGTGAAGCCAACACATCGGCTGTGTCACTGCCACAATGCCTTTCACAGATTACTGTGCAGATGTCGTACATGTCATAGCAATGTATTTCCAACAGTATGCCAGCACAGCAGTGTAAATGTGACCTGCCACCATCATTATGTCTTACAGATAATGCCACGTTCCCGGCTTCCCGCTTTCAGCCGTCAGGAGGATGAGGTGATCATCCCATACCTCCATACAAATCATGACGTCTTATTCAGTCATGTGCCACAGCAGGCACAGGAACGACAGGAGATGTGGGAGGAGATGTGCAGGAGGGTGAACAGCCTGGGCGGATACAACCGCAATTATCAGCAGATCTGCAGGCACTGCACAGACCTGATCTGGCATGCAAGACAGCGTGCCGCTGCAATCGCCAGACAACAACGTGGGACAGGTGGCGGTCCACCAACACAGCCCCCACTCACAGCCACAGAGGAGCTCCTGGCCAGTCTGGGGACACCCACGGAACAACACACAGAAAGTCATGCGTCCATCGTGGAGGTGGGTGTCGTGCAAACTATGAGGTCGGAGCAGCCTGGTAAGTCAGTGTTGCATGTTTGTATGATAAGCGACGCGGGAGTGGGTGTCATAGTACAACACATAATATAGCAACACATGCCAGATATATGTCCACACAAGATGCATACTACAGTATGCTATGTTGTGTTACCAGACATGTGCATAGCAGATGCGAACTCACAGATGCATGATGTGACATGCACAGTGCTGACTGTGGCGATAGTAATGGATGATGTGTATACCTTTGTGTCATTCCTTTACAGATACGTCTGGCATGTCGCAAAGACAAGGGTCTGTCGCAGGTAAGTCTGTTGCTAGTCAAAGGCATGATACAGTGTATTGATATTCCCCATGTGTCCAGGTATGACATGCACACCTGTGTGTGCCCCAGTCACGGTATACAGGCTGCACCACCCGACACAAACAGCACCCATGTACAGTAGATACAACCATTAGCGTAGAGTGGTATGACACCACACAACCTATTGGTGTGTTATGTGCAGTCAGCTATGCATACAATGTTGTCGGTGTTCCACAATGGCTGCATGTGTAGTATGCATTGGTATGCCTCTGCAGTATGCACACAGTACCGCATAGTGAGCTGTGATCTGGCCAGAGCACAGGTGTTACCAATGTGACCTATGCCCCTGCATTGGGTGCACACGTTGTGACATGGCACATACCATGTCCCATGCACGTGGATGTCTGTCTGCAACATTTTCACACCATGACATGACCTATGAACGACATGGCAGACATCCACACTGTCTGCATATCCGTAGGGAATGTGACACCTTACACTAGTATGTTTGTATGTGACATGGGCCACCACAGGGCCGTGTGCACGATGTCCACCACACACAATTGTCAATGACCCAGACAGACAAGGCCATGGCCGATACCTATAGGCATGTTGTCACACAGTACATCCACAGTAGGTATTCACTGTTGCACCCTGTACACACATAGTGGCCTCATCACTGTAGTGGGCCCCCTGGACATGCGATGTGATACACCAGTGACATGGAATGCCTGTCCACAGCTACTACAGGTGCCACCATTGTCCACCATATATGTGCTGCTGAGCAGCTGAACTGATTGTCAGACATGGCAATGTAATGCGTCCAGGTCACGCATCGCACAGAAACATACCTGTGTCCTGCTACTGTGCAGTGGCACAGTGCCTGCACTCCACACTGTACAGCTATGTATACAGCTCACACCAACCGCACCTGCACATACATCCCTGTTACCCATACATTGTATCTGTAGACTGTACACATAACACTGCACTGTGACAGCTGTTGTGATGTGGTGCATGTAGTGGGACACCATTGTCACATGTCCACATGATACCGCACATGTTTGCAGTGTACATGACATAGTGTCGGCAGCCATGTGTAGTGTCAACTCGCCCGTGGCCACACGGTGTATCACGGTGATGCATGCAAACTACCATGAATGTGTGTACTGCATGCCTAATAAAAGACACCTGCCTGTTGTAGTGTACCCACCAGAGCATTGTGCATACTGCCACTATGAATGTCTGGTCTGCATTCACTGGTCTGTGCTGTGGGAATGCTGCATGCCACCTGCACTATCACATGCATGATGTGTGTGTGTGTGTGTGTGTGTGTGTGTGTGTGTGTGTGTGTGTGTGTGTGTGTGTGTGTGTGTGTGTGTGTGTGTGTGTGTGTGTATGTCTGTATTGTAACGGATGGTATGTCCTTGTATTGACAGGTGCTGTAGGTGAGTTCCCCTCCTGCGGGCCATCTGAGGCTAGTGTCCACACAGATACTAGTGGTGATGACCATGTGCATGAGGCACAGGCAGGGTCGTCACAGGCAGACACTGTGCCATTGGAGAACATCACACTTACGTCACATTCATCCCTGCACACGGTTCAGATGCCGACACATACCCCAACACCATTGCCCATAGATGACGGTCAGTCAGCGTCTGTTGGCACCGAGCAGGAATGTGCGGTGGCTGCAGAAGGTGTGGCTACACACGATGTTGCCAGTGCACTGACTGGTGCAGTGCCACACAGGCATGTGGCAGGTGCTGCTTGTAGGGGAGCACCGCTAGACATACACCTGCCGTACAGGGTGCAGCAGCTGGTATAACCAGACGCATGTTCCAGACTGTAATGGCGGCACAGGCACGTGCCGAACTGCAGAACCTGGAAGGGCAGAGGCTGCAGAGGTCTGCAATCTGTTCCTTGAATGACAACATCCAGTCATTGGCGAATGCCCAACAGCATCTTGCCGATGTTCTGGATAGGAGATTGGGTGAGATGGCTGGGATCCTTGACCGAGGCATGGCCATCCGTGAGCGTGAGCTGTCTGTGCTGGAGCACATGGTAGGTGTGAGGCATAGGGCACGTGGGTGTGGGCCAGTAACACCAACAGGTGCAGGTCAGCGTGTGCGTGCCACCTCCCATGCCCACCCACACAGTGCTGGTAGCAGCAGCAGTGCAGCTGCTACTACACCAACCACACCAGGACACAGCAGGTCACGTGGACGTGGCCCTGGACGGCCCCGGCGTGGGCACGTTACCAGCGGACATGTGACATCGGAGAGTGGACAGTCTGTATCTCTGCCCGGTAGTGCCCGTGTGACCCCAGGCAGGCGCGGGTCACGTCGCCGCAGGCGGACACAGTGAGCCGTAACACCTGCACTGTACAGTCTGGGGCTGTCAAGCATACCCCGTGTAGGCATCACAGATGACTGAACCATGTACACACATACACACACACAGCAAACACAACTGTAGGGCTCCACCACATCCACATGCAATCTACACAGTCATGCCCAGTCAATGCACAGGCCCTTACACACACACATGATGTCATCCATTGGTACAGCCCATGCCTGTGGCACACATATCACCCTGTGCATATGATGAAGTCTCTGCCGCAGAACTGTGAGCTACACCATCGGTGCACGGTTATGCAAACATATTCTGATGCACAGGGTGGACAAGATAGTGAGAGGTGTATGTGATACCTGTGTCCGCATAGTACGTGATGTGTATGTTGTGGTGTGTGTGTATGGCTGGTGACAGGTGTGTATGTGATGTGGGCTGTGCACTGACATCATGCAGCAGACATACCATGTAGGGCAGGTGCAGCATTCATTGATCTGTGTACACAGTATGCGTGGTGGTTACATGTGTAGCACCATGTTGGTTCAGTTAACCTGTATGACAATGATGGTGTGCTTGCATGTGCCTACTGGGAGCACTGTTATTAGTTCCCCACTAGTAGTCATGGGGTACCCACAGGCATGTCTGGCAACATCAGCATAGTACAGGTACCCTCAACTGGCATGG